>NC_056727.1:257657849-257987535 GCF_019279795.1 Protopterus annectens | reverse complement strand
TTCATTATTAATGCACTGCTGCCACAACCCTTATGATGAACATAGTATATCTGTATGTGAGGGTCTAGTACAACTGTATGTGAGGGTCCTCACCATCATTGTAGATGTACAAATAGGATCATTGCTATAGTAAGAGCTCTTGCACCCCTTCCCCACTTCCTGGTTAATCTCCTGGTTCTGGGTTTACTCATATTCTTGTTTGGAGATGCCTGCTCTTTGTTTAATACTTATGATGGCGAATACAGTGTGTGCGTGATAACTGCCTATAGATGTAGTTGCAAGCTTTATTCCCCACCCTTCCTCTTTGTCTTGTATAGACAGGTTGAATTAGCCAATCACCCCCCATTCAAATCTTTTTTTGGGAATACAGAACACTATTAGATGATTCTCAACTTCTTTAAAAAGTTTTTAGCAAGCATTTCTGTTAACAGTAGATTGTATACTTATTATATTACTGCTTTCTAATCCTTGACTTTTTCCCTAAGATCCATCCCTATTCCTTTTAATAATGTTATTAAATATTGAATTACCCTTTCCATCCAAACAGATTTTTTATTATAACAACTATGTCATCTACACAGGTCATTATAACTGGAATTTGCACACATTTTCCTCTCACATTCTGCCTTTCTCATTTTACTCTTAATGTCACTATTTAATTCATAATTGAAGTGTTACTCACTGGACTTCCTTGTCTATCCCTTTATTCATTTATAGTTCTCTACTTAACCATCCATTAATTAGTATTCACACTCTGTTGTTTTTAAAAGTAGTCATACATATTATTTTAATTTGTTTACTAGTATTGTATTTATCCATATAGGAAGTCTATTGTATCAAACACTTTAACATATCCTACCATTAATTTTACTTGTCCTTCTTTCATAATATCATTTACTGCTTCATGAAAAGTTCTTGACAACCTCTACCATTAATACCAAATACACTTTCTGCTATTATGTTTTGTATTTTATTTTCTCTTCTGTATAATCTTCATAAATATATTATAATTAGTATTGTTTAATACTATCAGCATCCATTTTTTTTTATTTCTTGTTTATTCCATTTTTATTCATATGAATTTTAAGATTCCACTACAAATCGACTTATACTTTAAAACCTCTTCCATCCATTCATTCAGAATCTTTTCAAAATAAACCTTTTGCCAATCCTTGAACTTTTTAAACATTTTATAATCAATTCCATTTTAACCATCTATATTAACGTGTTTAATTAATTCTTTTTACAATTCTTTATTCATTACATCTGTGATTTTCTTTTTTAATTTACCAGTCTCTCTGGATTTCTCTACTTTCCGTCTTTTATATACATCTTCTACATATTCCATCATTATTTCCATAATTTGTTTTTTCTTAACTTCACCATTTTTGTCCCTATTTTGCCTTATTGCACACTTTTTCTCTTTTACTACGTGTCCTAAGTATGCTGAAATATCTTCTTTTTTTTTTTTTTCCTTGTGGTAAATATCTTTGTTTAAACAACACATTGTTGATTCCTTCTTTATTTTTCTCATATATTACTTTTTTCATATTATTCCATTCAGTTGTAGTCTAAATTTTCAAAAACTTTTTCATGTACATCCACATACTCCTTTCTCTTTTTCTTCTGCTCATTTCCCTACTTAAAATTGTCTGTCTATATTTCTTTTTAATTACTATCCATCACTCAGTCCTGTTTTTGGAAAACTGTACCATTTTTAAATATTCTTTCTGTAATTATGTAATTACATTATCTCCATTAACTTCAATATTCCATTCTTTTTCATTCATTTTTTTTCTTTTTTCCAGTCTTAATATTTTCTTTATTTTCTTCAGTTTCTGTCCATATTGCTAGATGGTCCAAAAATCCAGTCCTGGCCTGTACTACTACTTTATTCCTTCTGGTAATATAAATAATCGTCGTTTTAAACATGTTTAATAATTGGTGAAATAAATTTTCTCTTTCTTTCATCATTGTATAGGCTTAAATTGCTATAATTCTGTATATCTACCCAGTCTTACTGAGATTTTATCTAATATTTTTACATAAAACTGCAATTCCAGAACTATGTTATTTTCCCAAATTCCATAATATGTACCCATTCCATACGTTTTGTCTGTAATCTTTCTTGTTTTGTTATAAATCCTGTATCTTCTAATATAATTGTCTACCTCACAATTTTTATACCATTCTGTTATTCTTATTCTTCTTGTCATATTCATAGAACTGTTCATATTATTTATTTTTTTTTTTTTAATTTATTAGATGTTTATTTTTTTTCCTTTGACTTCCTTTCTTCCTTCTTTCTAGCCATTTCCTTTTTTTTTATATTTATACTCTTAAAACTTTCTTTTACTGTCTCAGTTTTACCTATACAAGTTTTATTTTAACTTCAATCCAGTTCATATCTTCATCACTAACTTCTGATTTTTTTTCTACACCTCCATGTTTCTTCCTCACGAACTTCCTTTTCTTCTATTAGTTTTTATTTTTTTCTTTTGTTTTAACGTGTCCCTTTCTTTTACTACCTCTTTTCTTTCTTCAGTTTCATTTTCACTTTTCTTTTTCTGTACAGTCTATTGCTAAATGTCAATTTTCCACAAATTTAACATAATTTTTCACTATTATTCACAAAATGCTCTTCTTTTTCTGCATAAACACATTTTTACTAGCCTCCAATCTGTTACTAAACTTCAGTTCCCCTCCGTATTTATAACAATTGGTGTATATATGATTTTATCATTTTCCATTTTTAAAATAACATTGCTGTTCCATCCCCCAGTCCACAAACCCCTCTCATCGTAAACTTTTACAGTATCCAATATTCTTTTAAAAAGTCTTTTTAAAGTCTTTTTCATTATCTGTTTGAATATGTATATATCATTCTTTCTATCTCTTTGTATACAGTCTTTTTAATGTACTTATTCCATGGATGTTCATTTCTCTTTTGTTTAAATGCAGTAATAAAGTTCTCCGTTCCTTGCACAGTCTCAAATGTAATGTCTCAAAGTCTCTGTTTATAAGAGTAAATGCTCTTACCTCTTGAATTTTAATATCCAGAACTAAAACAACACTGTCCTAAACCTTGTGCTTGTTTAATGGAGCCTCATGCTTTTACTTTACAGCCTTACCACCAGTTTTCTTTTATTTACATTTTCCTGTTTGCTTTCTTTCTCTCTTGTTGCACTTGTCACGGTCTCTGATAAGTTTTCTTCACCTTTTTCTATTTGTGATCTCTGCTGCCTCCTCTTCAGTTATTATTTCCATTGTTTCTTCTCGCAGATGTTCTTCATGTTTCACTGTTACAGTCATCACAATTGGGTTATCCCTGCCAAGGTAGCCCTCTGCTGGCCCAAATACCAGAGACTTTGTACTTCTGCGTTGGTTGCTGTTGCTTGAGGACTGACGTCAGGTCGTCAGTATTATAAAGTAAGATAGCCGACGCCATTACATCAGTCTTTCTTGCGGTGGAGCCCGAAGCAGAAGCAGTTCACACAAGTGCTAGTTGGCAGCTACCTGAGTTTGTTTCCAAACTGAAGTTGAAGTCTTCTAAAGCTAAGTACCCTGTTGGGGATCCTTTTTTCTTGCACTAACCGATGTCAGAAAAAGTTAATAATTGTCTTGGCTGTAGAAAGCAAATACCACACCGAGAATTCCACTCTTACTCCGTCACTCGTCTAGGCCCAGACCATGACGTCCCCCATTGTCACTTCTGTGCTTTGTGTAATGCCAGAGCTATCTGTCGCCGGGCCCTTATTGTAGCCAGATATTTTCGTTTATAGTCCTCGAGTTCTGATGTAGCTTCAGTAAGCCATCCGACAGCAGATCTTCCGAAAAAATGTAAAGATAAAGGCAGAGACAGACCACACAGGTCCAAACCTTCCGATGACGCTTCCGTTAAGCTAGTCGTCAGTCCTCCGGTACTCAGTGAGGCGCTTTCGCAGTCCTTTGTGCCCACTTGATTTGCAGGCCACTACCAAGACCCTGTCAGAGTGAGGTATGCTGCAAAACTCTTCTTCGTCTAAGGATCCTGCAGTTGTCTGTACCTTGGATGGGTCCAGAGCCGCTCAGATGGCACCGCCTTCTGAGGAAGTCCTTCGCACCACCGAATCTCGACACAAACTGGTGTCTTCTTTCGCGGCTGCCATTTTTTCGAAAACAACTGAGTTCCTTAGGCCCAGGGTTTGAACCACACCCAAGAAACTGACTGCCCACTCTCAGGCATCTGCTACCTTGCCTCAGTCTCAGATGCTTAAAATGGCGGAAGACCTTATCATGCAGATTAGGGGAAGCCAAGCTACCCCCTCAAAAAGTAAGAGATCTGTGCCCAGTAGTCTTGTCTGAAAGAGTCAGATGAATCTGATGCATCTCACTATGAAGGCATGCAACCCCTCTCCACTTATGAGGATTCTGATGCAGAGGAATCCATTCTTTCAGTCTCTCTCCCAGAGGATTTTTCATTTTGGGGAAACCCTGCATACTTTAAGGGAGCGTTTCCAATGGGAGAGTCAGGACTACCATCAGTCTAAAGAGAGACTCGAGGAATTCCTAGATCCTCTGCAACACAGACCCTTGGCCATCCCCCTAGTCCTGGATGTGGTGTGTATGATATTTTCCTTGAATCCAGCTTGACTCCTGACACCCTACCGCCTGCTCCCAGAAAACCAGACAGGTACTACAGAGTCCCTGACTCACATAAATATCTTTTTAAAAATCCAACAGCTGACCCTGAAGTCATTTCTCAAGGGCCAAAAGGGATTAAAGCAACCTCTGCTAAGAATCCCATCCCCTCAGACAGGGATTCCCGAGCATCGGACAGATGGTGTAAAAAAGTATACACCTCAGCTACTCTTGCTGTCAGGGCACTAAATTGTCATTTCCATATGCTTAAATATTAGCAGCATACCCTGGAACTCCTTAAACAAAAAAAGTCTTCCTTTCCTGCTTGGGAAGAATCTAAAGATTTACAAGACTTAATGGATTCTGCCAAGTCAAGTAACTAAACACACTTTGCACTGTGTTTTTTATGACCTAGAAGCTTCTTGCAGGGCAGCAGTCACTGGATCTGTCATTAGAAGACATGCATGGCTTAAGTAACAACCCCTGCCAGACCATGTCAAATCTAAATTGTTGGATGCCCCCTTGCACAAAGATAACTTATTTGGCACTAAGGCAGAAGAGATCTTAAAGATGGAAGAAAAAGCAAAATCTATGCAAACGGTTAAAGATTTCTTACAGGTCCAGCTCCCTAGGTTCAGCAGGCATTTCCCCTCCAAGCACTGGTCCTTTCCTGCTCCTGGTAAACAGGTCCAGCCTAGGCCCCATGGAAACTGACCCCCACCCCCCCCCAGACAGCAGCCCCAGGGAATGCAAAGATCTAAGCAGTGGACTACCTCCACTTCAAAACCAGGGAGTTGTGAGCCAACCCCTTATGGTAAGAACTCACAATGACTCACCTCCTCCTGACCTCCCCTCTGCCCACCTTCACTTACCCCTAGGAGGAAAACTCTCCTTTCACTCAAGCACCTGAACCACCATTACCAAGAACCAATGGGCTTTGAACATTGTGTCTCAGGGATACAACTTCTCCTTCCACACCCTTCCAACCCCAAAAGAGTTCATAGATCTACCGCCAAATCAGTAGGCAGAGGCTCAAAAGCAAATCCATTCCCTGCTGTCTTTGAGGGTAGTAGAGCACAATCCTGCAGAACAGCTAAGCCAAGGCCTCTACTCCAGACTTTTTCTGGTGCCTAAAAAAGAGGGCACCTGGCACCCCATCCTCGATCTATCCATTCTAAACATGTTCCTGGTGATCCCAAAATTCAAAATGCTCACCCTCCAGCAGCTGCTACCCATGCGCTCCAAGGACGCTTGGCTAGCCACCCTGGGTCTAAAAGATGCCTACCACCACATTCCTATCAGGGAATCTTGCAGAAAATATCTCCACTTCAGGGCAGGATCTCCACACTTTCAGTTCTCTGTGCTTCCCTTTGAATATCTACTCCTCCCAGAGTTTTCACAAAATGCCTGGCTCCAGTCATTGCCTTTTGCAGACAAAGAAATATTCAAATTTACTCCTACTTGGATGACTGCCTTATTCAGGCAGACAGCCAGGAAAAGCTGCTCAAACACCTGGCCTTTGTAAAGAGCCTTCTAACCTCCCTAGGGTACACAATCAACAAAAAGAAATTAAAACAGGTGCCCACCCAAAGGATAATCTTCCTGGGAGCAAGTCTTGGACACAGCATCCCAGATGACATACTTTACACCAGAGAAACAAATTTTCCTGTCAGCCTACTTCTCTCAACTGGCCACCTTTCTCCAAGGAAAATCCTGTGAGCTCTGGGGTTCATGGCATCTTGCATACTCCTCATTCCATATGCCAGACTGCATATGAGGAAACTTCAGTGGTACCTAAAGAGACTTTGGTGTCAGCATTCTCAAGACCTGGAAACTCTTTTACCTATAATTCCTTGCCTCAGAAAGGAATTTCTTTGGTGGGCAACAGCATGCTCCCACAGCAAGGGACTGCCCTTCCCCATACCCCACCACCCAAACCCTAACCACAGATGCATCAGACTATGCTTGGCGTACACACCTGGATGGCAGGTGCATACAGGGCCAATGGAGCCCACAGAAAATCCCTTTGCACATCAGTCAAAAAGAGATGATGGCTGTGAAGCATGCCTTGATAGCTTTCAAACCCCTTCTCTCTCCAGGGGTGGTTCTGATCAAAACAGACAACACCACTCTGATGTGGTACATCAGCAAGCAGGGAGGGACTCACTCCTACCCTCTATGCAGGCTGGCCATGACCCTTTGGCTCACAGCCTCTTCCATGCAGCTACACCTGTTAGCACAATACCTACCAGGCTTTCTCAACTCCCTGGCAGACCAATTAAGCAGAAACCTCCTGGACCCACACGAGTGGCAGCTCAACAGAAGTACCTTCACCCTAGTAACTCAGAAATGGGGAACTCCGAAGGTCGACCTCTTTGCCTCCCACACCAACCATCAGCTCAGCAAATTCTGCACCAGGGAGCATCACTGCATGGCTTGGAAAGTGGATGCCCTGTCCTTCCCCTGGGTCAGCCTCTCTGTCTGTGCCTTTCCTCCCCTACCTCTCATCCCCAGGGTACTGCTGAAAATAAGGGAGGAAAAACCAAGGACCATTCTTATAGTTCCAGACTGGCCCGACAGCACTGGTACCCCTTGCTGCGTCCATTGCCTCCATGGCATCTTTCTCAGATTCCAAACCTCCTAACACAGAGTGAAGAGGAATTCATGCATCCCCAATTGCAGACACTCAATTTGGCAGCTTAGCTTATTCTTTAACCCCGAACCAATCTGCCATCTTCAGTAAGGTTCTGGATGTTATCCATGAGGCCAGATACCCTAACACCAGAAAGTCTTAAGCAGATAAATGGAAAAGCTTCTGCACCTGGATCCAGGCTAAGGGGACCAATGCGGCACAGCTCTCCATCCCTCTCATCCTGGATTACTTAGCTGACCTACTGCAATGTGGTCTCTCTTTCTCCTCTATAAAAATTCATGCTTCTGCTATTTCTGCTCATTTTCCCACTGAGCAGCCCCTTATCTCATACCTTTTGATCAAAACAGTTCCTCAGACGGGCTAGCAACTTGAAGCCCCCCAGAAGGGCACCAACACCAGCTTGGGACTTTAACTTTGTCTTGGAAAAGCTCACCCTGCCCCCTTTCAAACCAGCTTCTTCTGCAGAGCTAGAATTTCTCTCCTGGAAGACTGCCTTCCTTCTGGCCATCACTTCAGCCAGAAGAGTCTCTGAGCTGCAAGCACTCATGGCTGTGGAACCCTTCATCATCTTTCATGCGGACAGGATATCCCTCAGAATTAACACGTCCTTCATGCCCAAGGTGGTGTCCAGTATGGCTCTCAACCAATCCATTCATTTTCCCACCTTCTTTCCTAATCCGCAGAACAAGGGGGAAAGGATTCTTCACTCTCTAGATGTGCACAGACAAACCATTTCCACATGGATTCCACACTGCATCCATTTCTGTTGCAAACAGCATGGTAAGCCTCCTCCTAAGGTGGTCAGGACACACTCCAGCAGAGCAGCCTCCATCGCTGCAGCTTTCCTCAGAGGAGTCCCCACCAGGGACATCCTGGATGCTGCCACCTGGACGTCTGATCACACTTTTACCAAGCATTACCACCTGCCTCTCTTCTCCAAATCCAGGGCAGGGTTTGCCTCTGCAGTCTTGCAGGGCATCCTAGCCAGCCCCTAGCTTCCTTGACTGCCTCCACCCATTTCCTCAGCTTTGGGAATCTCCCCTAATGTGATGACTGCAACAGTGAAACACGAAGAACATAGTACAGTTGTGTACACTTACCATAAATGTAGATGTTAGAGTGTATTCACTGTTAGTCCTGGTTTCCCTCCCTCCATCCCCCTTTTTTCTCTTTCTCCTTTTGTTACCATTCTTCCTTGTTGTTCTCATTTCCTTACAAGGGACATATTGGTATTTATTTTCCACTGGTGAGGTTCTTCCACCAGAACCTAGCCTCCCACTTTGGGGGCTTCTGACAAGTTAGGGTAAGAAAAACTGATGTAATGGCTTCGGCTGCCTTACTTACTTACTGACAACCTGACATCAGTCCTCATGCTACAGCAACCGACGCAGAAATACAAAGTCTCTGGTATTCGGTCTGGCCGAGCGCTACCCTGGCATGCATAACCCAAATGTGAGGACTGCAACAGTGAATACACTCTAACATCTACATTTATGGTAAGTGTACACAACTGTACTTCACCGCTTTTGTTTGGTTCAGTCTGAGCAATCATTTCTTGCAGTATGTCATCCCGCAACTCTCCCAACTGGAGGGTTGTAACAGCACCCTCATTCTCTTTTTCCTTCAACTCCACAAAAAGGTTTTGTTGAAACAAAATGTCCAGGTCTACTATAACACCATCTCCTGAACTGGCATTCATTTCTGCTCCCTCATTTTTGGTTTCCATGATGTGAAGACGTACTCCCAGCCACCGTTGCGTTAGGGCTGGAGCGTGTGCTTGTAATTTCTAGAGGTACTGTTTGCAAGTACCATAACATAAGTTCCCTAATGCCCTTGCCATATTTTCCCCAATTGTAGAACTACTACCTCTGGTCTCCCATGAAAAGCGGCCACTAACCTTGTGGGACCAAACCTGGACAAGACGATAAATAAAAATAAATGAAAGGTAAGCTGACCAGCCTGCTGCCATTTTTATTATTTGTATTTAATATACAAGGGCTAAAAAAAACTTCATAGAATTGTATGGCTAGGCTTCTATCGATCCTCAAGGATCAACAGCCTACTAAGTACCTGTGAGCCTACTTGCACATCATCAAATACCAATTGAATAAGTAGTGGTAGATCCTGCTTGTATTCTGAGATAATTTTTTGTTCACATTTGAGATTCAAATGCAAAGGATGTCACTTGGTATTAAAACAAGTTATCTTAGTTGTTTTTTGACCGAAATCTGCTGAGTCTTTAATGTATGGTTTGCTGTACTGGTTTCTTTTCCCTCATTTATGCAACTTATTCTGCATCATTTTGGAACACATTTAATTGTAGCATTTATTTATGTGCATTAATACTGGATTTTTGTTACTTATGCAGGTTGTAGGAGGCCTAGATATTCACAAAAAGATGGTGGTAGATGTGTGACCATTTTCAGAGCACCATTCAACACTTGCTTTCTTCTCCATCTCTGAAGATCTGCTCAAGATGTCCAGCAATGCTCTCTGTGTATTTAAATGGAAGTATTTATCTCTGTGAAGCCACTTTTTCCAACATGAGCCTCATGAAGCCAACTAAGTGTTATTGAACTTCAGTTATCTCAATAACTTGGTGTAGCACTTTAAAGTCTGAAGGACAGCATAATGGGAAGAGCATATCGGTATGATGGAGAAAGGGAAGGGGACTTGGCTTTTTTCTTTTTAATTTATTTTGTTCTGTCTTTTATAACAAGGAAGTATACCTGTAGCTTTCTACAAAACAGTAGCTAGATGGGCTTGAACTTAATATACTTGATTTCAGCAACAACAAAGATAGAGGACAAAGTGCCAAGCAGAACTTGAACCAGTACAATATATGCATGCACAAAACTTGGGTTTCACACTGCTTTTGTATGTAGTATGAATACAGTAAATTATCTGTGTTCACATTTTTATTACCTTTGACCCTCCATAGAATGTTTGTATATTGGCTGGTTTGACAAAACATCTTTATGTCCTGTTTTACCTAAGCTAAATATTTTTGCATTTTTGTAACATTGGGGACTATATGTTTTATTTATACCTGTTAATATGTATCGGGGACTGTGTCTCACCTAGGTCTTTTAATAAAATTCTAGATAATGTAGTACAATGCAGATGCCAAGAGCTGAAACTGCAGAATGCTTTGTGTAGAATTCATTCTCTTATTTCATATTCTAGAAGTTGCACCTAGTAAACATCCCCATAATAACTTTCTTTGGATTAATGTTTTCAAGTGTAATCAGCTTTTTTTAACACTTAACATACTGAATGTGAATTAGAAAACTGGTAGCACTCTTAACTTTTAAAATGCCCACGTTTTCAACATTGCATACTTCAGTAAAACACTTAAGACTAGTTTGTTTTTACCTTTGTGATGTTATCCCTTCTAAACCTACTGCAGGCAGCAAAAATCAATGATGTTGAATATATGTATATTAGGTATGATTTTGGGTGGGGGGGTTTGTTCTTTTGATTTATTACATTGATAAAAAAGCAAATGTACAATCATTAGCTAAACATACATCCTGGTTACCCTCTGCAATCCCTTATATATATATGTATGATTTTTTTTGCTTTTTTCATGGTCCTGTTTTGAGTTATTTGAAACAATATATTACTCTGGAGTGTGTTTTTAGCAGGTATTAGGCTATGTTACAAAAAATATTTCCACATCCCTTCCCTTTCCTGCAGTGGTACTTATTGGTTGGAATTTTAAACATTTAATAGATTCCTAGATAAATACACGTTTATCCTGCATTCATTCATTGATTCATTCAGTAATTAGAACTTCAGTACAATGGTTTTGATTAAAAAAATGACTAGTTGCTGAAAATGCAGGTTGGAGACAATCTGCTAACTCAAGCACCTATCTGCCATAGCTGTTCCTTCAGCTTAGTGCTGCACATCCATGGGCTCTGTCTGTGAGAGAAATCCAGGTGCTTGGTGTCCTTGCATGACATGGAGTTTTTTGCATGTAGAATGATTTGAAATGTTCCTCTTGTTTACATAAAGCAATGTTCATGTTCATATTTAAAATAAAAAAGACAAAAAATTGTTGCCAAACTTAGATCAATGTTTAAGTTTAAAAGGAAAAAAAAACTCCACTACATGTAACTCTTGTATTCCTCTGGATCAGTACTTGGCTTGGGGTAGTCCCTGCAAGTGGTCATATCTGTTCCAGTGTCAACTGCCATGTGCTCTGCTTCAAGGGGAAATTAGTCTTTTGTGAATTTATTTTGTACATAAGTATTTGTTACATATATTTTAGTAAATGCTTTCTCTTTCTCTTTGTTGCTTGTGCATAATTTGGCCGATGTTATAGATAGTAGTGCAAGCATTATTTTCTTATTAAAGGGGAAACGATTTCTTCAATTTGTGTGGGAAATGGTTAATGTTGAATGTTTATATATTTTCTTTTCTTTTTGCATGCTGCATCATATGCTGTGGGAACTATAGGAATCTCCAAACTGTATGACTCGATCGAAATAAAACATTTTAAACTTGTTATTGTGACCATGTTTTGTTTCATTATCAGAAAAAAACTTAATTTGCTGCTCTTTTCGGCAGCATGTGTCCAGGGCATGTCAAGCATACGTTCTCTGCAGCAAAATCAGTTATCCTGGCTTTTAAGGGTGTAAACATAGCTTAAGTGTCCATTTATGGTATTTCTATAGCACAGACTACTTCATCAGAAGTTTTTAAGCTTGCTTTCAGCAATTGTTTGTGTGGTACTTTCTTCCACCACAGTCTTACTGCATCTGTTTTTACTTGTATCCTTTGTAGCAGGATCTGTTTAATAAATAAAACTGTTCCACCTGCAATCATATCTTCAGTAAAGAGCATTCACTGGGAATAGCTCACTGTTTTATGATGCACAGAGGTGGAATTGAATATAATCCCTTCGTCATTGCAAACGGTTTGCTGCAACATTTAAGGGTTTAAAGTGGTAATTTTCTATTCGTCCTTAAAGTAGCATTATTTTCTGTTTTAATGCCACTTCTAAAATTACAGTTTTCGTTTGAAACAAAGTACTGTGTTTGTTCTTATCCTTTGAGTGGTTGTTCAGAAGATGTGAAATTCGGCAATGCAAAATACATACTTTGAGAGGTTAATAGGTTTACTCCTGGAAAAAAAAATTCTAAGCTGTCTTGCCTGATTCTTTGTATTGACTAGTAACGCTTTGATCCATTTTGGTATGTCTGTTGCTTGGGATTAAGGAGCTTGTCGTCCCCAATTCTTTTTAGTCTAGTCTTACTTTTCACTTGTTTTCCTTAGTCATTCACAGGAATGCACCTACAGCTATAACTTACCTTCTTGGGAATGTCACCTTCGTGTTGCCCCATGATGCCATGTACAGGAGGTGGGAGAATTACAGAGCTTACCCAGCCACATGTCATTTGGACACAGTGGAGTCCATGCTCCTGAAAAAAAGGGAGAATGGTTTTCTGGATCCCTTGACTTGCACTTAACAAGGCACTAGAATTATAAGTTTGCTTCCATCCGTATCCAGATTGGTGTCTGATCATTCTGATTCATCCTTGTTTAATCAAAGGTCATTGGGAGGTATTTCTTTGACCATTATGGTGCTTGAATGGAGAGGTGACTTTACAGCATCCCCTGTTGGGAAGGAAACCTTAACATGCACAATCTCAATTTCTCATTACAGTATACAGATCTGATCAAGTAATACTTGCTGTTCCATCAATTGACATAGTTAGAATTTGGGATCATGGTGAATTTGGTTCTTAAGTGATTTTTGGTTGCACATTTATGCTAGAGGCCCATGTTCTGATGCTGAAAAAAAAAGTCAAGAACTTGTTCCCTGGTGGCAGAGAACCTAGTTTTGTGGTATACCACTGTCTGTTGAAATGTAGGTTGAGGCTAAAATTGCTCTGTTGTGATCAGTATTTTACCCTGGTTAACAAATTCCGATAAATGAAATGCAGTGATTAAACAGCTTAATACACCATTCGTAGTTTTTCCTCATTGCAGTGCCTTTCAACCACACATCTTAATACCTTCTGATGTATAGCCATCCAGAATTACCTTCAGTACTCTTTCTGGCCCTGGAAGAGGAGTTTCATTGCCCCTTAGAATACTCCATGTTAGAATCTGTGGAAAACATGCTGAAAACTGGCATGGATAGTGAGCTGTTATCTTATGTTAGCTCTACTTTGGGATGCTGAATTGCTTTGGCATTGCCTTTCTTCTGAGAAACTTTCTGCTTTAGGCAGTCTAGGGTTGATCCATGTCTTTTGTTAAGTCAGGCAGAATATCTGTGTTATCTCTACTCAGAGATATCTGGCTCATTTAAGAATCTTCCTTTGTAATGTTCTGTGTCCTGATTAGGTCACAAAGATGTTTACATTGAGTCCTCTTACATATGAAAAAAAGAGTTAATGCTGTGGGCTATTGTGGCAGAACTAGTGTATATGTTGTGTGAGCCCCTACAGACATTGTTTTTGAAGTTGCTTTCTCATCTAGTATGTTTCCAGTATGCACATGTGAAATAGGCCTTTGAAAAGTTTGACTGTTTGCTTACTGAAAAGGTCCTTAGTGTGACATTTAAGGTCAGCTTCCAAGTTGCTAGGTGCAGTTTTGATGGGGCAGATGGTGTGCCAAGGGCCAGTGTAAGACCACATGACTTCACCTAACCTGTTTCTTTGGATTAACTGGGTATAAGTTCTCAGATGATGCATTTTGAGGTTGGTGTCCCTTGGAGACCTCTTGCAAGCCATTACTGATTACCTTCAAAACAGGGATTACTCTGCATCAGAGGGTGTATTTCTGCTATTGTTCCAACCCAGCTTCTTTTTAGAAAAATGGCCACTACAAGATGGTAAGATTACATGTGGTTCTTTCTGCTCTTCATTTTTTATCTTGGTGGCTTTGACCTTATCCTCTTGGCAGTCTTTAGAACAGCCTTCCCAGTTCTGGAATGTTGTTGGAGAAAGCATTTCCAGTTTCATTCCAACCTGGCAGGTGTTTAGCCAGCATTCATGGGAAAGTATTTTCTGGTTTTGGTAGCTTGTCTTTTTTATCGTTTATCCTTGTTGTCCACTTTTCGTACATGCCTACAAAAATGTCTGCTGCTTGTCTTTATAACTTGTAGGTGGCAGCATCACAGAGTATAAAATAAGACAACAAGCAATTAGGGTTAGAGCCTTTAGCTGACTGTAGAAGTATAACAAGTCCATGTGTACTATAACTTGGTGGTGAAGTCTGTGGATGACTTCTTCAGTTTCCAAGCAATTACTTGTTTGTTTTAATACTGATAAACTGAATCAGATGTTCTTTTCATTTGTTCAACTCATGAGTCTTGGATCAGATCTCTGATATGACTCTGCCCCATTTACTAGACTCCCAAATCCAATTTTGGAGCTCCTCCCTTTACCCATAAGGTCACCCTGCAGTACCTTAGATCTCATTTCCTCCCTTATGCTACAGATGCAGATCCTTATCACAGAGCTTTAGGGTATAGTTTTTAATTACAATGAGTGCATTTTGTTTGTATTTTTATTGTAATATTATCTGTTCTAATCACCTCTTCCTCCCTTACCTTAGTTTTCCTGGAGTTCTATCACATTAGGGTTGTAATTTATATATTCTCCTGTTTTCTGCCTTCAGTAGTTTTCAGTACCATTGTTGGTGCTTCCCTTTTCCTTCCAACCCTTTAGAAGGTAATTCCTTATCTTGCCATTGTTGATAGTTAAATTGTTGCTCTCTCTTCTTTTACCATTTTTGTGATTATGACTGAAAAACCCACTGGGTTTAAAAAATGCACTTCCTTATGGGTACAGGATCCATAATTATGATTCACACTGGAAGTGTGTTTATTGTCTGGGTGTGTCCCATTTGAATACCTAATGTTCTGTATGTGCTGGATTCCATTCCAGGACCCTTAACCCAAAGGGATTGCTATTCTCCTCCTCCTCCTTCGTCTTTTTCCCGCACAAAAATATTTAAGACCCATTTGGAGGCAAAATAATTGAGAAAGCAGTCTCCAACCCACTCTTCAATGCCATCTGCTTCTTCAGAACCTTGTGCCAAAGTACACAAGAAATTGGACCCGATACCCTGTGATCCAAAGTGAGAATAGTAGGATCAGATGCCCTCAGATCCGACACTTAGCCAGTCCAAGTCTCAAAGGACCTGGTCCCCAGGGTTCTTTCCGGAGCCTGTCTCTCCTTGACTCTATTCTCTCTCTTCCTACAAGAGACCCCAAGGAGAGTGTGTCAACCCCAGTCTGCTGCTTCCTCCATCAGGTCCTCCAGGAACCTTTCTGATGCCGAAGTGGATAGGATGATGAAGTTCCTCAGAGTTTAGATTCAGATGGGGGTTATCCGGGCTCCATTTCCCATCAGATCGGTGAGCCTTCCTTCTGTTTCCCCCATTGTGATTTGTCTTATCTGACCAGCTTCTTTTAAGACTTCGTATTCAATAACTCCTAGAGATGTCCGCATCGGATCTGAAGACCGCTAGCTCTTCTACTCTGACTACAGCCCTCACTTGTCCAGCACCTATTCCCTTGGACTGGGATGAGTCCCGGAGCCAAAGTGACAGTGCTGGGTCTGGGGGGTTTGGTGAGGTTATTGTAGCCATCCCTGCCCCACTTGGCTTCGGCTTTGGTTAGCTTGGGTCTGCTCCACCTTCGAGCCAGGGATCCGGGTAGGGTTGGGCAGGGTGGATCTAGAGCTTTGACACCTGTGCAGCCAACTATGGCTTCTCCCAGTCCTTCTGCTTTTTGAAGTGGTGGAGAAAGGGTCTTCTCTCATTCAAGAGACATGGCTACTCTTTCTTGTGATCTACAGCTCTGTCTCAATCAGGTCCGAGCTCTGGTCCTCTCAGACCTGTCAGACGAGAACATCTGCCCTCTCACGTGTCCAGACAGTCCCCTTTGAGGGCTTCCCCTCTCTTCGGACACCTGTCTGGAACCATCCCAGTGAGGAAGTTCCTCAAGTGAATGTGCAAGAGGAGGCACATAGCCTCCCCTCAGGAGTCACTAACCAAAGACACTGACTTAAATGAAGGGGAGGGGGTCCCCACGGTCTCTACCAGATCATGGCTCCTTCATAGACCTCTTAGAAATCTTCAGGCAGAAAGGTGGATGGTCCACTAAATGTTCTTCGTGTTTCACTGTTGCAGTTCTCACATTTGGGTTATCTGCCTGCAGGTAGCCCTCAGTTGGCCTGAATACCAGAGACTTAGTATTTCTCCGTCAGATGCTGTTGCTCCAGGACTAACGTCAGGGGTATAAAAACAGGCAGCCGACGCTGTTACATCAGTCTTTCTTGCTGAGGAACCTGAAGCAGAAGCAGTTTGCAAGTGCTGGTTGGCTGCTATCTGAATTTTCGTTTAAGAATTTAATAATCCTGAAGTCTTCTAAAGCTAAGTACCCCATTGGGGATCCTTTTTTCTTGCTCTAACTGATGTCAGAAAAAGTTAACAATTGTCTTGCCTGTGGAAAGCAAATACCTCGCAGAGATTTTCATTCTTACGGCGTCACCTGTTTTAGGACCAGACCACGGGGTCCCTCACTGTTGGTTTTGTGCCTTATTTAACACCCGAACCATTCGTCATCAGGCTCTCTGCCACTAAATTCTTTCGCTCTCAATCTCTGTATTCTGAAATGTCTTCGGTAAGCCATCCGACTACCGATATTCCGAAAAAATGTAAAGATAGAGACAGACCGCATAGTTCCAAAACTGCCGAAGATGCTTCCGTTAAGCTAGTCGCCAGTACCTCAGTGAGGTGCTTTTGCAGCCCCTGATGCCCGCTTCAGTGGATTCGCAGGCCTCTACTGAGACCCATTCGGTGTCCGATATGCAGTGAGACTCTTCTTCGACTATGGAACCTGCAGATGTCTCTACCTTGGATGGGGTCCAAAGCTGCTGAGCAGGCACCGGCTTCTGAGGCAGTTATTCGCCCAACCAATGTTCGACTCAAACCAGCGACTTTTTGAACCAAAACTACCGAGTTTCTTAGGCCCAGAGTGCGCACTACGCCTAGAAAACAGGTGACCAAAGCGCATGCACCTGCTCCCATCCCACAAAAACAACTGCTTAGAATGGCTGAAGACCTCATTATGCTGATTAGGGGAAGTCAGCCTTCCCCTGCTAAGAGACAGAGTCCAGTCCCCTTCAGCGTCTACTGACCAGGAGTCCGATGACTCTGAAATTTCTGATTATGAAGACATGCCTTTATTTGCTTATGAGGATTCGGATGCAGAGGAATCCATTCCCTTTGCCACCAACCAGAGGATTTTTCTTTTGGTGAAACCTTGCATAACTTACAAGAGCATTTCCACTGGGAATGCCAAGACTATCCTCAGTCCAAAAAGAGACTTGGAGAATTTATAGAATTGCCTCAATACAGGTCCTTAGCAATACCCCCTGTCCTGGATGTTGTGGATGATGATTTTATGGAATCCAGTCTTATTCCTGACACTTTACCTCCTGCCCCTAGGAAACCAGACTGGTACTACAGAGTACCTGACACTCACAAATTTATTTTCAGGAATCCTACTGCTGACGCAGAGATAGTTTCCCAGGGGCCTAAATGTATCAAGGCTACTACAGCCAAGAATCCCACCCCTTTTGACAGGGATTCCAGAGCTTTGGACAGATGGGGTAAGAAGATGTATACCTCTGCAACTCTTGCTGTTAGGGCATTGAATTGTCAGTTTCACATGCTGAAGTACCAGCAACATGTTATGGAACTTATTAAACAAAAAGTGGCAACATTTTCAGACTGTGCAAAAAATAAAGAATTAGACCCTTTCAGCACCCCCATTCCTGCTGTCCTGGAGTTTTTAGTCTCTGTTTCACGAAGGGACTAGTTTCACTATTTTTAAAGTGCAGGTGGCAGCAATTTCTAATTTTCTTTCAGGGGAAAATACTTCTTCATTAACTTAATCAAAATTGTGTAAGACCTTCAAAGATATCTGTTTTGCTTTAGCTCCCAATAAAGGATTCTACACCACCCTGAGATTTAACAGTTGTGCTGCAGGCTTTGACTCTTGAACCATTGGCTAGAGCGGACTTAAATTTTTTTATCATGGAAAACTGCTTTACTTTTGGCCACTACATCTGCTGGGCGAGTGTTTGAGATCTAGGCACTCTCTTCCAAATCCCCATTTGTGATCTTCATAAAGATACCTTACAAACCAATTCGTACTTACTGCCAGATGTAGCATTGGAAGTGAATATTAACCAAACCATTAATTTGCCTGATCTGATGTCTTCTTCATTCTTACTTATGATAGGGTCTCTGACCCAACCATCAGATCTGGTTCGGCCACATACTACAGACCTGGATCTGACTCTCAAGCTCTTCCTTCCTAACCATAATGCCCTGTATCCACCCAAGTACCTCAGATCTTATTTGCCGCTCAATGAATTGATTGCGGATCAGCATTCTCTCAAGCTTGGGTAGATTGGTTTCCTAATTGTTGTAGTTTTTCTTCAGTCTTTACGTAAATTTGCAAGTCCTCCTTCCCTCCTTTTTGACTATCTGTTCTTAAAAATAAATAAAATAAAAAAGGTTAATTGTATTTGTATTTATCTTAGCGTTAAACTTTAACTTAGTTAAGCTTAGAGATTAAATTCTAAACTTCAACTTTAAGGTTATAGTTTATAGTTAATGCATTAGAAAGTGATACTTCGTTCCTAGTGGCCTTTATTTTGGCGGGGGGTTTTCATAGGCATGAGTGACAAACTGGTACCTGGCTTTAAACGCTGCACTTCTTGTGGGCATAAAATTCCCAACCAGAATGCCCACAAGGAGTGCGTGTACTGCCTGGGTGCAACATCTGTGCCACTTTCAACCCTCTGGCTTTAGTAGACCATCAGAATAAGCTTATTCTTCGGGGCCTTCTTCCCTTCCCTGCTCCAGAGGCTCAGACCCCATTTGTGGCTTCTTCCTGTCCTGCAGGAGTGAAGGAATAGAAAGAGGTCCATTCCAGTTTCTCCAGGGACTCTCTTGAACCGAAAAAGCACAAGAAATCTTTGGATCCAACTCAGTCAGATCTGCAGAATTTACCCCCTTTGTCAGATCCTGCAGTCTCTACTGATTCAGGGGATGTCATCACTATATCTCCCATGCCTTAGTCGGCTCCTACATCAGATTCCTGTACCTCCGGATCCGAGGACTTTGAGGTCTCCTGCACTGTCCTCTAAGTCCAAGCATTCCCAGCCCCCCTTGTCAGCTTCATCTAGGTCCTCTAGAAGCTGGTCCATGGCAGATATGGACAGGATGATGAGGAAATTCCTAAAGGCCCAGATCCAAATGGGGTTAGTTTCGACTCCATCCTCTGCCAGATCCATGAGCTACCCAAGCCGTACCATCAGGACTCCTCTGATCCGACCCTCTGCTTTGGAGTCGCAGGATTCAGGACTGCCATGGTGATTGAGTTTGGCCCCAAGAAAGCTCCCTCCTTTGACATCGAGGATGCCCTTGACGAGCCCTTTTCCACCCTTTTCGGAGCAGAGTAAGTTTTGGAGCCAT
The DNA here is from genome assembly GCF_019279795.1 of Protopterus annectens. Classification (NCBI taxonomy): domain Eukaryota; kingdom Metazoa; phylum Chordata; order Ceratodontiformes; family Protopteridae; genus Protopterus; species Protopterus annectens. The sequence goes on along the minus strand of NC_056727.1, from coordinate 257,967,749 downwards.
GGCATTGGTGCTGGGTCTGGGTGACTGGGATCAGCTCCGTCCTTTTCGGAGCCGTCCCTTCCATAAGGCACTTTGGCACTTAACCACTCGGATCTGACCCTTCTGGAAGCCGTGGATTTGGAGCGAGTCCTGCCTGATGTCCTTCAAGGATGCATCTGCAGTCCTTACAAATGGGTTGTCCTGTCGTCAGGCAGCCCTTCGGTCGGCCGGATTCCAAAGTCTGGGTCTGGCCTCGGCTGGTGTCGCACTTCACCCGACGTCATAGCTGCAGTTCTTCGGGTATAAAGGCATTAGCCGACACCATTTTCCTCAGTCTTTCTTGCCGCGTGGCGCCCGAAGCAGAAGCTGTTCGCAAGTGCCGGTCGGTCAGATCCAGAGATTACTACTACCGAATACTACTTCGAAGACTTCTAAAAGCTAAGTACCCCGTTGGGGACTCTTTCTTGCCTCAGCCGATGTCAGAAAAAGTGAATAACTGTTTAACTTGTGGGAAACAAATACCTCATAAAGATTTCCACTCTTACTGCTTACCTTGTTTAGGCCCAGACCACGACGTAGCAGCTTGTTTAGCCTGTGCTTCTTTCAACCGACGAACGCTTAGGCGTCGGTCGGAGTTTGCTGAACAGTTTTTCGGCTCAGACTTTGCGTACATAATGCCGTCGGATCCTCCGACTACTCAAATTGTTAAGAAACGCAAAGAAAAGGACCGACACTCGCTGTCCGCGGTTTCGGCCGAAACCACGGTTAAGCAAACCGCGAGTGTCTCTGTTTCGGCCAAAACCGAGCAAACGGTTCAATCTTCAGCCGAATCCATTACTACTACCGAGGCCCCTTCTACCCTAGTTGAATCGGCCTCTGAAGTTTTACCTACTACTGTGGTTTCACAAGAATTATCGGACACCATCCCTTTGGATGTTTCTACCCCAGCACGTGGTGCTGCTAGGCCTCCTGCAGCCATGTCTATAAAGGCCTTTGCCAGGGCTAAAGCAGCCAAAACTTCTAAGTCTGTGCCTGTTAAGCCCCCCTCTCACAGGCCCAGTTCCAGTTCCCAAATGCTTACTCTGGCAGAGGATCTCATCTCTTTAATAAGGGGATCCCAATCTCACCCAGACAGGGCCTCTCAACCTCCAGAAAAGAGACCAAGAGCAGAGCCCCCAGAGCCAGTGTCCTCAGATGACTCTTCTGATGATACAGACAATACAGACCATCCAGAGGCTCCTTTTTCTACTTATGAAGATTCCGATGCTGAAGAATCGATTCCTTCTGCCTCTCCACCAGAGGAATTTTCCTTTGGGGAAACTTTACATGCCATGAGAGAGCAATTCCAATGGCAGGGACAAGATTTCTCAGATTCAAGAAAAAGGCTTAGGACCTTTTTACACTTACCGCAACATAGGCCTTTAGCTATACCTCCAGTTCTTCCTGTTGTGGATGATGCATTTAATGATGCTTGCACTGCTCCTGATACTTTACCTCCAGCCCCTGCTAAGCCCGATAGGTTCTACAGGGTCCCGGACACTCATCACCATTTATACAAGGCTCCTTTTGCAGATCCTGAGACTATCTCCCAGGGGCCCAAGGCAGTAGCCGACCTCAGCGAAAAACCCTCTCCCTTCTGAAAGGGAATCCAGGTCCTTAGAGAGATGGGGTAAAAAAGTATACACCTCTGCTACTCTCTCAGCTAGAGCTTTGAACTGTCAGTTTCATATGATCCAATACCAAGAGTTTATGCTTGATCAGTTAACTAAGAAACTGTCCTCTGATGATTCCTTAGATAAGAAATATGTTCTAGAAATGGTGAATAACATTCAGCAGGTTAGTAACCATTCCTTAAAATGTGGCTATGATGCACTGGAGGCTTCATTTAGATCAGCCATGACTGGCACAGTTATAAGAAGGCATGCATGGTTGAAAGAACAGGCCTTGCCGGATCATGTTAAAGCAAAGCTATTAGATGCTCCTATGGATAAGGTCAGTCTATTTGGTTCTCCTGCCCAACAGGTACTGAAGAAAATGGAAGAGAAGGCAAAATCTGTACAAACAGTGAAAGATTTCTTACAGGTTCAGCCCCCAAGGTTTAGCAGGAACTGGCCTTCCAAAAATTGGTCATTTCCAGACTCCTCTAAAACTCAGAGAGGCAGGAATAGGCGTTCGAGGCAGAAATCAATCCAGAGGTGGTGCCTACAGGGGACGCCAGTGGCAAGGCAACAACCAACGAGGCACAGACACAACCACTACCACTGCAACAGGACAATCACAGTGACTTGGCTCTGACACCGCCTACCAGGGAACAAATAGCAGCACCCTTAGGCGGAAAGTTAGCCTTATTTTCAAAAAACTGGCACTATATCACAAGAGACAAGTGGATTTTGCAAACTATAGACCAAGGCTACAGGTTTCATTTCCACACTTTACCAGTAAAGAGGAATGCCAAACCTACCACCAAATCAAAAGACAGAAGCTCTAAAACAAATAGCTCAATTAGCAAAGATGAGTGCTGTGGAAAGGGTACCACCTACAGAACAAGGCAAGGGATTTTACTCCAGACTCTTCCTGGTACCAAGAAAAGAGAAAAATTGGAGGCCTATTCTCGACCTGTCCGCTTTAAACACATTCATCATTGTTCCAAAATTCAAAATGCTGACCCTACAGCAACTTCTTCCCATGCTGGGCAAGGAGTATTGGCTGGTAACTCTAGATCTCAAGGAGGCATACCTGCACGTCCCCATACGACCAAATTGCAGAAGATACCTCAGATTTCTTGCAGGATCAGAGCATTATCAATTCTCAGCATTGCCCTTTGGCTTATCTACTGCCCAGAGTGTTCACGAAATGCCTGGCATCAGTAATCGCTCACTGCAGGCTTCAGGGAATCCAAATTTATCCATACCTGGACGACTGCCTGATACAAGCGGACAAAAAAACAAGCTGACACAAGACTTACAAAGAGTCATTTGCTTACTACAAGCCCTGGGATACACAGTCAATTTACAAAGGTTAAGACTGATACCATCCCAAACAATAACCTTCTTGGGTGCAGAATTGGACACAGTAAAACAGATGGCATTCCTAACTGCAGAAAAACAAGAACAACTTCCTCTCTACTTCTTGGCATTAACAAAGCAGAACAAACTAACAGCAAGGAAAGTACTGCAGGCCTTGGGCTTCATGGCATCCTGCATAATCCTGGTCCCCATGCCAGACTGCATATGAGAAAGCTACAGTGGTACCTAAAGAATTTATGGTCTCAACACAGGCACAGCTTAGAATCCAAATACCACTAATCCCATGCCTGAAACAAGAGTTCCTATGGTGGGCTCAGGCATGCCAGTCAAACCCAGGTTTGTCCTTCCACAGCATTCAACCAAGCCAAACCATCACAACGGACGCCTCAGACCTCGGTTGGGGGCCCACATGCTGGTCAAGTGCATACTTGGCTTAAGAACTCCAGATCAGCTGCACCTGCACTTAAATCAAATAGAAATGCTGGCAGTAAAACTAGCAATCCAGAATTTCAGACCATTCCTCCAAGAAGGCCAATTGATGATAAGGACAGACAACACCACAGTCATGTGGTACATCAACAAACAGGGAGGCACTCATTCATACCCTCTATGCCGAATGGCTCTGGACCTATGGAATATGGCTCTGAGTTACAACATTCAGTTACAGGCAATATTTGTACCGGGAAAAGAAAACATCCTAGCAGACATGTTAAGCAGAACTACCTCGGATGCTCACGAATGGATGCTACACCCGGACATCTTCAAGGCCATCACAAAGAAATGGGGACTGCCACAAATAGACCTATTCGCATCCCCACTCAATCACCAGCTCAAGAAATTCTGCACAAGGACATACCACCCACTTGCTTGGAAGGTGGACTCTCTATCCTTCAGTTGGAAAGGCCTGACAGCATATGCATTTCCACCTCTTCCTTTGATGCACAAGGTACTACTGAAAATCAAAGAGGAACGTCCAAGGATAATTCTGATAGCTCCAGATTGGCCAAGACAACATTGGTATCCATTACTGAGGAGCATGTCTCGGGAACGTGGACACTACCCCGATTCCTTTGATGTTAACTCAGAGCGACTACAACATCCTGCATCCAAACCTGAAAACTCTGCAACTGACTGCCTGGAACATTACATAAGAGCAACTAACCCAGATTTATCCCAAAGGGTTAAAGACATTATCCTTGAGGCCCGCAGACCTTCAACAAGAAGGAACTATGCAGGAAAATGGAAAAGGTTTCTCATTTGGAGTACTGAAAGGGGGAAAGATGTGTCAAAAGTAGACATTGCCAACATCCTGGAGTATTTGGCAGAGCTTCTCCATACAGGCCTGTCCTATTCCTCCATCAAGATACATGCATCAGCTATTTCTGCAGAATACAGCTTCGATCCCCCTGTCTTTTCACATCCTCTACTCAGGCAGTTTCTGAGAGGAATTAAGAATGTAAAACCTCCTAGGAAACCACTATTACCAGCATGGGACTTGAACTTTGTGCTAGAAAAATTGACACTCCCCCCTTTCGAACCAGCAGCAACAGCAGATCTTCAACACCTATCCTGGAAAACTGCTTTCCTGCTGGCAATTACTTCAGCAAGAAGGGTTTCGGAACTACAGGCTTTAATGGCAGTACAAACCTTCCTAATCTTCCATCAAGATAGAGTGTCCATGAGAACTAATCCTACATTTATGCCTAAGGTGGTATCCAGAGTGTCTCTAAACCAGGCAATCCACCTACCTACCTTCTTACCCAATCCACAGAACAGGGGGGAAAGACTGCTGCATACCTTGGATGTACATAGACAGTTGCGCTACTACCTGGACAGAACCAAGGGCAATAGAAAAACTGACCAGCTTCTGGTAGCATATGCAACAGGAAGGGAAGGAAAAGCAATTTCCAAACAGACAATCTCCAAGTGGATAGGAAATTGCATTAGATTCTGTTACTCCTACCATGGAAAGCAAATTCCACAGAACATAAGGCCTCATTCTACAAGGGCTACAGCCACTACCACAGCTTTCTTATGAGGGGTGGCTACCAAGGACATTATAGAGGCTGCTACTTGGACCTCTGTGCATACATTTGCCAAGCATTATAACTTACCTCTATACTCTAGATCCCGAGCAGGGTTTGCCACTGCTGTTTTGCAAGGGATCCTAACTACACCATAAATTTCTTCTTCCTCCTCCCCTAGTTTGGCTATGGTATTCTACCCATTTGTAAGGACTGCAGATGCATCCTTGAAGGACATAGTACAGTTTTGTACCTACCATAAATGTAGATGTCCGAACAGGATAGCATCTGCAGTCAGGATTACCCACCCTCCTTCCCCTCTGTGGTATTCCTAGGGTATTTGCCCACCTAATAGCTAGCTGGGGGGGATTTCTTATGGTGTATTTGTATATATGTACATACATGCTTATTTTTTGTGTTTGCCTTCTACCTTTTGGAAACATTGGCATTTATCCAAAAATTTAGCTATCCAGGAGGGCAACTGGCATCTGGGGCAAGAAACACTGAGGAAAATGGCGTCGGCTGATGCCTTTATACCCGAAGAACTGCAGCTATGACGTCGGGTGAAGTGCGACACCAGCCGAGGCCAGACCCAGACTTTGGAATCCGGCCGACCGAAGGGCTGCCTGACGACAGGACAACCCATTTGTAAGGACTGCAGATGCTATCCTGTTCGGACATCTACATTTATGGTAGGTACAAAACTGTACTTTTCTCCTCAGTGGTTTCAGCTCCCAGGGAGATGGAAAGGGCTTTTCCTGGTCCTTTGGCTTTTCAGATAGTGGAGAGCGTTTTCTCCCAAGTTGGAGATCCGACAGCAGAGGTTCCCCAGTCCGCCCCTGTACCCTCCGTCGGATCTAGGCTTTGCTCTCTCTCATCCTGCCATGAGTCTTCCTGTTCTGAGCTGCCTCCAAGAATTCCCTGTTCTGGAGGGATCCTCTTCTTCCGACACTTCCCCAAAACACCCAGCCGAGGAATTCCTCGAATGAAGACGTGCAAAAGTAGGCACTTGGGTTCCCCATTGGAGTCCTTAAACGAGGATACTAACTTAGATGAGGAAGGATCCCCCTGATCTCCACCTGAAGATGTCTCCTTTGGGGACATATTAGAGATCCTGAAGCAGAAAGGTGGGTGGTCTGCCCAAACTCCTTCCTCTGAGGAGTCAGTTTTTTTGGAGGAGTTTGGGATGGGTCCAGCTACATTTTGGGTGACACCCCCTCCCCCACCCCCGGTGGATGCCCTGGTGGATTTGGTATCTTGGCAAGCATGGAGGGAACCGGACACCATTGAGCCAATACCCAAACAACCCAGTAGGTTTGTGGTCCCCCATGCAGACAGAAAACACTGGAGTAAGGGTCCCATAGTCTATTCCATCGTGGTGGCAGCAGCCACAAAAAGCTGGCAGAAGAAACAGCTAATGTCCATCCGCCTGACAAGGAGTCTGTAGAGCACTGGACAGGATTGGGAAGAGCGTTTATGCCTCCGCCACCTTTGTGCTGAGGTCATTGAACTACCTGGCTCATGCTGCTCGGCTGCAGAGAGATCTGATCAAGAAACTGTCAGCTTTTCTCGAGTCCATGCCTGCGGAGGAATTTAAGAACGTTTTTCCCAAGCTGACCACTGTCGTCCATCGCCAACTCATCGATGAGGTTAACCTCCCATACCATGGAGGGCATCTCGCAAGCAGCTGGTTTGGGATTTTCCCTAAGGAGGCATGCCTGGATGCGACTATTTGCCTTTTGCGGAGCCCTTTAAGGCGTTGTTCATGCATGCACCTTATGATGGCTCTTCCCTTTTTGGCCCGTCAGTTCCAGACACGCTTACCCATAGTGAAAAGGATGGAAAGATCCTTTCTGCTGTTAGAATCAAATGTTAGAATCAAATTTTCTACCCCTAGAGGTCCTTCTCCAGGAACCAACATGGAGGTAAGAAAATGTGGTTTGCAAATCCCAAGGGCCTTTCCAGGAACTGCACTGGGAAACCTCTAGAGGGGGAGGGTTTGATGGTAGATGCCATCCTAGAGGCAGAGGGGGTCCGCAAAACCAGGATTTTAGGGAACCTCCTCAAGATAAACCCTACCAGCACTCCTGAAGAGCTGCCTGACTGTCCTTCTCTTGAAGCAGTCGGGGGCTGACTAGCTTTGCACCCAGAAGCATGGACCCAGTTGACTCAGAATTGTTGGGTGCTTAGCATAATATTCAGAGATTATTAGCTTCCATTCTCTCTTCTTCCCCCAAACTCCAGAAGCCTTTTTGACGTGCCACCCAATCAAAGGGAATGGGCAACACAGGAAATCCAACAACTGTTGCAAAGAAGAGTCGTCCAAGAGGTCCCAACCGAACAGAGGATTCAGACCTCTCGCTTCTTTTTGGTGCAGAAAAAGACAGAGGACCCATCTTGGATCAAAGCAAACTAAATGAATACATAAAGAAGTCGAGGTTCTGAGTGGTTACGGTTAAGTCCATTCTGCGTCTGTTGCACAAGGACGACTGGATGTGCTCGATGGATCTCAAGGACTTGTACCATCACTCCAAATATGTGCTTCAGGAGATATCTACGCTTGGGGCTAGGAACCAGTCATTACCAATTCAGGTTGGCCGGGGCATTATGGGTAAAGGAAGGAGCTTAAGAGTTGGATCAGTGAGTCTAGTAAACATCCCCAAGCTAGATTTGAGACCTGTCAGTTGAGGAAGAATGAAAATGGACAACACAGATTGATAAGAGTAGAAAAATTTTAATTTTTTGGAGGCTGGAAGGTGAAATTTATCTAGTGTACCTTAATGTTCCTTATCAAGGCACCACTTCAAAGGTGTTATGCATTCTGTAACCAACTTTTTATGACTTTCTAGTGGCTGTATAGACATTATATGCTTTAATTTTCTTTCCATAAAATTAGTAATTTTGTAATTGGACATATTTCATGCAACTCCTCTTCTTGGCTGCCATTCCATTAAAAAAAAAAAAAAAAACTTTGCAGAAGGGAAAGAGACGTGGTCTGCCTAGAGGTGCCTCAAAGAAATGAGAATTACCATGTCGTAGCCCCTTGAATCACCTTTGCATCGTAGCAAACCTACATTTTCTTTAAGAAGGTATGCCTAAGTGCATTGAAGGCAATATTTTATTTATTTTTACCGTAGTTGTTTTAATTTGCGATATTTGTATTGAGAGACCAGTTGGCATAATGGTTAAGATCTTCGCCTCCCATGCACGAGGTACAAGGTTCGATCCTTATCTCTCATCAATGCCTGTTTGGAGTTTGCACATTCTCCCATGTCTGAAAAACATGCTGTGATTGTTTCCATCTCAGACTCACCAATGAATGGAGCTGTGGGCAGCAGCACAGACTCTACATGGTGCCCTATAGAGGGAAGAGTTTTACATGCCAACTGCTTTGGGCATCTACTGTGGTGCACAGTATCCTCAAGATAGGAGAATACAGATAACAGACTGTGCAGTGGCAGGGCTAGCCACTTGACTATGTAAAGTATGGCTCTAAGCGATAGTCATGTCGACTAATGTCATCAAAATGCGCATGGGTGGTTACCAGTGATAAGTGATTTGAGAACCCGGCCTACTCTGACCTATGCCAGGGACCCTTGCTGATGGTGGGAGGGGTATATATGCCCCTATCGGCCAGTGTGTGCCTACCATAAAGCCCAGCAGCCCTGGGTCAGTAAGCTACTGGCCAGCCAGTGTCTAATTGCCCAACCTGGGTTAACTGGGATAATTCTGTCGAGCAAAAGCTGGACGTAAAACCAACCAACCTGCCAAACATGAACTGAGAATTGGTACACTTATACTGAGGACACAGCTTGTAAGTGGATGACATGATGATATGGAGTCGGCTGGATATCCTGTCTGTCCAAGAGACTAGATGGAAGGGCAGTGCAGCAAAGCCCCTTGGCTTGGGATCCAGACTCTACAATTCAGGAAGGGGACAAGCTAGAAATGGTATAGGAATTGAGAGAGAAGCTTCAGAAGGTAGTGAAGGATATCAGAATTAATGACAGACTCATGGCAATCCGACTCGAGTGTAATGATAGGGCAGAATTGTAGGGTTGTGATAGTGAAGGAAAGAGTGCATTCAGACAGCAGTTGCAAGACCTACTAGATAAAGCAGGACACCATTAATTGGTTTTGATAATGGGTGACTTGAATGCACATATCGGGACAGACAGAACAGGATATGGGGACTGGCTGGGTCCACATGGCTGTGACAACAGGAATAAAGGAGGAGAAGCCATTCTAGACTGAAGTCTGGCATATGGATTTATAGTAGCCAACACATGGTTCAGAAAGAGAGTCACAAGATCACATAATAGTAGCCAACCTGCAACTCAAGTAGACTTCCTCCTAGTAAGGAAAAGGTGCTGGGTTGTAGAATCCAGTCATCCCCAGTGAAACAGTCAGCCCACAGCATAAACCACTAGTTGCCACAATCTGCTGCAAGCAGTGGACAGAGAGGGCTCTAAATTCAACAGAGACCAGGATGAAGACCTGGAAGTTGATATGAGAAAGTACAACAGTTCAAGGAATTACTCAGGGCTCTAGCACCCCAAGAAGAGGAAATAGGTGAAGTTGAACAAGAATGTCAGTCCCTAAAAACAGCATGTGTTAGGACTACAGAAAACATGTGTGGCCGAGCCAGGTATAGAAATAAGGAAAGCTGGTGGTGGAATGCAGAAGTCCAGGAAGTCATCAAAAGGAAGGGTTCAGGAAGAAGTGGGAGATAGAAATGACTGACCAGGCTAGGAAGGACTACTGGTTGGCTAATAAAGAAGCTAAGAAACAAGTTGCAGTAGCAAAGAATAGGGCATCGGAGGCACTCTACCAGCTTCTGGAAAGTGACTCAGTAAGTGGCACAAAGAAACTGCAGGTTGCAAGGCAAAGACAGAAAGATGAAGATAAGACACCCTTCATAAGTGGTGCCAGCAACAACCTGCTCACCAGTCCACAGGACATCAAAGGCAGATGGAAGGAGTATTTCCAGCAGTTTCTCAATGAAGAAAACCCCACAGAAGCTGTACTGCTCCAGAAACAACCTACGATGAGAGAAAAAAAGGAGCCTACCCTAGAAGAAGTAAGAACAGCACTGAGGAAAATTGTTAGGGAAAGCAGCAGGCTCAGATGAGGTCACAGCAGATATGATAAAGATGCTGGGTGAGATGGGGAGAAATGGTTACTGAGGGTACTAATAGCGTGGAAAGAAAGGCGTATCCCAGATGACTGTTGAATAAGCATACTCATGCTAGTGTACAAGAACAAAGGGAGCATCCACAACTGTGGGCAGTACAGAGGCATCAAACTCTATCACATTGCATGAAAGTTCTCGAGAGGATGATTGATAAACTGGTACACAGAATAGTAGAATGTAAGATGGGAGATGAACAGTTCATATTCAGACAGGATGCAGCACAATTGACCCCATGTTTGCAGTGAGACCGATACTTGAGAAGAAGCTAGAGATGAGGAGATAGCCAAATGGGCATTCCTAGACTTGGAGAAAGCATACTCCAAGGTCCCAAGAAAGCTGATCTGGGCAGTACTGCGGTTTGAAGTCCCAGGAAATTGGTAGAATTAGTGCAGGCTATGTACAAGGACTCAATGACTCATGTACAAACAGTGTTCGGCTTCACAGAGGGGTTCCCAGTGGGAGTGGGTGTACACCAGGGTTCAGCTCTGAGCCCACTGCTGTTCATACTAGTGATGGACTACATTAGCAAATAGGTTGGAAGGGACAGATCAACAAAGTTGCTGTATGCAGACGATGTGGCATTACAGGCAGACTCTGAGCTAGAACTTCAGCAAAGGATAGGAGAATGGAATGCAAAACTGAAAGCTCATGGGATGAAACTAAGCACAGATAAGACAGTCATAATGGCAGCAAATTGGAGAAATCAGAAGAAACAGAATAGAGGTAGAAGGGAAGATAGTGGAACAGGTAAACTGCTTCAATTATCTGGGAGGGGTGATTGAGGAGGAGAAGTCTGAATGAAGAGGTCAAAGCTAGAATCGGTGGGGCTGCAGCCAACTGGCATGAAGTGTCAGGTGTAGTCTATGACAGAAGAATGCTAACGAAGCTGAAAAGTAAGGTGTACAAGACTGTGGTGCAACTGGTACTGCTGTATGGTACAGAAACCTAGGCAGTAAAGGCTGAACAGTTGAAGAAGCTAGAGGTGATGGAAATTAAGTGCCTGAGAAGGGTGGTAGGATGCACACCATGGGACAGACGAAGAAATGAGGACATAAGAGCAGAAGCCAAAGTAACTCCAATTGCAGAAAAGATCAAAGAGAAAACATTACGGTGGTGTGGACACTTAGAAAAGGACAAATCTGGTGAGGAAAATTTAGGACAGACAGGAAGAAGGTAAGAGGAAGCGAGGACATCCAGCAAAGGGGTGGATGGATTGTTTGAAAGATATGCGACAGTCAGATATGAGTGTTGAAGAAGGCAGGAGTGTGGCACTGAAGCAAGAGAGTTGGTGACAGTTAACACAATACCCTGACCCCATGTAGAAAAAATGGGGAAAAAGGGGGCTGATGATGATTTACATTGCCATCTCATTTATCTGTAATCTGGTGATATTTTAAATATGGTAATAAATACTTGACCCCTTCCTTCCCATGTACTCCTGATGCAGGAATGACATTTTGCACTTATTAGCAAGCAATTCTTCTCCCGTTTTAACAATACCATTGGTTGGGTGCATAATTCCTTAGTTTTGCAGAAGCTGGGAAATTTTCCTACAGTTTTCATTAAGGGTGTCATTCCAGATGGCTGTGAGTATGAAGAATATTGATGTCAGTATCCTCCTATTTTTTGTTTTTAATAAACATTTCAGAGTTTAAAAGTTAAAATGGTAATCCTTCAGTCCCCGGATCTCTGTCCTTCAATAGAGCCAGATCCACCACACAAGCAGGTTCATCAGGTTTCTAGTGAGCAAGTATCAGTTTCAGGTTGCATGTCTTCCTTTTGATCTTGACTCATCCCCCAAGGTTTTTATCTTGGCCATAAGAGTTCATTTTTATAGGGTATAAATCTGTAGCATTTTCTGGACAGCTGTTACATTCTTGTGGAAAGGAGTCACTGCTAGAGTATTTTAAAATATGAAGCCATGTAAAGCTCAGCAGCAGTGAGGCAAAGTCTGATTTCATACCTCATCATGAAGAATCTGCTTCATACAGTAATTTTGAGCATAGTCTATGTAAAGATTTTTTAATACCAGGCGCATATATATATATATATATATATATATATATATATATATATATATATATATATATATATACACACACACACACACATATGGTTCCACTTCTTAATTTTGAAATACCACAATCTCGAGTTTCAGAATATCGAGTTCAGAATCCTGAGATCTTGGAATTTTCGTAATTATGAACTCCACCCCCCCCCCCCAAAAGTCAGCACATCAAAAAACAAGCCCCCCTACACCTTAAATATACCAACTCCGAGATCGCACTACAGCGAGGAAAAGGGAAGTCTTCCGTTCCGCGCTGTATGCCAGTCTCTCTTCAGGATTCTGAAGTTTTAAAACTTCGATCATATGAATTTCGAAGTTTTAAGCTTCGAAATTCTGTAGGGGACCCATATATATATATATATATATATATATATATATTTTTTTTTTTTTACCAAGAAATATCTTTATTAAATTATCATTTAATGACCTAGGCAATCATACATTTATATAAATGAAAACAAACTATACTGACATAACTTTAGTTGCAAACATCATATGTCACTTATAATCTATCCAGTCACTGTCCATAGCTCATTCAAATTCTGCCTTCTTTTAAACCCCATTCCTCCTCTGCATGTATTCCCACAACTCCCATTTTTTTCTATGTAATTTGCTCCAACCCTTTTCTAAAGATCTTATCTACAGTTTTTATCTTTACTATATTGACCGTCAAGTACAGTTGGATTAGACTTTGGTTACCATTTTCTAGTAATTGCTTTTTAGGCAACCACCATAATTAGACTCAGCAGTGCTTTACTATGTCTAGGCAATTCTGATTCTGTATCATAGCTCCAAAAATAATTTCCTTAGTTATACCAGTTCGCTCACCCAGTATTTTTGATGGAGAAGCCTGCAGGGAATTTTTAAAGTCTGTCAACTTATTACACTACAAGAAAATATGTTTCCAATTACTTTCTTTCCCATCACACCTCCAACATTTGCTATCTGAGAAAAAATTCTTTGGAGTCTACTTGGTGTATAAAAATACCTATGTAAACACTTCCAAGCAAAGATCCTAAATCTTTTAGAGTTTGTTGCATATTTAGAAGACATAATTATATCCCACCATTGTTTCTTTGTGAATTGCTTATCCAGTCTATCTTCCCAATGCTTTCTAACCTCCACTGATTGATTCTTCCAGTTTTCATGCAATTTTGAATATGCTCTAATTATTCCTTTTTAACAGCAGATCTAACGTTTTTTTTTTTTATTTTATTCTCAGCTGATGGGTTCAGCTCAACTCTGCCGTTACTAAAGCACGTGGAAACCAAAAAGCTCTCAAGCTTCTCCCTTAGCCAAAATGCACCGACCCTAATTTACCTTAGATCTTGTTTTCTGCTTTTCATGAAAGACATGATTGCTGTAACTCTTGAGATTCATAGTTTATTTTTCAAGATAAGTTACATCATATTTCTCTTCCTTTATAGTTCCTTTATCCTCATAAATTAATATAGCTATTTTATCCTAGTTTATTGAAATTTCTCCTGTTTTTCGTACTTGATAGAGTTATCTACTTTGCCATAGTTTGTGTTCGCTATTCTCTTTCTACTCCATTTCCTACTTGTTAGAGTAACCTTAATTACCATTGTTGGTAATTACTATTCTTTTTCTGCTAAATTTTTTTTTTTTTTTTTTTTTTTTTTTTTTTTTTTTTTTTTTTATTATGTAAAGCTCCCCTATTTCTTCTTTGGTTTCTCTTTTGTCATTACTATGACTGAGAAAGGGCCTTCTAGTTTCAAAAAAATATTCCAAGTGTGGACATAAAATGCCTTTATCAGATGCTCACCAGTGTCTGTGTCTACTGTTTGGGCCCTCAACATCTTCAAGAAGAATGTACTAATTGTAAATTTAATCCACGTGCTTTGGTGGATAGGAAAAGCAAGCTGATATTAAAAGGTTTGTTACCTTCTTCATTCGGAGAGTCTATCGCAGGGGCTCAGTCCCCCCCAGAGTTGAAATCTTCTGCTTCATCTACTTCCTTGGCTCCATCCTCCAAGCTTTCCAGGAAAAATTCAAAATTAGATCCAAGGAGCTCTCGTACCTCTTCCCCCTCAGATCTGTAGAGAGAGATTGTCTGAGCCAATATCCTCAGATCCCACTAAGAGGCTGTCGGATCCTATGTCTCAGGATCCTATGCCTTTACCCAAAACCTGGTATTATCCATCTGTAGATCCTGTACCTTCTAGGCTTGTCGTCTTTCCTAGAGAGGTGCCATTCAAAATCTCCTTGATGGCATCAATCTCGATCATCTATAGGCTTAACTGAAGAAGATTTGAATCGGGTGATGAGGAAGTTTCTCTCTGAGCAGATCCAGATGGATGTGTTATTGGCACCTGCTGGCTCTGATCAGGCAAGCCATCCATTGTCCATTCCATCTCAGAGACTCCTCCTTTGATTCTCTTGGTTGTTTCAGAGACCCAGGATCTGGGTCTTCCAGGTCCGTCAGGCTCAGATCTGAGGATCACCTTATTGACAGATTTAATAGTGCCTTGGCTCAGATTTTCAGATCTGGAGGACTGTTGGAGAGGAAACCTCCATGTTTGATCCAAAGCATTGGAGTCAACTCCAAAGGTTTTAGAGACATCTCTGCTCCTTGGTGTTGTGGCATTGGATAGCTTTGCTCTAACTTCCTCCTCGGTGACTGCTTTCAGGGGGAGGTGGTAACGAACCAGAAGCCTGTCTTCTCAGCTCAAAGTTCTTCTCCAGAGTATTTGGCCTTCAAGGTTGTGAAGAGGGTTTTATCTGCTTCAACAGGACTGATTGATCCAACCCCCTCAAATTTCCAATCCACCTAGATACCTCTGTGCCTAGAGCCTCACCATTCAATGCCACAGGGACAGCCAGTCCAAGACCTCAAAACTACCCAGCATGGTGTTAGTCTGTTATGACACCTTCCAGGAACACCCCACCAAGGGGTCCCTAGGAAGAGGAACTGTAAGAGGAGGCCCTTACACTGTCCTCAAGACTCTCGAGTCATAGAGGATACAGACTTCCATGAAGGGGAAGGGTCCCCATGATCACCCCCCAGAAAACATCTCATTTGGAGACATCCTCTAGATCCTGAAACAGGTGGTTGGACCCCCAGCAACCCTTCACCCAAGGAGTCAGTATTTCTGGACATGTTTGCAGCTAGCCCATCTATCTCCTGGGTTATTCCGCGTGCTGATAATCTAACTGATATGATTGCTCAGTGGACTTGGAAGGAACCTGTGACAGTTGAACCGATACCCAGGAAGCCAGACAAAATTCTAGCACCACCTTCGGGGAAGGAATTTTGGGATAAAGGGATGTCTGTGGATGTCACGGTCATGGTGGCTGCCACCAAAAAGGAACTTGCTTAACAGAGTTCCACTGTTCATTCCCCTAACAGGGAGTCTGAGGCGATGGACAGATTTGGGAAGCGCGTCTACACTTCAGTGACTTTTCCAGTAGGTCACTGAATTATTCGGCACATATTACTAGGTTGCAAAGGGATTTGATCAAGCAACTTTCAAATTCTCTTAGGGTCCATTCCTGCAGACGTCCAGTCATCTGTGTCTTCTCAGTTGGCTGCTGTACAATCTATTTCAAATTCATCCATGAGGCTAATTTCACATGCAGCAGAAGGTGCCTCAAGAGCAGTGGGTTCAGGCATTTCTATTAGGACCCAGCTGTTCAGATTCAAATTATTTACTCTTACGAAACATTCGGTACCTCTCTGCAGTGGGTGTAAGCTTTTTGTCACCTCAAAGATCCTCCTCAAGGAATCAATGAGGCAGGAAAAAGATGTGGTTCAGGAAATCCCAGGGTCCTTTCCAGGGCACACATGGAGAAAGTTAACCCAAGGACAAAGGGGGAACTGTAACAGTCTATGTGCCACTCCCATGTCAGAAGAGACTGCCAACACTAGAGGTCCAGAGATTCTTTCTCTGACAGACCCTTCCAGCGCTCCTGAAGGAGGCCAGATTGCTCACTTGGCAATTGGGGGATAACTTCTCTGCACCAGAGAGCCTGGCTAGACATATCAAAAGTTACTTGGCTGCAGAGGATGGTATCCACCGGTGGTATAATACCCTTTTTCCTTTCCACCTTCAAACCCAAGGAAAATCCCTGATGTTCCACCCAGTCAGAGGGAAGAAGGTGCAAATTTAGATTCAAAGCTGCTAGAGAAGAGAGTCATCCAAGATAGAATCCGGAACTTACTCAAGGTTCTCTTAGTGCCAAAGAAAATGGGACTGGAGACCAAATTTGGATCTCAGCAACTTGAACAAGTCAGTTTGATACACAGAGTTTTGGATGGTCACGGTTCAGTCCATTCTCCCTTTTCTGGGTGAGGATGACTGGATGTGCTCCATAGACCTTCAGGATTTGTACTGTCACATAAAGATGAATAGACAGTCCAAAAGGCTTTTAAGCTTCCAGATTGGACCCAGTCACTACCAGTTCAGAGCTCTGCCCTTTGGCCTCACCACAGCCCCCAGGATGTTTACCAAATCTATGGCAGTAGTAGAAGACACGTTGAGACTGCAGGGATTCTGTTCTACACGGCCATCCATTCACTTTCCCTAAGCCGTGTGATTCCGTATCTAGACAACTGGCTCCTTACTGTCCCAACCAGGCATCTATTGATAATGGCAAGGAATCTATTGTTTCAGACTTCTGTCATTTGGAGATAACCATACATTTTGACAAGTCTCATCTACAACAGACTCAAAATTTGGAATTCATATGAGCAGTTTTCAACAGGAAGCCTGTGATAGGTTCACTACCTCTGTCAAGAGTACAGAATATCAGATTACGGGTCAGAAAAATGATTTGCAGTACCAAGATTTCAGACCAGTTGGTCCTTCAAGCTCTAGGATCAATGTCAGTGGTGATCACCTTAGTACCTTTAACCAGATTCCATATGAGGATTATTCAGTGGATGCTAGTAACTCAGTGGTTGAGCCTTCACCACATGTCAACTCTGATACAAATCACTCAGTCATGCAAAAGATCTCATATGGTGGATTCAATCAGATCAGATTCTACACAGCCATCCATTCACTTTCCCTCAGTCAAAGGGCTTGGTGTTCACTGGCACTTCCCAGTTGGGGTGGGAGGGTGCTTTCTGGAGAAGACAGTCCAAGGCACTTGGTTCCCAGAAGACCCCAATTTGCATATAATTGTACTGGAGATGAGGGCAGTGCTCTTAGTGTTGCAGGCCTTCCAGAATGCTCTTCCTTCAGGGACATTTGCTGTTCAGATAAATATGTCGGTAGTTCAGTACATCAACAAACGGGGAGGGAACACATCATATAGAAACAAAAAAACACTAAGCAAATATGCCAAGCAGTTACAGTACCAAAATTCCATTTATTCGACAAGTCTTGAGTTCTAAAACTAAATTCTAAAACTTTCGCCAGAAAGTGGCTTCCTCAAGCATATCTAAAATCAGCACTAACAAGCACTTCCTTATGTACGTCCTAACACAGTCACATGATGCATTTCAGAATCGACACAAGTATGTCATATTAGTTTAAAATTGTTTAAAAGAACTGTCTCCAACCTTTTTTTGCACCGAGGATTGGTTTCATGTAAGGCCATTTTGCACGGACCAGCCATTGCACACACATAAACATAAAGCTTGATAAAGTGCATAACAGATCCAACTCGTCATAATGCAGAATCATTGGGAGCCCTGAGCTTGTTTTCATGCAATGAGATGGTCCCATTTAGGGGTGATGGGAGACTAGACCTGAAGTGTGTTCCTTATGTCCAGTCTACTCCGTAATTTCATTTTGGTTGCTGTCATTGTAGAAACCCCCACTTCACAAAGATAGGATGTTGGAAATGGAAGCAGGGTTTTCAGTGCTTATTCTAGCAACTTTCTAAGTTGATAAGAGCAATATTTAAATCTGACCCTGTTATTTATGGCTCTGTCCAGATTTATTGTGCGAGAGGTTGAGAGGTATGGTCTAAAGGTACGCAAACCTAATGGAAACCTTTTTCTGAATCTAGCAACTTTCTAAGTTTATGGGAGTGATATTTAAAATCTGTCCCTGTTATATGTGGCTCTGTCATCTCTCAGTTGTCCAGGTTTTCACAGAATGTCCAGATTTTTGCCTCATATTTTTGGTCTATTCCTCATAAAAATCTGTGGTTTTCAAGATTTTTGTGTCGATTGAGGACTGAAGTTATTATATAGTGACAGGCATTTGAGTTTCAGACTTCATATCTTTCAGAAAATGCATGATAACACAAGACCTTGCATTCTATCAACTTTCTAAGTTTATAAGAGCAATATTTAAAATTTGCTCTTATTTTTGCGGCTTTGTCCCACTGTTATTTTTGGTTTTGTTCAGATTTTTTGTGGCCAGAGGTTGAGCGTGCTCTGAGTTATTGTGCAAGAGTTTGGGAGGTATGGTCAAGAGGTACATAAACCTCTTAATTGATGACGATGCTATTGCTGGGAATCGCTCTCACTATTCACTCTCTCTCTCTCTCGGTCTGTCACACATACAAAAACAGTCTGTTCTACTTTCATGCAAGCATTCATTCACACATGCAGAAAGAAACGTACACTTTTTTCCATTTCATTTGTTTTAATTTACACTCACTAAATAGCAAAAGTGTTGCTTAACAATTGTAAAATAACTGTTCAATCTCACTGTTCACTCTCATACACACATACACTGTCACTTCTGGTTTCACACACACACATGCACACACATATACACACATTCTGCTTTCATGCTCGCATTCACTCACACAGTCGCTCTCACTCGATCCGTCACACACAGTCTCCTCTGCTTTCATTCGTACAAGATCGTTCTCTCTCACACAGCACTCTCCTCTGCTTTCATGCACACATTCACTCACACATGCAAACGGAAACAAACACACACACACACATTCACTCACACATGCAAATGGAAACAAACACGCACACACATTCTCTTTTTTTGTTTTCACTCCCTACCTAAAAGTTTCTCTGCGACCTGGTACCAAATGATCCCTGAACCCAGTACCAGTCTGCAGCCCAGTGGTTGGGGACTGCTGGTTTAAAACTCAGTTTATACAGTAAATAACCATAAAATGTAGATGTAAAAAATGCGAATAAAAAGATATATCAAAATTAACATTTTTCTATATAAACAGATCCATACGTTCATATATATTTCATTAAGAAGCGGTTTTAAAGAGACATGTCCATTCATGCCTGGTTGCATATGAGCTCGCAGATGACATAACCAGTAAAACTCATCTGGCTCAGTACTATGTGCAATATTACAGCCATGTACGTTTTCATGGACAACTTGTAAAATACAGAATCTGAAGTCATGTTTAGTATACCGCTGTCAATGTTATGTTTATACAGGGCATTAGTCTATACCTGACTTTTCATTTCTGATATATAATTACTAATACGTTCTTTTAGCCTTTTCATTTCTGATATATAATTACTAATACGTTCTTTTAGCCTTTGGTTACTTTTACCTATGTAGTAGGCATTGCAGCATACACACAAAGCCAGACAGAAAAAGTTCTTAGTGTTGCACTTCCCAGTTGCTCGTAGCTCAGAAGTCTGACCACTCACTGGATGAACAAATATCTTATCAGTATAAAATATGTTTGCAGAAAACACAGTTCCCACACATTGTAGTACCTTTCTTATTTGTTTTAAAATTACTGGAGTTACATGGTGCCTCTTATGTACAACAAATAAGCTGTTTTAAATTAGCATGTCTTTTATGCCCAAATTGTGGTCTATTAGAGATGGTTGTTCACAGCTCTGGTACATCTTGCAAAATGTGCCAATATTTGTTTATAATGCATCTAACCATATTTGTATTTTTGTTATATGCTAACATACATCTTGCTATGTTCTTCTGTCTAGTGCCAGTTCAGTTCCTATCATTACTACGGTTATCAGAAAAAGTAGAGCTAGCATCAGTAGAACATTGTTTCATAACTTCATTAACAGTATTTTCAACCATATGGGGATCATACTTTTTTTAAATAGACATTAGCTGCCTTTCTTAGTTTCCATTATTCCATTCCAATTCCATTAATAGCCAATCGATGCTGTCTTCCCATGTCCGACATATTCCTTTATCTTCCTGTAAACCTTCAACATGAAAACTCTATACAAGTAAATAGAAAAGATTTGTTACTGGGCACAACAAAATCATGCTGGGCCATGAAGCTGTGATACATAACATACTCATTTTAACCTTACTTTTCAAAGAAGGGGATAACCTTCAACCATTACAGTTCAGTTAGAAGCAATATCAAATGTTCACATTGGATTAGAAAGTTCTTCAGTAGCCTGTCATAAGTTGTGCAGAGCTTTCATAAGAAGCACTCTTTGATACCTCCATTTAAGGACCCTAATCCCTCATTGGAATCTCAGTTTGGTACTGTAGGCACTAATACATGCCCCCTTTGAACCAGCAGCCAAATGTGACCTTAAGTATCTTACTTGGGAAACTATTCTTCTAGTAGCCATTACCTCTGTTAGAAGAATTTCAGAGATTTAAGCCTTGTCTTCAAAACCTCCATACTTGATCTTTTAGAGTATTGCTACAAACCCATGCCTCCTTCCTTTCTTCCCAAGGTAGTGTCAGAATCTAATATCCATCAATCCATTAATTTGCCAGTATTCTTTCTTAATTTTGTAGACAAGGGCTAATACATGTTACATTTATTGGATGTTCACAGATCATTGCATTTTTACCTACATGGAACAAAAAAAAATCAGAGAACCAGAGCTATTATTTATTTCCTTTGCAGAATTGAAATCAGGTAAACCAGTTGCAAAAGTAACTTTAGCCAGATGGCTAACTGATTGTATTTAATTTTTTTATAACTAATTGGGTATTATCTTTTCAATTGTATCAATTGGTACAGACTCCGATCTCCTTGGGTGGAGCATCATTTGGTTCACCTGTGCTCAGGAATATCCTTCCTTAGAAGTCTACCTGGGATTTTATGTAGCTGGGGATTTTGTCCCTTCATTTGAGAATAGAATGAAAACTGGCATCAGATAAAGAAGTTGTGTACTCAACATAATGTTAATCTGTGTTGTCCATTTTCATTCTTTCTCAACTTCCCACCCACCAACCTCAATCCCTTATGTCTACAAACCTCTAGATGATTGATATATTACAAGGACTTCACTGTCTCAGCAAACAAGATTTGAAGTAACCTATGGTTGGTGCATTATGGGAAAAGGAGAAGCTGGCAAGCTCTTTTGGTAACCAGAAGCTTTGGTAGCGGCCAAGTCAGATCCTGAGCCCATCAGTTGAGGAAGAATGAAAATGGACAACACAGATGGAGTGTTATTGTAGTACATAATTTCTTTCTTCTCTTCTAGATTCTACTAAAAACTTACATTTATGTCATATTGTTAGTGTTCTCACAGGTGGTAGGCAAGTTAGTTTGACATTGTAATCCTTTTCCCCTTCTTGATCACATGCCCACAAGTATTCTGATTGTATGCCCTGGAAAATTTCACATTGTTTGGACATCCTGAGAATTCTGTGGCATTGGACAGTCCAATTTTTGAAGAAGTTCTCTTAAATTCCTGTTTATTTTTGATTTGTGATAAAATGAAGGAAAGACCTTTTACCATTCTAAGGGTGTCACTGTAATACTAAGTTATAACGTTTGTATTTCCCCTTATGTTTTTTCCATGATACAGCTAGATTATGACAGTAATGATTCTTGGGTCTGATGCCTTACAAAAAGTGATGATGTGAGCAGTGGGAGATGTCCCATGTAAATGTTAATCATCTTTCTCTTCAGTTCTTGCCACTCTGAGACTTCTGGTCCTTCAGTTATTCTGGGTAAAAAAAAAAATAACTTGAGTAATGCCTCACATTTTCCTGTAGCCTACATCTGTTCTTGGTAAAAAGATTATTTCTTTAGGAAAGTGAATAATTAAGCAAGAACCCACATCTAGGTGTGGGTAATGCTAGATTTACCCACGGTTGGTGTGGTTTGGTCTGGTCATGAGACTGAAGCCCGAGTGACCAAACAAAGATAACCATGGGTAAATCTAGCATTACCCACACCCAGACGTGGGTTATTGCTATGATACAATGACATTATTTAAGGAAAAAAAATACTTGCTTTTCTTAAATGTCTTTGTATAATACCTGCGTGGTGCCCTTCTGCGGTTTTCTGCTACCCTGGGGCTTTTTCTGATGTGCTGCTCATGCGTATGCTTATGCAGTACATCAGAGCTGTGTAGAGAAAGCAACGGAGAAAGGAAGATCTCCATTGCTTTTTTAAAGCTGTCTTACTATGTTAAACGAGTTTAACATAGCGAGATATCTTTAAAAAAAGCAACGGAGAAAGATCTTTGTTGCCTTTTTTTTTAAGATATCTCGCTATGTTAAATATATAACATAGTGAGATTACAACAACAGAGATCTTCCATTCTCCATTGCTACCTAACACAAACAAAAAAAAATCAAGACTTATACTAATGGAAAAAGTCCGGGCCACTGGCTATGTTGGTTGAGCTGGCCAATCAACGTGCATGTTTTGGAATACTAATTGGCAGTCATTGTATAATTTCATTTTTAGCATAATGAAAGAAAGTTGGTTTCTCCAAATAAATGATCTGATGATGTCAATCTTCACTTAATCTTTGACTGTGGGTTTGGTTCTGAACCAACTCGGCCATTATTCCTGCTCGCGTCTTCCAAAAAAATTTCAAGCTAAGCTCATAACGCTCCTCGCAAAATTACCCCAGATCTCGTTTGCCTCTTCATAGTGCCAGACGCGTTCTCTCATCTGAGCTGTTGTGACATCATAATATATAAAAACTGTAAGTTCTGTATAGTTTTTCTGATAAAACTTATTTGTTCAACAACCTGCTCCTCTTAGCGTCTATTATTGAGTTCTCCTCTTTCTCTTTAATTTCTTACTGTTTCAGTAAATCTAACATACTGTTGTTGGTACTTCTTCCTTTTACCTCAAGTGGTATTTCTTAAGTACCATTGTTATGATTTTTTTTTTTTTTTTTTTTGTAGTATTCTAACAAAAAAAAAAAAAAAAAAAAAAACTTTTCTAGCTCTCTCAGCTTCCTCTCTCTGTGTGCATGTGTGTGAGACTTATGAGATGGCAGAAAAACCTAAAGGAACTTCTGGCTTCAAAAGATGCCAGAAGTGTGACAGGAAACTTTCAAACGTGGGCAGACACTCTGTGTCTACTGTTTGGGAGTAATACATTTGCAAGAAAACCGTGCCATTTGTCACAGTATTAGTCATCGGGCTCTAGTAAACCGGAACAATAAATTGTCTTTAAAAGGACTGCTAATATCAGATTTTGACAAAGCCTTATTTGGATCTAAAACTGATGTCAGTTCTCCTTCCTCCTCTTCCTCCTCTAGCAAGCATGAAAAATCCAAGAAAGAGGGTCCGCTCTGTTCGGACAATTTCTTCAGCACCGCCTGTCAAAATTTCTAAAGTTCCCATGGTTCCCATAGTTTCCTTGGAACTGGTGAGAAAAGTGAGTCAGTCTTCGGTGCCTTCTAAACCTTCAGTACTGTCTTCCTTGGAACCAAAGGAGTTTTCCTTCAAGGACAGGTCAAAAATGAGGTGTTCACCCCCTGTGGACCCCTTTGGGACAGTCCTCCCAAGTTCTTTTTTGGAAGGGCATTCCACCAGATCTCCTTCAGTTTGTTCTGTCCGATCCATTAAGAGCTTAACAGAATCTGATGTCATGAGATTGATGGATCAGTTCCTGGTGGTGAGGGGATTACCATCTTCTACAGTTCCTAGCATTCACAGCTCTGGAACCTTGCCAATTTCCACTCCAGCTTTTGTTCCTCCTCTGACTCTAGCTGAGCCTTCAGAGTCCCCAGTACCAAGTTTGCTGGCTTCAACTGTTTTGATGCCGGTCAGAGATTCTTCTCCAGCACCAAAGGTTGCCTTGAGTTCTTCGGGTATGTCGGATCATGAGACCTCATGCGTAGAAGCTTTGTTGCTAGTTCAGGGAGGGGGGGCAGGATTCTACTCCAGCTTTTTTGGAGCCATCCATGCCCCTCAGTGCTTAGGCACATGTAAGCTCATGTCTGGCTTTGGCTTTGAAGGCAGTCTCCTCTGTGCCGGTGGGATCATGGTTCCAAAGGAGTCTATTTTGGTTACAGGCTCCCAGCCCTCTACAGGGGTGCCTGCCTTCCAGACCTTGGAAAAGGCCTTGTCCATTATGGGAAGACAGTCTGTGCCTTCCTTGTCGGACCAGACGTCTTGTCCTTCCCCTCGACTGGAGATTTCCCCAGTCTCATCTGTAGGACAGCAGGCACAAAGGACTCTGGATTTAACCACGGTGGTTATGTCCTCTTCAGATACCTCTCCTGACCATCCCGCCGAAAAGGTACCTTTGAAGAGAAAGTGCAAGAGGAGGCAGTTAAACTCCCCTGATTAGTCTTGCACTGAAGATACCAATTTTGATGACTGGGAAGGTTCCCCTAAGTCACCCCTGAAAATGTTTCCTTCAGGGACATCCTAGAGATCCTAAAACAGAGGTGTGGCTGGACTTCCCACCAGTCTTCCTCAGAGGAATCGGTATACCTAGATGCTTTTCTTGCCCAACCCTCTATCTCTTGGATCTCTTCACCTGCTAATGATCTCATTAAATTGATTACTCAGTGGGCCTTTAAGTTGCTTGACACTATCGAGGCAATTCCTAAGAGACCAGACTGTATTCTTTCAGTGCCTCAGGGTCAGCAGCACTGGGCCAAGGGAATACCTGTAGACACAATGGTCGTAGCAGCAGCCACGAAGAAGGAACTTGCTGACATAAGTCCTGCTATCCTTCCTCCTAATAGAGAGTCTAGGAATTGGGAAGCTCATATACACTTCATCGACCTTTGCTCTCAGGTCCTTGAATTACATGGCACCTTTTACGAGACTTCAATGATATCTGATAAAAAAGCTATTAGATACTCTCACAGGAGCAGTAGTAGAAGGGAGTTCAAGACAAGGTAGTTTCTCAGCTTGCCACCCTAGAATCCGTTTCCAACTCATCCATGAAGCTAATTCTGCATACTGCCAAAGGGACGATGAGAGCAGCGGGTTCAGGCATAGCCATTAGAAGACATGCCTGGATGCACTTATGTGATTTTTGCGGAGCCATTTAAGTCTTCTTTTGTCAATGCTCCATTTGACAGAACATCCCTGTTTGGTCCGAAAGTTAAAGACACTATGGCCATGATGTGAGAAAGATGAAGAGACTCTTTCTGCCATGGGCATGTGCTTTTCCACTCCTCAACAACCTTATTCTATGAACCAGAAAAGTGGAAGGGTATGGTTCAAGAAGTCCCAAGGGCCTTTCCAGGACTTGCATGGCAGCGACTTTCCATGGGGCAAAGGGAGAAGTAAAAACAGAAGACCTGTCACAAGTGGCAGAGGTGGCCCGCATAATCAGGGTTCCAGGGATTCTTTCCCTGGGAACTCCCATCAGCGTTCCTGAAAGGAGACCCAATTGCCATCCTCTGGAGGCAGTCGGCGGGGTGATTATCTCTACACCAATCTGACTGGCTAAGGTTAACAATGTACAATTGGGTACAGAGGATTATAACCACAAATTACAATATCCCTTTTTCAGAACAACCAAAGAGATTGAGAAGAATCCCAGACATTCCACCCAGTCACAGGGATGCAGCAGTCTTAGAAATTTAAAAACTGCTTGACAAAAGAGGCATCTAAGCAGTCCCACTAGACCAGATAGGATCTGGAATTTACTCAAGATTCTATTAGTTCCAAAGAAGACAGGGAACTCGAGACCAATCCTGGATATCAGTCTGTTAAATCGGTTCAATAAACCAAATTTTGGATAGCCACGATTCAGTCTATACTTCTGTTCTTGGAAAACGATGATTGGATGTGCTCAATAGAGCTTCAGGATGCATATTACCATATAAAAATGGACAAGCGATCCAGAAGATTTCTGTGCTTCTGGCTGGGAGCCAGTCATTATCAGTTCAGGGCACTGTCCTTTGGTCTCACCACAACCCCCAGGGTGTTCACCAAATGCATGGCAGTGGTAGCAGCTCACCTGAGACTGCAAAGATTCCGAGTGTTTCCATATCTAGACTGGCTTGGCTCCTTACCGTTCCCACTAGGCATCTACTCTGAGAGGTACAAGACTATATTCTTTTCCTTTTTTCTGAATTGGGAATCACTATAAATTACAAAAAGTCCCATTTAGAACCATCTCAACAGTTGGAGTTCATTAGAGCGATGCTCAGCACAATCACCCCCATTGCATCTCTTCCCATAGAAGGACTTCAAAGGATAAGATCGCAATTCAGCCAGATCATTCGCAGCAAGAAGGTAACAGTAAGACTTCTTCAAACTCAAGGCTTAATGGCAGCCTGTATCACCGTAGTTCCATTTGCGAGATATCACATGAGAATTTTTCAGTGGCTCCTGGCATCTCAGTGGCAGTGGTCTTTACCGAATCAATCAGTGTCCCATTTGGTTACGATCACCAGTCGTTTCCCGGAAGATCTGATTTGGTGTCTCCTTTCCAACAAAATTTTATCAGGTCGTCCCTTTGCCCTCCATCAGCACCACGCCATAATGACCACGGACATGTCCCAGACGGGGGGGGGCATTATCTGGGAAAGACAGTCCAAGGCACTTGGTCCCAGCTGGAGGCCAGTTTTGCATATCAATGCTCTAGAGATGAGGGCAGTGCTCTTAGCATTGAAGGCATTTCAAGCAACACTCCCCTTTGGAACAGTTGTGATACAGACAATGTGTCAGTAATTTGGTACATCAACAAGCAAAGGGGAACCAGGTCTTACCCTCTTTGTTGAGAATCACTTAGTATGACAGTGGGCAGTTTCTTCTGACCGCTTTCTTTTAGCAAAGCACATTCCAGGGAGTTCCAACATCATTGTGGACAAATTGAGCAGGACCATCATCATGCCTCATCAGTGGTTTCGTAATCTGTTGGTGGCAGAAAAGATTTTCTGCCACTGGGGTCAACCCTGCTGCAATTTATTTGCATCCCCCCTGAATAACAAGTGCAGCAGTTACTTTTCTCTAATCACCCCTCCGGGGGAGTCACCAAGAGATGCAGTCCTTCACGATTGGCCCCCGGTCTATTGTACGACTTTCCACCGATTTCTGTCATATCCAAGTTTCTAAAGAAAGCCAACAAGTCAAAGACCAGAATAATTCTCATCTCCCCATTCTGGCCTTGACAAGTCTGGTTTCCCTTCCTTTGGCCTCATCTAATTTGGAGACCTTGGATGCTGGACCCAGCTCCAGACCTATTGTCCCACCCAGAGGAACTAGTTCATCCAAAGCTTCAGAATCTCAAGCTCACTGTGGCTTTTCCAGTTCCCATGATTGCCAGGCATTTGCCTCTCACTTCCTCAGTTCAGTGCATTGTTCTATCCTTCCACAAACCTTCAACAAGGAAATTGTACCTTAATGAGTAGCTAAAGTTTTCTAAATGGATGTCAGTCTAATCTTGACCCATATTCTGCACCTATTGAGAAAGTCCTGGAATTCCTAATTTCACTTTTTGAAGTAGGACCATCTGCCTGTAGTATTCGAGTGCATCTTGCTGCAATCTCTTTCATACTGGCTTAAATGGTTCTGCCTTAATGTCACATAAACTTTGCAAAGAGTTT
The DNA here is from genome assembly GCF_019279795.1 of Protopterus annectens. Classification (NCBI taxonomy): domain Eukaryota; kingdom Metazoa; phylum Chordata; order Ceratodontiformes; family Protopteridae; genus Protopterus; species Protopterus annectens. Next base: position 257,939,836 of record NC_056727.1, on the reverse strand, counting down.
TTATAAGGAACTTTAATGCTAAGACCTCCATATAAAGAACCCTCTGCACCTTGGGATTTGAATCTGGTACTTCAATCATTAATTCATTCTCCTTTTGAACCCTCCGCAAATTGGGATTTGAAGTTTTTGTCCTGTGGAAAACTTTATTCTTAATAGCTATTAATTCTGCTAGGGGGATATCTGAGATATAGGCCTTATCTTGCAAACCTCCCTATCAAATATTTCATAAAGACAGTGTCTCCCTGCGAACAAATCCTTCCTTTTTACCAAAGGTTGTATTCGAAGCAAATATTAATCAGATTATACAACTCCCAGCTTTCTTTCCCAACTTCTCGAATAATGGTGAATATTGTCTACACTTATTAGATGTGCATAGACAATTGTTTACCTTCACAGAACAAAAGAAATTACAAAATGTGATAAGCTGTTTGTTTCCTTTTCTTCAGTTGCAATGGGAAGACCAATTTCTAAAGTTACTCTGGCTAAATGGCTTAGAGACTGTATTACCTTTGTTTATAACAAAAAGAGAATGCATCTACCAGGACCTGTAAAAGCGCATTCAACAAGAGCAATAGCCACTTCTGCAGTTTTTCCTGACAGAACTTCCATAGATAATATGTGTGCAGAAGCGACATTGGCATCTCCTCATACCTTTATTACACATTACAAACTGGATCTGGTCTCTAGAGGATGTGCATCATTCAGCTCGATGGTGCACAGGAATATTCTTCCATGAGACCTTCCAAGGTTCAGATAGCTGGGATCCCACAGTCAAGGATTAAGTGAAGATTGATATCAGATAAAGAAGTTATGTCTTACCGTAACATTCCATCTGTGTTGTCGATCTTCACCCGACATCCCCACCCTCCTTCACCCTGCCTTTAGGTCTCTTGATGGATTGGAACTCTCCAAATATTGGCTTTCGTTATTGAGATACAGATATGGTCTCTGATATGTTATTTCGTCTGTCACTATTGTTTGCAAACTTGATCTGAGGTAATCTTACAAGGAGCATTATGGGTAGAGCTTACATTGAGAATTTTTTGGAAAGTTCGAGCAGGAATAACGGCTGAGTCAGTTCCGAGGTTCGGAACCAAACCCACAGTCAACGATAAGTGAAAATCAACAATACAGATGGAAAGTTATGGTAAGATATAACTTTTTTTTATAGTAAGCAAATATTTAAAGATTGCTACACTAAGTGACTGTTTTGCTTAGCACCTTAAGCATAAGATTATATTTTGTTGAGTTTGCCTCAGATGTAATAAAAGTACTAGGCTGATTGAATAATGCATTTTCTTGATATTTTGCAGAAAAATGTGTAAAATAAGGGATTAGCAACCAGAGGCCTGCAAAGTGTACATTTTTAAATGGCCTGTGACATAAGTTTGGAAAGTAAAATTTGACCTACAGCTGATTCCTATGTGGCCTGCTGTTTATCGCTTTCTGGGGGTAGATGTCCTTCCTTATCACTGTTGCAGTATTCTTCACTCTTGGGATATTCTGCCAAATATGGCCAAATGTCTAGCCAGCGTACCAAAGCCTTTACACCTTCCAGGTGCCATAAGTAATGTACATATGTGATGTATGAGTACCTAATCTTCAGAACTTCTTTGCCACCTGTCCAAATGCTATCTTTGAATTCGGTCTGCAAACCATTCTTAGAGTTGGTTCAACTGCCAAACCCCTGATGGGGTCTCTTCCTTCCCTTTTTTTTTTTTTTTTTACTTCAGTTCACATGTTATCCAAGAAGGGAAGATGTGAGTGTGGAAGGCAGATGCCCCATAAAGATAGACAGGAAAAATGCCTTTTTTGTTTGGATACTACACATCACCATATGCTGTGTAGGGTTTGCCAGGCGGTTGTCCTTAAGACACTCTGCAGTTGTTTGTCATCTCTTTCTATTTATTTGGACAACCAGCAGTTGGTATTTTTGGCTAAGGATACTATGTCCAAATCCATCTGCCTCAACATTCAGATGCCACTTAAGAAAGCCAAAAAGGGACATACTGATACTGCTGCTGTTGAGCCTCCACCAAACATCTCCATTGGGTTGGATGAAGAACTCAAGGACTGTATAGTACCATCTCCTTCTGAGACAAACCAGTTGAAGGCCAACATGGATATGTCAACCTGCTTATCCACTGAGGCAGTGCTGACATCTGGTGCAGATGTGGAGGAAGAACCATGGCTGATTATTTTGAGAGGGCCCAAGGGCACTCCCCAAATACTTGTTAGGCAAGAGATGCCTGGTACCCCAACTGCATCTAGGCAAGGAGGGTCTGAACCTCCTAGATTTGTAAAAGCTGATACATCTTTAAAAAAGAAGTAGAAGACTAAGCATGTGGCCCCTGTGCCTAAAGATCACAACAAAGATTGGCAGGATTTTAGGGGCTTTTCAATGTTCTTGTGGCTCTTAAGTCCCTTCAAGAATTATCTGTTCCTGCTTTTGATTGCCTTCCACTCCTTCCAGACGTCCTAGGGACTCTTGATTCCTCTATGAAGAGTTAGACTATGGTAAGGAGTAATTGGCTTGTTGTTCTCATATCCTCTGTCCTCTTGCTCTGGAGTCTGAAAAAGGAGTCACTTTCTTCAGACTCCTATGAAAGAATTATCTTTTGGGGATATGGTGGTTTGTATGATGGAACACTAAGCGGTACTATTCCAAGGTTGCTGACATTAAAAAAAGGCACTATGAACTCATACAAATAGATTCTCCTCAGCCTTTAGCAGTCCCTCCAGTGCTGGATGCCCTTTTGTCTACTTTCACTGCAGCTTCTTAGCCCCCTGATGTTCTTCGTGTTTCACTGTTGCAGTCATGACATTTGGGTAATTTGCTGTCAGGTTGCCCTCAGTCGGCCTGATTAACAAAGTCTTGGGTCCTGTGTCGGTTGTTGTCCCTTCTTCCATGACATCAGGTCGTCAGGGGTATAAAACATGCATCCGATGCCATTACACCAGTCTTTCTTGCCGTGCGGTGCCCAAAGCAGAAGCAGTTCGCAAGTGCCACTCAGCCGACTCCTGAAATTTTCATTTTCGAATTTCAGAACCAAAGTCTTCAACTTAAAGCTAAGTACCCCGTTGGGGAAACTTTTTCTTGCTCCTTACTGATGTCAGTAAAAGTTAATAATTGCATTACTTGTGGAAAGCAAATACCTCATAAAGATTTTCATTTGTACTGTATTCCTTGCCTAGGCCCTGACCACGACGTACCTTGCTGTCGGTTTTGTGCTTTATTTAATCGGCGCACTATCCGTCGTCGGTACATTTGTGCCTCAAAATATTTTGTTTCTCGGTTTAATTATCCAGAAATTACGTCTGTTAGCCATCCGGCTACCAGAATTCCAAAAAAACGCAAAGAAAAAGACAGAGACAGGCCGTCGAGGTCCAAAATTGCCGACGACGCTTCTCCTAAGCCAGTCGCCAGTTCGCCGGTACTCAGTGAGGCACTTTCACAGCCCCTGATACCCACTACTTCTGACTCGCAGGCCTCTACTAAGACCCATTCGGAGTCTGGTATGCCGCGAGATGCTTCACCTATGGAACCCGTGGATGTCTCTACCTTGGATGGGTCTGGAGCTGCTGTGCAGGCACCAGCTTCTGAGGGTGTATTCAGGCCTACAGACTTGCATATTAAACCAACTCCACCTTCTATTCTAAGGCCTAAATCTTGATCTATGTCTAATAAACCTGACAGATACTACAGGGTTCCTGAGTCCCACAAGTTCCTTTTCAAAAATTCTGTTGCGGATCCAGAAACCATTTTCAGGGGCCCAAGGGCATTAAGGCTTCTACTGCTAAAAATCCTACCCCTTCTGATTGAGACTCCAGGGCACTGGATATATGGGGTAAAAAGGTTTATGTTTCTGCAACCTTGGCAATCAGGGCTTTAAACTGCCGATTTCATATGCTAAAATATCAGCATATTATGGGACTGCTTAAACAGAAAATGATGTTGATTTCTGTGTGGAAAATAAAGATTTACAGGATTTATTGCATTCTGCTGAACAAGTTGGAAAACCTACTTTGCAATGTGGTTTTGATTCTTTAGAGGCCTCTTGCAGGGCTGCTGTTACTGGGTCTGTGCTTAGAAGGCATGCTTGGCTTAAGTAGCAATATCTGCCTGATCATGTTAAAGCAAAATTGTTGGATGCGCCTTTAAATCAGGACCGCCTGTTTGGCAATAACGCTGAAGAAGTTCTAAAAAAGATGGAAGATAAAGCTAAATCTATGCAAACTGTAAAAGATTTCTTACAAGTGCAACCTCCAAGATTTCGTAGGCACTGGCCTACTAAGAATTGGTCCTTTCCAGCTCCTTCCAGATCCACTCAAGCCAAACCCAGACACACCAAAAGCACCAGGTTTCAGTCCCAGCGGACTCCCAGAACTAAGCAATGGGGGGCCTCCACTTCCAAATCTGGAAATAACAAGACACCCCCCTATGGTAAACAGTCTCAATGACTTTCCTTTAAAATTATCAAGCACTTACCTTTTAGCCACCCCTTTGGGGGGAAAGATTGCTCTTCATGTGAAAAAACTGAAAACTCATAACCCAGGACAAATGGGTTTTAAAGTGTCCCAGGGATACAGATTTCATTTCCACACATTGCCAACACCAAAAGGGTGGCCAGACCTGTCCCCAAATCAGTGGGCAGAAGCTCAGAAACAAGTACCTTCCCTCTTAAACATGGGGGCTATTCATCCGGTACCAGAAGAGGAAAAGGGACAAGGTTTCTATTCCAGGCTTTTCCTGGTACCGACAAAAGACAAATCATGGCGTCCAATTCTGGACCTGTCTGCTCTAAACACCTTTCTGGACATTCCAAAATTCAAGATGCTGACTCTTCACCAGTTACCTCCTATGCTTGGAAAAGATGCCTGGTTGGCAACTTTAGATTTAAAAGAAGCTTAACTGCATATCCCAATCAGGGGAATCTTGCAGAAGATACCTACGCTTCAAAGCAGACTACTTGCATTATCAGTTCTCTGCACTGCCCTTTGGCTTGTCTACTGTGCCCAGGGTATTCACAAAGTGCCTGGCTCCCGTAATTGCATTTTGCAGGCAAAGAAATATTCAAATGTATCCATACCTGGACGATTGTCTAATTCAGACAGAAAACCAGGCAATTCTTATAAATCATCTGGCATTTGTAAAAAGGGTTCTAACTTGTCTAGGGTACACCATAACAAAAAGAAATCACAACTGGTACCCTCTCAACAGATTACATTCCTGGGTGCAAGCTTGAATACAACTGCCCAGATGGCTTTCCTCATGCCAGAAAAGCAAATTAATTTGGTAACTTCAAACAAGTGGCCACAAAACCCTGCTATCTGCAAGATAAATACTGCAAGCCTTGGGGTTCATGGCCTCCTGCATTCTTCTAATTCCATATGCAAGACTGCATATGAGGAAACTTCAGTGGTACTTAAAAAGTCTGTGGAGTCAACATTGTCAAAGCCTTGGAAACAATGATTCCTGCCATACCTTGCCTACGCCTGGAGTTCCTATGCAGAGGCCTGCCACCAAAACAAGGGACTGACATTCACACTACCCCCTGCCACCCAAACCCTAACTACAGATGCATCAAACTATGCATGGCAGGCTCACCTGGCAGGGAAGTGCATTCAGGACAAATGGAACCCAAATCAAATGCACCTACATATCAATCAAAAAGAAATGTTAGCTGTACAGAATGCTCTGACAGCCTTCAGGGACAACATTCATCCAGGACAACTAATGGTAAAGACAGACAACACCACGGTTATGTGGTACATAAACAAGCAGGAGGGTACACATTCCTACCCCCTCTGCAGACTAGCCATGCAATTGTGGAACACGGCCTTGAACTACCAAGTGCCACTACAAGCTCAAATCCTGCCAGGAAAATTGAATACACTGGCAAATGGACTAAGCAGAAATCTCATGGACCCACACGAGTGGAAACTGGAACCACGGATTTTCACCATGTTGACAAGCAAATGGAGGAGTCCAGACATATATCTATTTGCCTCCCCCCAGAACTATCAGTTGGACAAATTTTGCACAAGGATTCCTCACAAAAAAGCCTGGAAAGTGGATGCTCTGTCCTTCAGCTGGAAAAACCTATCAGTCTACACCTTTCCCCCTCTGCCTCTGCTCTCTAAAGTTCTGCTAAAAGTCAAACAGGACAAACCAAAAATGATTTTGATTGCTCCAGACTGGCCACTCCTGCACAGTGTGTCACAAATATCTCCATGGTACCTGCCTCAGACACTTTCCTTACTGTCTCAGCAGGAGAACCAAATTCTGCACCCTCAGCTCCCAGCATTGAACCTTGCAGCTTGGCTAATCACTTAAATTCACTCTTAGCATCCCTCAGCAAACCTATGATGGATGTCATCTTGGAGGAGAGAAGACCTAGTACTAGAAAATCTTATGCTGACAAATGGAAAAGATTCTGTGCCTGAAACCATTCTTTAGGGATGAGCACAGCAGCACCCAATTTACCTCAGATTTTGCAATATTTAACTGAGATGCTTCACAAGGGCTTGTCTTTTTCCTCTATTAAAATCCACGCTTCAGCTATTTCAGCTGACTATAACACAGAAACACCCCTCTTTTCTCATCCCCTGCTCAAACAGTATCTCAGAGGGGCAAAGAACTTGAGACCACCCAGGAGAGCTCCTACCCCTGCCTGGGACCTTAACTTTGTTTTGTAAAAACTCACTTTACCTTCTTTTGAGCCAGCTGCTACTGCAGACTTAAAAATTCTTTCTTGGAAAACAGCCTTCCTCTTAGCAATCACTTCAGCTAGAAAGATATCTGAATTACAGGCCCTTATGGCAGTGGAGCCTTTCATCATCTTTCATGCGGACACGGTATCTCTGAGCACTAATCCATCCTTCATGCCCAAGGTGGTTTCCAGTGTGGCTCTTAACCAGTCCATTTATTTGCCAGCCTTCTATCCCAATTCACAAAACAAAGGGGAATGGATTCTTCATTCCTTGGACGTGCACAGACAACTTAGATTCTACTTGGACAGAACTAAATTTTGAAGAAAATCTGAACAATTGCTAGTGGCATTTGCCACTGGGGCAGAGGGGAAGGCTATTACAAAACAAACCATTTCTAAATGGATAAGCCATTGCATTCATTTCTGCTATAAGCACCATGGAAAACCTATCCCCCAGGGGATCAGATCTCATTCCACCAGGGCTGCATCTACTTCTGCAGCCTTTCTCTGAGGTGCTCCTACCAGGGATAGTCTAGAAGCTGCTACCTGGAGTTCAGCACATACTTTCACCAAGCATTATCATTTACCAATTTTCTCTAAATCCAGAGCTGGCTTTGCCACTGCAGTCTTGCAGGGCCTTATAGCTGGTCCTAATGCTGTATAAATCCATCCTCCCAGCCATAGCTTTGGGAATCTACCCAAATGTAATGACTGTAACAGTGAAACACGAAGAACATAGTACAGTTGTGTACACTTACCATAAATGTAGATGTTCGAGTGTATTCACTGTTACAGTCCTGGTTACCCTCCCTCCAGCCCCGTTTTTCTCTTACTATACCTCTACTTTCTTGTATTTGCTTTTCGTTGGAGGTATATTTTTGTGTTTTTTAATTCTATTTGCTCCCCATTTGGGGGGGCAGCTGACATCTGCAAGAAAAACTGATGTAATGGCGTCGGCTGCATGTTTTATAGCCCTGACAACCTGACGTCATGGAAGAAGGGACAACAGCCGATGCAGGATCCAAGACTTTGTTAATCAGGCTGACTGAGGGCAAGCTGCTAGCAGATTACCCAAATGTAATGACTGCAACAGTGAATACACTCGAACATCTACATTTATGGTAATTGTACACAACTGTACTATTCTCAACCTCCTGCCCCTAGGAAACTGGACAGGTTCTATAAAATTCCTGAAGCACAAAAGTTTAGTATAAAAGCCCTTCCTCTGATGCTGCTGTTATTTCTGTAGCCACTGATAAACCATCCAAGTTGCTGTCCTCTTCTAAGCTTTTACCTTCTGATAAAATGGCAAAGCTATGGACAGTTATGGTAGAGTGTATACCTCTGCTACCTTAACTTTTAGGGCTATTAATTACCAGACCCATATGACTAGGTATGTCCTGTATCTTTTCTCCCATCTTGGATGCATTCTGGCTGATATGCTAATTCAGAGGGTAATACTTCTGCCATTTCCCTTTCAAGCTCTGCTTCTCTGGTGGCTCGACATTCTATTAAACTGAGTTATGATGCTGCTGATGCCTCCTCTAGGGTAGCTGCATCTGGATGTGTAATGAGGACTAGAGTAAGGCGGGCCACACAGCCTATCTGGACCTCGCCAAAGCCTTCGACACCATCCCCCACTCTGGAATCATAGATAAACTTACTAAGCTGGGCATTAATCCCTACATCACTCAATGGGTTGCCAACTGACTTACTAACAGAACCCACACTGTAAAAGTAGCCGACAAAATCCAGCTCCAGACATGTGACAAGCAGAGTACCTCAGGGTTCAGTTCTGGGACCGCTCTTGTTTGGCATCTACTTCTCTGAAGTACAGGCCAGCACTAAAGGACTCTGGCTAACAAAGTTCACAGATGACTGCAAACTGGGAGCCATTATTGAATCCCTAAATTATGTGGATATTCTACAAAAGGGCCTTACAGAAACAGATGCTTGGTGCAAGAGCCATGGGCCCAAGCTCAATGCCAAGAAGTGTATAGTTATTCCCTTTGGGAAAAACCATGTACCCATGAATTATCACATAAGTGGCAGTACACCAAACACCGAAAGTTTGATAAGGGACTTAGGGACACAGGTGGACAGTGGTCTCACCTTCGATAACCACATAGCCACAACAGTCAGGAAATCCTTCTATGTGGTACACTTCATCACTAAAGGCTTTTCATCCAGAAAAAAGGAGGTCATTGTCCCACTGTACTCATCCCTCATTAAACCCATTATAGTGTACAACGCCCCATTTGCTATGTACCTCACAAGACATCTGCAACAACTGGAAAGGCCACAGAAATACCTCACTAAAAGAATCACAGGCCTAAAGCAGATGCCGTATACTGACCGTCTAAAAAAAACTCCAGCTATACTGTGTCGCATATCGCTTACTCAGAGGCGATCTCTGCTTAACATACAAGGCCATGTCAAACCCAGAGCTGTTGGACATGCTATGCTTAAGAAATCCCAATCCCTCAGAGCCACACACTCCAGGGATCTAAACCTGGTCATCACAATGAACAACACATGCTGGAGGGATAGGTTCCTGACCCAGAGACTCCCCATACTCTGGCATAGACTGCCAATACATGTCAAGCTGAGCACCTCTTTGGCCCTCTTCAAAAGGAACCTTGACGATTGGATGGGAGATAGGAAGTTCACCCTGGGGATCACATCAGTCACCCTGCTAGACAGGAGACCAGGGAAGTAAATATTTGGGAAGAAATAGCCAGGGAATTGTTATGGCTAGGCTTGTATAGGCCCTAGGGCTGATAGCCTAGTACCACCAACTTATGAACCTATGAGAAGCTGGTGTTAGTTTCACTTCCAGGCTGTGCTTGAAGATATGAAGGCCAAATTATTTGACTCCCACTTAGACAACCAGAATCTCCCTGACACTGCTGCTGCTGAATTAAGATCCTTCAGGATCTTCTTCATCTCCCCGGTTCCTAAGTTTTAGAAAAAATATCCATCTAAGACTTCCTTTGTCCCTAGACAGCCTAAACAGCTTTCTAGAACTTTTAGGAAAGTTTTTCCAGACAAGCTTTCTCAGGATTTTAAGGGTCAAAAGCTTCCTTTACCTGACAGATCTGCTTCTAGGTGACATTCAGCCACTCATTTCTCTGTCCCTCAGGTTTACTTTTCTTTCCTGTTTGACTACAGATAACCACGGGCACTTGGATGCTTCCCATTATCCAAAATGGTTATTTTTATTGTCTGAAAGTCCCTTCCTCCACTATCAGTCCTTCCTCAGCCTCCTCCTTGTCAGCTCCCACATTTTCCTTTAGTTTTTCAGCAGCTGGTGGTGCAGGGAATCATCCAGCCTCTGTCCCCTTGTCCCAGTAAGGAACATGTTTTTATTCCAGGATTTTTCTGGTTCCATGGAAGGAGGGGTCATGATGACCCATTCTAGACCTGCCCTTTCTCAACCTTCCCACTTTCAGGATATTGTCTCTTCAGATACTTTTCTGTCTGCTGCCTCCAGCTTTTCTGTTATCTCTGGATGTGAAGGATGCTTACCTCCACATTCCTGTTCACCTTCTCTTTAGGAAGTTTTTCTGTTTTTCTGTTTCTTCCTCTAACTATCAGTTCTCCACTTTGTCTTTTGGTCTTTCTACAGCTCTGAGAATTTTTACCAAATGTCTGATGCTTATGATATCCTTCTGCAGACTTAATAGAATTCAAAATTTCCCTTACTTCGGTGACCTTTTGATTCAAGCCCCATCTCAGCAGCTGCTACTTCAGGATCTATACTTCACTATGCATTGTGGGGTTCATCCTCAATCTCAGAAATTCTGTGACAACTCCCTGTCAGGACCAAGTGATGTCCCTCCATTTCACTATTACAGTATTCATAACATTAGAGATCCCCTGCCAAGAGTGGTCCAACTTTTAGCCAGTATACCAAAGCCTTTAGATTGCTTTAAGGTATGCAGTACATCACTCATATGCTCCTTGCTTAGTGTAGGGCATAAAGGTGACCTCTGTATGTACCATCCACAGAACTTCTTTGCTGCCAGTATGAACACCATCACTTGATCGCCAGTCTGAATGCCTGTCTTGTTGCTGGTTCACTGAGCTGTTGCGGATAAGTGGCCATTTGGGTTCTTTTTTTTTTTACTTATCATTTTTTTTATTGTTGCTTGTGGGATTTCATGTCATCCAAGAGGGGTAAATGCCAGTGTGGGAGACAGATTCCCCATAAAGATCACCACAACCAGCTTCTTTTTTGCCTAGGTACCTCTCACAACCATACGTATTGTTCCATCTGTCAGGCCTTATACCTAAAACCCTTCATAGTAGACTTTCTTTGGTGCTGTATCTTGAAAATCAGTGTCTTAAGCTTCTTGGGAAAGACACGATGGAGGGTACTTCCCACAATGAGGGATAGCCATTAGTAAAGAAGAAGGCCAAGAAGCCTAGGCTGGAATCTTCTGCTGTTTAGCCTCCACCAGACATCTCTCCCGAGGTAAGTGAATGCCTGAAGGTTGACCCGGCTTTATCATTGGATTCTTCTGCCAAAATCTGGTTGGAGGCCGGCAGGGATGATGCATTGCAAGCATCCATTTTGGACAGTCAGGGGAAACTATGGCTGATTATCTCCGAGGGGCTTAGGGGTGTTCTCAAATCATAGAGAAGTTCCTACTACCATAATTGAATGCCATCCTGGTCAGACCCTTCTAAATTTTATAAGGCAGATGTCCCATTGAAGAAAAATCAAAAGACTAAACATATCACTTCTTGCTCCTAAGAATCTGCAAAGTAAATGTAAGTCCTTCACCAGTCAGGTTTGTTTAGTGCTTTAATGGCATTGAAACCTCCTCAGGGAGTTTCCGTTCTAGCTCCCCCCTTGGTCCTCTACTCCACTTAAAAGACCCAGGGAACAGGATTCTTCTGATGAGGAGCTGGATTCTGAGGAGGAATACCTTGCTTACTCAGAGTCCCTCTCCTTTGGACTATGGATCAGTGTAGGAGAAATCTACCAGTCCTGATACTCCCTTTGAAGAAACTTCTTTTGGGGACACATTCTCCAGGATGATGGAGTTATTTAAATGGGATTGTTCTCAGGTTTTTGAGATACATAAAAGATAATATGACTTGCTGCAGATGGAATATCCTAAATCTTCTGCTGTTCCTCCTGTTTTGGCTGCTTTGTTTGATGCGTTTTCTAATGCTCCAGACTCAGTCCCCTGCTCTCAAGAAACTGGATAGATTCTATAGAGTGCCCAAGGACTAAATATTTGTAAAAGTGTCCTCCTGCTGACCCCTTGGTGGTGTCTGTATCTTCTGACAAGCCCTCTCAATTGCTTCCTTCTCACATGTTGCTGCCCTCTGATAAAAATATCAGGACCATGGAAAGGCCAGGCAGGAAGGTTTACATATCATCTACTATGTCTTTTAGGTCTGTTAATTGTCAAACCCATATGTCCAGGTATTTGAGGGTAAAACTTCTGCTCTTTCCCTGTTAGGGACTTCCTCCCAGGTGGATCATCTTGCCATCAAGTGTAGTGATGATGCAGCACATGCTTCCTCTAGGGCTGTTGCTTTTGGATCAGTGATGAGGAAGGATTCATGTCTTTGGCTTCAACTTTTGTCGGGTGATATTAAGGCTAAGTTGATGGATGCCCCTCCTTTTTTCAACAAACATCTTTATTAAATTATCATATATTACATAGGCAATCTTACATTTATATAAATGAAAAACAAACAAAATGACACCACTTTAGTTGCAAACATTATTCATCACAGACACCTTTGAAACAACTGTAGTTGCAAACATACATCACTTAAAATCTATCCAGTCATTGTCAGTTAAGCATTATATGGCTCATTCAATTCAAATCCTGCCTCTTATACCTTGTTCCTTCTCTGCATATATCGTTTCCACAATTTCCATTTTTTCCTATGTAGTTTGCTCCTTCCCTTTTCTAAAGATCTCAATTCCAGTTATTTTATTTCTGTTACTATATTCTCTACTTCTAGTAAAGTAGGTCTAGACTTTGATTTCCATTTTCTAGTAATTGCTTTCTTGGCAGGCACCATAATTAGACTCAGCAAGGCTTTACTATGTGTAGGCAATTCTGACTCTGTATCATAGCTCAAAAAATCATCTCAAAGTTAATCCAATCCTCTCACCCAGCATCTCCGACAGAGCAATCTGCAGGTAATCCCTAAAGTCTGCTAGCTCATTACACTCCTAAAAAATATGCTTCCAGCCACCTCTTTCTTGCCTGTCACACCTTTAACATTTGCTGTCCACCTGAGGAGAATTTCTTTGGAGTCTACTTAGGGTATAAAAATGCCAATGTAAACAATTCCAGGCAAAGATGCTAAATCTTCTAGACGTTGTTGCATATTTGGGAGATATACACATATCCCCCATTGTCTATTTGTGAATTGCTTATACAATCTGTCTTCCAATCCTTTCTAAGTTCCTCTGATTGATTCTTAGAATTATCATGCAATACTTTATATGCTTTACTGATTATTCCTTTTTTAATGGCAGCTTCTCTACCAGTGCTGGTCTTTCATTTAGGGCCCCTATTTCTTTCTCTTTACCTATTTTCTGATATCGATCCTTGATAGGGAAGGCAAATTCTAATCTGCAGTCCAACTAAATTCTTGGACTCTTCCCATTCTATTACCTTTCTAGTTATTTCCTCTCAATAGCTTGGTTCCTTTGCCAGTTTTCTCCAGTAAATTCCATCCTTTGCTTGCGTATTATCTGTATCCCTAACCACAGTCATCCCTATCAGCAGAATTTTGTTCTCCATTCTCGTGCTGGTTTAGTTAATAGAATAGTCCCTGCTGTTTTATGAATATAATATCTGTATGATTTTTGTTTTTCTCCTTAAGAGTCTGCCATACTGCATTTCAGTGAGAGGGAATTGTTTATGGTCATTGGCTGATTAGGTTTACCTGGACTACGGCTTGGAGTAAGCACCTCATTGGTTCTTTCAAGCTTTTTTTTAAAGTTGTTTCAGGTTTCAACTTTCTGTTACCTAAGAAGTTAACTTGTGAGTGTTTCTGCCATTTCACACTGAGCTAATCGGAGGAAAGGCACTGAGCAAACTCAGATCTGTAATATATAACATTAAGTATCCTGTTTTTTGCTTATTTGTATGAGTTATTTATAGCACTTTTATTGTCTGCTGCATACTTTCCTAGCTAGTTTCACTGTGTGTGAGGTATTCACTGGATATTGTCTACATTTATTAAGCATCTGCTTGAGTTTTTTGTTCTGATTTCCTGCCAAGGAGTGTATCATATAACTTGTTTGCAGTTAAAAGCTTTCTCTAGAGTCTCCTTCCTCCTTTATCTGTTTAAAATTTTCATTTAAAGGCTCACTGCTGCTTTTCTGCTGTGATAGACATTTCTGCAGTTTTTTTCTACCTAAGTAGTGTGGGTATTTGTAGCATTGTCCATATTCAGGCTTGTGTTTTGGACCTAGTTGTTGTGGAGGCTGTGTGACTGAGCACATGTTCAAGGCCATCTTAGTTTAGCCAAAGCCATACTGCATTTCAGTGAGAGGGGATTGTTTATGGTCATTGACTGATTAGGGTTACCTGGACTACAGCTTGGAGTAAGCACCTCATTGGTTCTTTCAAGCTTTTTTTTTAAGTTGTTTCAGGTTTCAACTTTCTGTTACCTAAGAAGTTAACTTGTGAGTGTTTCTGCCATTTCACACTGAGCTAATCAGAGGAAGGACACTGAGCAAACCCGGGTCTATAATATATAACATTAAGTATCCTATTGTTTGCTTATTTTTACGAGTTATTTATAGCACTTTTATTGTCTGCTGCATACTTTACTAGCTAGTTTCACTGTGTGTGAGGTATTAACTGGATATTGTCTACGTTTATTAAACATCTGTTTCGTTTTTTTGTTCTTATTTCCTGCCGAGTGTATCATATTGTTTCCCACCCTCCCTCCCTATTGTTCTTATACTTGGTGGCTTTGCAGTTGCCCTCCCCTACTGTAAATTTGGTCTGGGACACTCCTCCCTGTCTAGTGTCATTACCTCATTCTACCTAATCCAGGGAGAACATTTGACAAAGCCAACCCACTTAGTTTCTGCTCCTCCTTTCCCCTTTACATAAAATAAAAACTTATAAGCTTGTTTCCTGCCTTTCCTGTAAGTCGTCTAGTCCAGATACAGATTTGCCATATCCAGGACTGTTTGCAAGCTTCTGAGCCCCCAAGCCTTTCTGTGTTGGAGGGAAGCCTTCTAGCTTAATTTTGTTTCTTAGAACTAGCCAGTTTTTTTTTTTAGTTTCAGCGCTCAGATCTGTTTCTTTGAGCTCAGCACTTGTTCAGAACTCATTGTAAGCACTAAATAAGCTACAAATTACTACAGCACTCAATTTTCCTCACTTGTCTAGAGGAAAACAGTTTTTAATACTTAATAAATAAGCATCTATCCAGGCATGTCTAAGGATCAGCTCCCAGTGTTTTCTCCTGTCAACCTGATGAATCTGGGCATCTTGGGGCAATGCAGCAATTGCCTCATGTACACAGACAACCCTCTCCTCCTACCACCCAACACTACAACCTGTGAGAGATGCACTTATATAGCCAAACTGGAAGCAAAGCTCTCTTCAACGAAGACTGGACTAGACAGCCAAGAGGAGAAGGTAAACACTTGCACCACACCACACTCATCACATAGTCCCTCAAAACCTACACCACAAAACACACACCTACATTCGCGGAGGATCTCAATAAAATCTACCCAAGCAACAGGGACCTCCAAAGCAGAAATGCAAGTAACCTCCACCCCCCAACACAACCCAAATGATACATAGCCACAAACTCAGTGTGCCACTCAACCACAGCCCATAAGGCATAACAATGTGCCCATCACTCTAGTCATAGGTGACTCTATAGTCAGGCACACTGATGTTCCACTCACCAGGCTAAACAAGGAGAAAGTTACTGTCAGGTACCTGTCGGGTGCCAGGATCCACCACATAACACACGCACTCTGGTCACTCCACAACAAGTACAAATATGACTCTGTCATTGTCCATATTGGTGTGAATGATGCGAGACGTACTTCCCTGGACTACATGAAAAGATACATGGAGGAGCTGTCCGATCTTGTAGCCCAGGCAGGTATGACCCCCTGAGTAGCATCCTGCCATCACCCAGAATACCACAGTACAAGGACAAAGTGATTGACTTCAACAATTGGCTAAGCTTCAGGTGTGATTTTAAGGGGATCCAGTATCTGTCTGCCTGGGATGATATGATTGACAAACCAAGATGCTTTGCCAGAGATGGCCTGCACCTGTCACCCTTGGGATTCCGGATACTGGCTAAGGCTCTTGCCACCCCTATAGTGCCTTTTTTAGGCAAGGTTCAAATGACAAATTCACCACTGTGACAGGTAAAAGCAAGCAAAATCTGAGGGTAATGCTACTCAATGCTAGAAGTCTAAACCTCAAAATGCACTCACCCGAGGCACTCCTTAAAATGGAGAACATCAACAACTGTGCAGTGACAGAGACCTGGTTCAAGGCTCCAGAGAGCACCCCTGCATTACCAAGCTATAATTCATACCACACCTTTCGGCCACCTAACCTGGACCAAAACACTAAAGGCGGAGGCATGTCCATATTCATTAAGGATATCCACACCTCCAGGCTAATTGCTCAGCATAATGCATCTGAGTTTATCCAAGTGCAACTAACTCTGGGCAAGACCGCAATCCAAACTGTAGCTTGCTACAGATCCCCCACCATGCCCCAGGATTCCCACTCCTCATTTCTTGATGCACTGGAAAATATTAGAGTACAACCTAACACCCTAATAATGGGTAATTTCAACTATCCCACCATTAACTGGGAAAACTAATCATGTACCAACTCTTGTGCTCAACATTTTCTGGAATTCATAAATTCCAATGCCTTGGATCAACTTATCCACACCCCCACCAGGGGCAGCAATATCCTAGACCTGGTCATTACCAACATGGGCAACCGGTGTTCCATACCAGAGGTCAGTTCCTCGTTGGTCAGATCCGACCACAAGCTAACCACCCTAGACATCCACATCCCACCCCCACTCCCATTAGGGAAACCACTGTAAAAAATTATTTTATTTCCAGTTTGATTACCGGGGAAGTCCACTGGGTCAAAGTGACCCATTTTCAGTGGCGGCCTGGGGAGAAAAGCTCCAAGATATATAATACAGATAAGGTACAGAAATACACAGATGTCAGTCTTGCATAATATGGAAACAGTTACAAGTAAGTACCTTGAAAATATGCATAATAAGCAGAAAAGCATTGAGTGTGGACATTTTTTATACATTTTCTTTAGTGTGCACACTCAGATATTAGGTGAGAAGATGTTTTATATATGTTTTACATACTTTTAAGTAAAATGAGGATACACTATACATGCACAATTTCAGAAAATAAATTAGTAATGGAAAGCTGTATATAATATTTACTATGTTGAACCATAAGAAATAAGCAGCTAATAGAGAAAGGAGAGCAAAGAAAATGCTTGTGGGAGCATAGCTGAAGGAGAGTTATTGAGGTTATCGATAGTTATTGTATTGATAGTTATTGATAGCTAATGGAGAAGGGAGAGCTTAGAAAATGCTCGTGGGAGCATAGCAGAAGGAGAGTTACTGAGGTCTTAGGAACCTGAGGGGGAAAAATCCCAGGAGCATAGCTGAAGGAAAGTTGTTGAGAGCTTAGGAACCAGAGTGGGAAAACTCTCCAGGGGAATGGACTAAGGAAGATTAGATTGGATGGTGGCAACTGCATTTCTATTTTGTGGCCAGGTGTTTGGTATGCTGAGTTTTGAAGTTTTCTAAGTTTGGGATGGTTCTTAGAGAGGGAGGAAGGGAATTCCATTTTTTGCCTAGAGAGACAGCGAGAAGTTGGCCTGCTGTACTTTTAGGTTTGGGGATAGCAATTAGGTTTTGGTGCTCAGATCAAAGTCAACTTCACCCTTCTTAAGACAAAAGTGGCAAACTTCATGACACCCATGCTGACGGACAGTAGAGGTACGACTGCTGAATCCCACACAAATGCACTTTATAAGCACTTACATGAGTGAATGGATCGTGAAATCCCTAACAGAACCAAGATGCTATCCTCCCCAAAAAAGGAAGCCAATCTGGTGGTCCCCTGCCATAAACAAACTCTACAACAGAAGGAAGAAAGAAACTGTTAAAAAAAAAAAGAGTAAAATCCCATGATTGGAGGAACTTCCTGGTCAGCCTCAGTAAGAAGCTGAGATCCTTCATAAAAACCTCCAAAGCTAGTTACGAAAACAAAATCGCCACTGATTCTAAAGACAACCACAAAGCATTCTATAGCTATGTCAAGAATCTCACTGGCAACATTCAGATCTGCTCTGAGTTACAGCACAATGGCACTAAATATGCAGAGCCAACTGATATTGCCAACATCCTGGTGGATAGGTTCAGTGATAACTTTACCCCCTCTCGTCCCCTAAAGGGCCCATCTCTATACCAGAAGAATGCAAAGTTCCTGTAATCACGGCTGCACAGGTAAAAAATACACTCTCCAAAGCCAGGAATACAGCATCCATGGGACCTGACAACATCCCAGGCTGCATTCTACACGATCTACAGAATGAACTGGCACCCCACCTAAGTACCATGTTCAATCATAGCCTCACCTCATCTTTGTGCCCACTGAATGGTGCACAGCAATGGTTATCCCACTCCACAAAGGGGGAGGCGCCATGGATCCCAGAAACTACCGCCCCATAAGCCTGGTCTGCAAGGCTATGGAATGTATCATCATGGAACTTATAAACAATAACATTGTTAATCTCCAGACTCTGTACCCTACCCAGTTCGGGTTTGTAAAAGGCAGATCATGTCTCTTAAACCTGACAGACTTTGAAGAAGTCACCAAAGCCGTAGATGAGGGTAAGGTGGTTCCTACAGCCTATCTAGATGTCGCCAAGGCTTTCAACACCATCCCCCACTCTAGAATTATAGATAAACTCACTAAATTAGGTATAAATCCCTATGGCACAAGATGGGTTGCCAACTGGCTCATTGACAGAACCCACACTGTGAAAGTGGCAGACTCCAAATCCAACTTCAGACCAGTGACAAGTGGAGTACCACAGGGTTCAGTCCTGTTAACACAGAAGGTCTTTGGCTAATGAAGTTCGCAGATGACTGCAAACTAGGAGCCATAATCAAAACTCCTAACAATGTGGACATCCTACAAAAGGGCCTCACTGAGACAGATGCCTGGTGTCAAAGCCATGGCCTCAAACTCAATGTCAAAAAGTGCATTGTCATCGCTTTTGGTAAAAACTCTATACCCATGAACTATCACATAGGCAGTAGTCTACTTAACACCGAAAGTGTGATAAGAGACCTTGGGACCCAGGTGTGCAGTAGTCTCTCCTTTGATAATCACATCGCCACAGTGGTCAAGAAATCGTTCTACGTGACACACCTCATAACAAAAGGTTTCTCATCCAGGAAAAAAGAGGTAATTGGTTCCCCTCTACTCGTCACTCATTAGACCCATTATAGAGTACAATACCCCTTTTGGTATGTACCTCACAAGACATCTACAACAACTGGAAAGGCCGCAGAAATACCTTACAAAGAGAATTACTGGCCTCAAACAGATGCCCTATGCAGACCATCTCAAAAAACTCCAGCTTTACTCCGTCGCATATCGCCTACTCAGAGGTGATCTCTGCCTAACATACAAAGTTATGCCAAACCCAGAGCTGTTGGACATGCTCCACTTAAAGAAATACCAATCCCTCTGAGCTACACACTCTAGGGACCTAAACCTTGTCACCACAATAAACAGAACATGCTGGCGGGATAGATTCCTGTCTCAGAGACTTCCCATACTCTGGAACAAACTGCCTATCTATATCAAACAAAGCTCCTCATTAGCACTGTTCAAGTAAAATCTTGATGATTGGATGGGAGATAGGAAATTCACCCCAGGGATCCTTGACAAAGGCACAGGAAAATAATTTTCTTGGGTGGCAAAAGCCAGGGTACCATTTGGCTAGGCTTATACAGGCCCGAGAGCCAATAGCCTAGTACCTACCTATGAACCTATAATCCAAAATCCCAATTTCTCTGTATTTCTTGTGCTTCCTCTCTGTATCAATATCATCATTATTCCTTTCCATTTTGAATTATAGTTTTTTTGCTTGTGCTATGTATAAGAGCCTTAATTGTCTTGCTCTAAAATACCCACTCAAATTGGGTAATCTTAGTCCGCCTTGTTCTATTGGAAGTATCATCTTATCCCACTTGACCCTTGTTGTCTTCCCTTCCCAGATAAAATCATTCAACTCTTTTTTTTAATTGCTATCCACAGTTTCTCCTCTGGCTGATAAAAAATATGCCTGACCTGTGTATAAGACTAAAGGGACTAAAAACATTTTAATGGCTTGTATGTTAGTATCCATATCAATATAAGAAAGCTTCCAGTTTCTCATGTTTTGTATTAACTTCTGTTTAGTCTTTTCCCACATATCCTTAGCTGCCACAACAGAATCATTTCTAATCCATATTCTTCATTTTTTCATGTCCCCATAAATATGGATATTCTTGGACCAATTCTTGTGTGGGCACATAATTTACTGCTATTGCCTTTGTTTTGGCTTCTTTAATTTTGTATCCTGAGAAGATTTGAAATGGTCTTAAACTGTTCCACAACACTAATGTCCCTTTCTGGTTTTGTCATGTATAAAATATCATCCTGACTGCCATGCCAATTATATCCTTGAATTTCTGAGTCCTTTATTTTCTTTACCAATGGTTCTAAATATAATGCAAACAACAAAGGAGAAAGTGGACAGCCCTGCATGGTTCCTGTACTCAAGCAGAAGTTATCAAAGAGGACCCAACCCACTTTAATTTTCTCCTCTGATCCCTCATATATGCTTCTAATCAACCTTATAATTGTATCAGGGAAACAAATGCTTCCATTGTACTGCTCATGAAGTCCCAGTCTACTCTGTCAAATGCTTTCTCTGCATCAAGACCTACCAATAAAAGTGGCATTTACTTACATTCTGCTTCCCTATGGATCATCAGTGTTCTGTTAATATTGTGAAATATTTCCCTCCCCTCCACAAAAATATACTGATCCATATCTATCAATTTTGGTATCACTTTTGCCATTCTTTTAGCCACTATAGACATAAACACTTTATAATCATGGTTTAGTATTGAAATGGGCCTGTATAAAACTGGATCCGGTGGATCTTTACCCTCTTTAGGTATTACCATTACCACCACCTTCTTCCATGATGCTGGTATGTCTCATCTTAAAATACTGTTAAAGCCTTCCAGATCTTTATCAGTTTTTCCCACCTAGCTTCCAAACTTCCACAAGAATACCATCTTTTCCTGGGGACTTTCCTGTGGCTTGGTTATTACATAGCCATTTTTATCCCATCTGCACCTGTCCTGTTAGTAATTGAGCCTCATCTACCTCTAACCTTAGCATATTTAATTCTTCCATAAACATTTCCATTTGTACCTTTTCTTGATTTTCATATTTCTCTACTTTATGCAAACTGTGACACCCCTGCACTGGCCCAGTAATCAAGGAGCCTCAGTCCTCACCACTAGCACCAGTGAGGGACGTACACATTGGGAGGATGACAAGTACACACATAGTAAACTACAAATTCCATTAAGAGCACACAGAGATCACAGTCAGTCTGGGGTTGGTTTCTCCCTCTTTCTCCAGATCCCCAATAAAACTCCCCACTGGCACAGCCATAGGGTTAAGATCTCAGGCGAATGGCCAAGCTAAGACCTCCAGCACCCTCTCTGTCCACCCAGTGCTTTGTGTCCCTGCCGAAGTAGCTGACATACACACACTTTGAAATTTGATTGATATACAAACACACACACACCTAGGAAAGGCTGGCACTGGTTTACTAGCTATGCCCCATTCTGCCCAGGCTATAAGGTAGTAAGTACCAGCTCCCACCAGCCATCCTTACTTATCAGCTACTATAAGGCCCTTACCAAAGGGTGTCCAATCCTACTGTGTAATGTTACTATTATTCAAATGGTAAGTGTGACCAATACTAAGGCTATTTAGGACTGGTCTATACAGTGTCACCAAATACATATGCAAGTACACTAAGAGCTTACATATCTCTAAACAAACCAGCCACAATTAAAGATTTAAATATATTTAATAATAAATAATAAAAGAACAAGACAATATTCAAACAACACAGTAACTGCAGAGTTCAGAATCACAGGAAATATTGTAAAACAGCATTGCAGGACAGTCTTAAATAAATACAGAAAACATCTAAATTAATCTTTATTATATTCCTATCTATATCTATATCTAAAATATACTATGCCCTAAATGACTTACTTACAGAGCAAGGCAAATGCAGATGAGAAGTGCTGAATTGATGTTCCTAGATCCAAGACAAGATACAAAATGCAAAGACTGAGAGGGTTTCCAAATTAATATCAGAACATTACTTCTGGGTTAGCCTAGATGACAGCACCCTTTGTCACCTGCATTCAATTCCCAGGCTAACAGAAACTTAAAAAAATGTAACATTTTTCTCTGAAAAATACATATCTCTCAGATGTTTGCTCAGAACTGGAAGCTGTAAAACAAATACTTTTACATTTTAGACCTATCAATTACTTCTCTCCAAGACAATAGAAAGAAACGTCTAGCTCTAGACATCCTGTCTTCTTGCTGCATTAACTAACTTTTATAGCACATTGTAAAGATCTTCAATTTCCAACTTATTTTCTTGAAGGTTTGCAAAGTAACTCTGTATATTCCACCCTCTGCTATTAAAGCATACATTTGCGCAGGTATATAGTTCATGTACATTTCTAGGGTACACTGTGTTTGCATTCTTGAAGCTCAGTACATAACATACAGTTCTCTTACATTTGTAAGACAAGCATATGAATCATATTACTGTTCACAAATGACATGTGACTATTTACAAAATTCCTGATAGCTGGGCTGGCAGTGTCACATTTCTATATAAATCATATTAATATTTTCAAGTGACATATAATTATTCACAAAATTCCTGATAGCTGGGCTGGCAGAATTTCTCTGGTGTCACACAAACTTTGATAACATTTCTGAAATATTTTTAATACGTCTACAGGATCTGTTGTTATCTTTCTTGTTATAGGCTCCCTAAGCTTAGTGACAGCCCTTTCCACTTTGTTTCCTGAGTCTTTGTGCTAAATGTTTTCGTGCTCTAAAATTATCAAAAAACAGTTGCTTAACAACAATCTTTCTAAACTTGTGCATATTATCGAGGTAATCCCTTATTTTCTGTTTAGCATTCTGCAGTTGCTCATTTTCTTGTTCTGAGAGATTCCCCCTATTTTGCATTTCTTCCTTTCTTTTATTTCCAACCTACCTTTAAACTCCACTTTAATTTTATCCCACTCCTTAGCTATATTTTCAGAAGAAAATTCTATCTTCTCTAGTAGCTCCTGAATTAATTCCAAAACCATTCATTAAATTCCTGTCTTTTCAACCGGTAGGTGGGAAAGTGCTAGTGTCTCATTTTTATTGCATTACCTTGTGTTTTTATTTTAGATATTATTGGCACATGATCTGAAATAGTTGTGAGATATAAAATCTATTTAGCCTAGCCCAGTTTTTATATCTTGGTGAATAATGTATAAATTCACTCTGAACTCCTAGTACTAAATGCACATCTTCGATGCCAAACATTTTATAGGTTGGTACTAGGCTATCGGCCCTAGGGCCTATATAAGCTTAGCCATAACAATTCCCTGGCTATTTCTTCCCACAATATTTACTTCATTGGATCCCTATTTAGCAGGGCGACTGACGTGATCCCTGGGGTGAATTTCCCATCTCCCATCCAATCGTCACTGTTCCTTTTGAAGAGGGCCAAAGAGGCGCTCTTCTTGACATGTATGGGCAGTCTGTTCCAGAGCCTGTGGGGTCTCTGGGTTAGGAACCTATCCCTCCAGCATGTTTTGTTCATTGTGATGACAAGGTTTAGATCCCTGGAGCATGTGGCTCCGAGGGATTGGGATTTCTTTAAGTGTAGCATGTCCAACAGCTCTGGGTTTGACATGGCCTTGTATGTTAAGCAGAGATCGCCTCTGAGTAGACGATATGTGACAGAGTATAGGTGGAGTTTTTTTAGACGGTCAGCATAGGGCATCTGCTTTAGGCTTGTGATTCTTTTAGTGAGGTATTTCTGTGGCTTTTCCAGTTGTTGCAGATTTCTTGAGAGGTACATACCAAACAGGGCGTTGTATTCTATAATGGGTCTAATGAGGGATGAGTACAGTGGGACAATGACCTCCTTTTTTCTGGATGAAAAGCCCTTAGTGATGAGGAGTGCCACATAGAAGGATTTCCTGACTGTTGTGGCGATGTGGTTATCAAAGGTGAGACCACTGTCCACCTGTGTCCCTAAGTCTCTTATCGCACTTTCTGTGTTTAGCGTACTTCCATCTATGTGGTAATTCACGGATATATGTTTTTTCCCAAAGGGGATAACTATACATTTCTTGGCACTGAACTTGAGCCAATAAATTTCTTCAAAAATCTACCCTCCTTTGTTGTATTATCCCTTCTAGGCCCTCCAGATACATCTTCACTGCTGCAAACCAAATTTCAGTCTCCACCTGTAAGTAATATTCCTTGCTGAAAACTGATTATTTCTCCTAGAATTTTCTTAAGCTGCATTATAGCAGTTTTAGGTGTAATGTAAATGCATGACAGTGTAATCCTCCTCCCTAGCCAGTAACCTCTTAGTACTATGTATCTTCCATTATTATGTTTTTTCCGTCTTCTATCTCTATTGGAGCTCCTCTTGCAATTAATTTAAGTACTCATTTGTTCCTTTGCCCCAGGTATTCTGATAAATAACCTTCCAGAAAACCTTTATTAATCAAATTCACATGTTCAGTTCTTTTCAGGTGTGTCTCATGTAGCATAGCTATTTGCACTCTACATTTTTTAATATAGTTCACTACTCTTTCTTTTTCTATATTTATCCGTAAGACCATTTAGATTGAAAGACATTACAGAAAGCATCATTTTCTTATATAGTTATTATTACCACCTTTTATGTATAACTACTTTTTGTTAAATGTCTAGTTCCAGTTTTTATGTTACATGCATATAGTGTTCGTCAGGTTGGTCTTTTATACTGCTGTTTCTTGTCATATCCATTTGCTCCTACACCACATCTTACATAACCTTTTCTTTTTTGAATGCCCTCAAACAGAACAAACAACCCCCACACCTTGTTAGCTTAATAATAAGAATATGTGCATCTTCAAATATTGAAGTTTTTGGTTCCTAATAAGAACAAAAGTTCTAAGTTGATAGCCACACAGACGGGCTAGAGTTAACCAAAAGGAAAGGTTAGTCATGCTAAGATGCATAGTACAGCTTGTGGTATTAGTAAGTGTTATTTGATTTTGTCTATCTTTATAGCTCCCCCAAGTGAGAAAAGTAAACACTTTCTTCAAGTAATTTTTTTTATCACATCGTCTTCTAGTGACATGCAAACCAGACATAAAATTGCTAAGGGTACCTTGTTTACCAGGAAAAAAGCCTTATAATATTCAATATTCCTTTTTCATTTACATGCTTTGTAATAAACTAGTTACTGGATAACACCTAGGGTTTTAACCCTGTCATTTCCCTATGAAAGTGTGGGGAAAAAGCACAGATTTTTCTTTTGACATACTCTCTTAACTAGACCCTTTCTCACTCACTCCTTCTCTTTCTCTCTTTTTTCATTGCAGTGCCAGTTCTCAAAACTAAACAAAGAAAAAGAGGGAAGAAAAAAAGAAGTGAGAAACAAAAACAAAAGCACCTATTTGTATTAGTATCCCCACTGTGTTTCAAGTCTAATTGGTTTTGTATTATCTTTAAAGCTCTTACAGCTGGGAAAACCCAGTTGTTTTCAGAACATTATGTTCTGGTCAGTTTCTCTCTTCTTTTTTTACTTTTCCCTCAGCCAGTCCTCTTCCACCAGACTGTCTCTAGTTTCTCTTTATCAGATTGTCTCCATGGAGACATGAAGGCCAGCTGCAGAATTGCTACTTAGTGTACATACATTTGCTAGAAAAAGGCTTCATACTATTCAATATTATTTTTCATTTGCTTGCTCTCTCTTAAAACTAATCAGTCTAAGGTCCTCAATCTAGTCATTTTCCCATGCAAGAATGAAAAAATGTACAAGAAGAAAGAGAGGAGGGGAGAAAAAGAAAACTAACACCTGCTTACAATCCCCATTACACTTAAAAAATAGCATGCAAAGAAAACCATGCACCACAAATACAGTGCTATTAAGAAAAGAGTTTTCTTTACTTACTGTTAGCTTTCTCCCCTCTCTTTCCCTCCCTAGAGCATTTTTCCAAACATTAATAACTTGAAGTAGGGCATATACTTTAGAGTCCTCCACAAATCCAATACATTTTGAAAAAGTCCAATATTTCCATATTTTCTTGTTATGTCATATTTCACAAATATAACTATTGCATTGTAATCCCACATTAAGTTACTGGTTTTATTACTGTTTTCCGTCACCCAAATCTTGTCTCTGCTTAATTTCCAACATACTCTCAATTCTTCTTGTCAACTCTTGTGCTCCCTTCCTTCTCTCCAACATTTTCTGTTGAAATACTGGAAAAGGTTTCACAGGTACAGTCACTGTGGCTTTTGTTACCAGAGGAACAAGGAAGCAGAATCTCTTTCTGTTTCACAGCTCACTTTTTGTTGGGCAAACTTTTGTATTTCCTTCTTAGCATGCACGTCATCAAAAATGATTTTGTCCCTCCAGGGAAGAATACCTTAAAGACAGCTGGATACAACAGTTTGAATCTCACATTGCATCTTGACATTCTCTGAATAATGGAATTAATTTACTTTTCTTTTGCCTGGTGTACAATGATACATCATTCTCCACAAACACACTGCTGTCTCCCACTTTTGGTATTTTGTCCTTCTGACACAGTTTTGTCAGAATCAACTCCTTCTACTGATAGGATTGCATCTTTACTATTAAAGGTCTAGGTTGCTTTCTTGTAGCTAGGTTTGGAGCCCTTTCATTCAGGGGTTGGGAGGGTGGCTTAATGGCTAAGGTGTTTGCCTTACTAACACAAGGTGCAGGGTTCGAGTCTCACAAGGGATAATTGGCTAGGCTTAAATGGCTCACAAGGGCAGTTAGCTTAGTACTATGAACCTATGAACAACTCCTACTGTGGAATACCAGTCCAATTGCTTATTTGTGCTTTCATAAAATTAATGCAGTTTGTCCCTTCCAGCTTCTCTGATATAGCTGAAAATCTCAAGTTTTCCCTACGTGCTCTGTCCTCTAATTCTGTTATTTTTTGAAACATCTCTTCCTGAGCAGTCTCATATTCAGCCAGCCTTTTCTTCATTTCAACCTCTGATTTTTGCAGCTTTATCATCTCATCTGAATATCTTTTTAAGGTTTGTTCCATTTTTTCAAGTCTTTTGTTTGTGTTGATATATTCCATCAGTGTTTTGTTTATTTTAATCAGGTCTGTATACAGTTGTCTTATATCTTCCTGTAGGTTATTGGAAGTCATGTCTGAAGGTTGCCATAGCTTTTTTCTGAACAGCTGCAGAACGTTCCCCAGTCAGTGTTTCTTCCTCAATTTTTGTAGCTGATTTTTTCCCAAGTCTTCTGTATTTCTTTATTCCTGGCATCTAGACAATGCACTTACTATCCAGTTACTGAAATTTACCCATAAACACAAGTCTACTGGCCTTTTCTGCTGAGTTTCTGTTTTTACACTATGAGAGCTAGAAACAACCTGTTACTCAGTGCGCAGCCATCTTGTAAGTACCGATGGAAGACCCTCTTGATCATAAACACTTGATCTGATGTCCTTTTCATTCTTCCTCACTAATAGGTTCAGATCAGATACAATTCAGCCACATGCACTAGATTTTGGGTCCAGCTCTTGAGCGCCTCCCTGTACCCACAATGCTGTATTGTATTCCATCCTCATTTCCTCAGATCTCATTTGCTGCCATTGCGGTTAGACATAGGTTCCGCTCATGAGCACTGTAAGCAGATTTTCTCTTGTTATTTGTTAAGTTAAATACTCTTTTTAAAACTTTGCTAATTTTTCCTTACATCCTCCCTCTTAGTGATTGCTAGTGTTAGGAATTTCTTTGATCTTTCTTTGACCTTTCCACTACGTTTTTAGTAGCCTCTGTATCATTGTTGGTACTTTATTTTACCTGTCAGGTATTTCTTTAAATGCCATAGCTGGTATTTCCTCCTCCTTTCCTTCTTTCCTTTTCCAGGCTGTTTTTTTTTCTCATATAATTACCATTTTTCTGATAATTCCTTTTTAACAGCCATCATCTCTTTAAAAAATGTTGTCATTGTTGTGATTAGTTCTGAGGTTGTTCTGTTTGTAGCTGTGTCAGAGACACCAACTGGGTTTAAAAAGTGCACTTCTTGTGGACATAAGATCCCAAACTCTGATGCCCACAAGAAGTGCATTTATTGTCTGGGATCAGACCAATTTAATACAGCCTGTCCAGTATGCTCTACATTTAATTCGATAGCTTTGAATGACGTGTAATAAGTCCATAAAAACAAAAAACACTGAGTAAACACACAAAGCACTAAAAGTACAAAAAAACACTTTGTTTATTCCAAAATCGCAAGTTAAAAACTTTCACCACACAGAGTGTCTCCTTCAGGCAAATCTAAATAGAACAAGTGCAACCACTATTTAAAGACAAAATAGAATGGTCACATGATATATACTAGTCATGTGACACATTTAAATACAATATAGAAATGCTAGTCATGTGGCACATTTAAAATGAAATATAATAAAGTTCCATAAAATTCAACATTTAAAATTTAAATATGCAAATAAATAACTAAATATACTAAAAGCAAAAGGTTGAATTTATATTTATATAATCATTTCATACTTTCATATATGTCTTTAAGAAGTGGTTTCAAAGATACATGACCATTTAGACCTGGAGACGTGTACTTTCAAGCATAAAATCCAGTAAAATTGATCTAATTCAATATAATGAGAAATGTTACCACCACACAAAGATTCATAAACAACATGCAAATACAAAATGCTCTGGTGTTTTAATAGCATTTTATTTCTCAGATGAAAGGTTATAAAAAATGATGTTCTTCGTGTTTCACTGTTGCAGTCATCACATTTGGGTTATCCTGCCAGGGGTAGCCCTCAGTCAGCCCGAATACCAGAGGCTTAGTATTTCTGCATCAGTTGCTGTCGCTCCAGGACTCACGTCAGGTCATTAGTGATATAAAATCAGGCAGCCGACGCCTTTACCCCAGTCTTTCTTGCTGAGGAGCCTGAAGCAGAAGCAGTTCACACGAGTGCCAGTCGGCTGCTACCTGAGTTTTTGTTCCGAATTGAAATTGAAGTCGGTTGTTGATCCTTTTTTCTTGCTCTAACCGTTGTCAGAAAAAGTTAACAATTGTCTCACCTGTGGAAAGTAAATACCACACCGAGACTTCCATTCTTACTGCATCACCTGTTTAGGCCCAGACTACGACGTCCCTCACTGTCGCTTTTGTGCTTTGTTCAACCCCAGAACAATATGTCATTGGGCCTTTATTGTAGCTAGATATTTTCGCTCTCAATCCTTGAATTCCAATATGGCTTCGGTAAGCCATCTGACTACTGATATTCGGAAAAAAATGTAAATATAAAGACAGAGACAGACTGCACAGGTCCAGAACTGCCGCCGATGCTTCTGTTAAGCTAGTCACCAGTTCTCCGGTCCTCAGTGAGGCACTTTCGCAGCCCTGATGCCCGCTTCTGTGGATTCGCAGGTTGCTACCGGGACACTTTTGGAGTCCAGTATGCCATGAGACTCTTCTTTGACTAAGGATCCTGTGGATGCCTCTACTTTGGATGGGTCCAGAGCCACTGAGCAGGCACCAACTTCTCAGGAAGTACTTCACACTACCAATACTCAACACAAACCTATGACTTCTTTTGCATCTTCAGTTCTTTCTAAAACTCCCGAGTTTCTAATGCCCAGGGTACGAACTACACCCAAAAAACTGATGGCCCAAGCTTAGTCACCTGCTTCCTTGCCTCAATCTCAAATGCTTAAAATGGTGGAAAACGTTATTATGCTTATTATGGGAAGCCAGGCTACCCCTTCCAAAAGATAAAGAGACTTGTCCCCAGTAGTTTTATCTGAACAGGAGTCCGATGACTCTGATGCTTTTGAATATGAAGACATGCAACCCCTCTCTGCTTATGAGGATTCTGATACAGAGGAATCCATTCTTTCTGCCTCTCCACCTGTGGATTTTTCATTTGGTGAAACCCTTCATACTTTAAGGGAGCATTTCCAATGGGAATGTCAAGACTATCCTCAATCAAAAAAGAGACTCAGAGAATTCTTATATTTACCACAGCACAGACCTTTGGCCATTCCTCCTGTCCTGGATGTTGTTGATGGTGTTTTCATGGAATCCAGTTTGACTCCTGACAGGAAAACTTTCCTTCCATGCAAACAACTGGGCCTCTATTACCAACGACTGATGGGTCCTCAACATAGCGTCCCAGGGATACAAATTTTATTTCCACACTCTTCCAACCTCAAAAGGGTTCCCAAATCTTCCTCCAAACCAGTGGGCAGAGGCCAAAAAGCAAGTCTTTTCCCTGCTCTCCATGAGGAAAATATAGCATGTTCCTGCAGACCAGATAGGCCAAGGTTTCTACTCCAGACTCTTCCTGGTACCCAGAAAAGAGGGCGCCTGGCACCCTATCCTCAATCTATCCATTCTAAACACCTTTCTAGTGATACCAAAATGCAAAATGCTCACCCTCCAGCAGCTTCTTCCGATGCTTTCCAAGCATGCTTGGTTAGCCACCCTAGACCTAAAAGAGGCCTACCTGCACATCCCAATCAGGGAATCTTGCAGGAAATATCTACATTTCAGGGCAGGATCTATGCACTTTCAGTTCTCTGTGCTTCCCTTTTGCTTATTCACTGCTCCCAGAGTTTCCACAAAATGCCTGGCTCCAGCCATTGCTTTTTGCAGACAAAGAAATATTCAAATTTACCCCTACTTAGATGATTGCCTGATTCAGGCAGGCAGTCAGGAAAAGCTGTTACAGCACCTGACCTTTGTAAAGGAGCTACTGACCTCCCTGGGATATACTTTCAACGAAAAGAAATCAAAACTAGTCCACACAAAAAATTGTATTCCTGGGAGCAAGCCTGGACACAGCATCCCAGATGGCATTCCTTACTCCAGAAAAACAAGCCTGTCTGACAGGCTACTTCTCTCAGCTAGCCACCAGAACCCAGTTAGCCGCAAGGAAAATCCTGCAAGCTCTAGGGTTCATGGCCTCCTGCATTGTACTCATTCCATATGCCAGACTGCATATGAAGGAACTACAATGGTACCTAAAAAGCCTTTGGTGTCAACACTCTCAAGACCTGGAAACTATCATACCAGTGATACATTGTCTAAGGAAAGATTTTCTTTGGTAGGCAGCAGCATGCAGCCATAACAAGGGACTTCCCTTCATACAACCCGACGCCACCCAGACCCTCACCACAGATGCAGCAGACTATGCCTGGGGTGCACTCCTGCTTGGCAGGTGCATTCAGGGCCATTGGAGCCCAAATAAATGCATCTGCACATTAACCAAAAAGAGATGCTAGCTGTTCAGCATGCCCTGACAGCTTTCAGACCCCTACGCTTCCCGGGGCCTCTAATGATCAAAACAGACACTACCACAGTGATGTGGTATATCAACAAGAAGGGAGGGACTCACTCTTATCCTGTCTGCAGGCTCACCATGACCCTCTGGCACATCGCCTCAGCCATGCAACTACACCTGCTAGCACAATTCCTGCCAGGCTTCCTAAACTCTCTGGCAGACAACTTAAGCAGAAACCTGTTAGACCCACGAGTGGCAGCTAGACCACAGAACCTTCACCCTTGTAACCCAGAAATGGGGCACCCCGAAGGTGGACCTCTTTGCCTCCCACTCCAATCATCAGCTCAGCAAATTCTGTACCAGGGAACCTCACAGCAAGGCCTGGAAAGTGGATGCTGTATCCGTCCTGTGGGTAAGCCTCTCAGTCTATGCATTTCCCCCTCTACCACTCATTTCAAGGGTACTGCTCAAAATAAGGGAGAAAAACTGAGGGCAATCCTGATTGCCCCAGACTGGCCATGCCAGCACTGATACCCACTACTGCACAGCCTGTTACCCCTGCCACCATGGCACCTACTTCAGATCCCAACACTCCTGACCCAGAAGAATGGTGAGTTCATGCATCTCCAATTGCAGACACTCAACCTGGCAGCCTGGATTATTCCCTGACCTCTCCTCAAGCTACCAGCCTAAGCAAACAAGTCCTAGATGTTATATGTGAGGCCAGACACCCCAGCACTGGAAAATCCTATGCTGACAAGTGGAAAAAGTTTTGCACCTGGATCCAGGTGATGGGAGCCGAAACAGCACAGCCCTCCCTACCTCTAATCCTGGATTACCTAGCAGACCTACTCCACAGGGGTCTATCCTTCTCTTCTATTAAAATTCATGCCTCTGCCATCTCTGCTCATTACAGCACAGAGCCACCTGTCTTCTCACACCCTCTCATCAAACAGTTCCTAAGAGGGGCTATCAACTTAAGGCCTCCCAGAAGAGCTCCTACCCCAGCTTTGGACCTTAACTTTGTGTTGGAAAAACTCACCCTACCCCCATTTGAACCTGCAGCTTCAGCAGAGTTAAAATTCCTCTCTTGGAAAACAGCCTTGCTTCTGGCCATCCCTTCAGCTAGAAGAGTTTCAGAGCTACAAGCACTCATGGCTGTAGAGCCCTTCATCATTTTCCATGCTGACAGGGTCTCCCTCAGGACTAACCCATCCTTCGTGCCTAAAGTGGTGTCCAGTGTGGCTCTCAACCAATCCATTCATTTGCCCACTTTTTCCCTAACCCACAAAACAAGGGGGAAAGGATTCTGCACTCTCTAGATGTGCACAGACAGCTAAGATTCTATCTGAATAGGACTAAATCTTTTAGAAAAACTGACCAATTGCTAGTCAGCTTCACAGCAGGGGCAGAGGGCAAGGCCATATCCAAACAAACAATCTCCAAATGGGTAGCACACTGCACCCATTTCTCCTACAAACAGCACGGGAAACTGCCCCCAAAGGGGGTCAGGACACATTCCACCAGGGCAACCTCCACCTGTGCAGCTTTCTCAGAGGGGTCCCCACCAGGGACATCCTGGAGGCTACAACATGGACTTCTGTTCATACCTTCACCAAGCATTACTACCTGCCTATCTTCTCCAAATCCAGGGCAGGCTTTGCCACCGCAGTCTTGCAGGGCATCCTAGCCAGCCCCCAATCTTCTTGACTGCCTCCACCCTTTTCTTCAGCATTGGGAATCAACCCAAATGTGATGACTGCAACAGTGAAACATGAAGAACCTAGTGCAGTTGTGTACACTTACCATAAATGTAGATGTTCGAGTGTAATCACTGTTGCAGTCCTGGTCCCCCCCCCCCTCCATCCCCCTTGTCTCTCTCTCTCTCTCTCTCTCTCATGGGGAATTTTTGGTATTTACTTTCTACTGGTGGTGTTCTTCCACCATTACCTAGTTCTCTATTTGGAGGCTTCTGACAGTTGGGACAAGAAAAACTGATGTAATGGCGTCAGCTGCCTGATTTTATACCACTGACAACCTGATGTCAGTCCTGGTGTGACAGCAACTGATGCAGAAATAGTAAGCCTCTGTTATTCGGGCCGACTGATGGCTACCCCTGGCAGGATAACCCAAATGTGATGACTGCAACAGTGAATACACTCAAACATCTACATTTATGGTAAGTGTACACAACTGTACTTTCTGTTTCTGTTTGTAGCAAGTCTCATATATCTCACACTCAGCAGCTCATTCAAAAACCTGAATTAATACTGTTGTTAACTGGTACAAAGGTGCTGGGGCATTTAGGAATGCTGTCCGTATTAATGTGCTTATCTGTAGAACCAGAGTGCCTTCAAGTTAAGTATTCTTACAAAATGTTTAAATTCAGACAATGTTTTAGAAATATCAACAGTGCATGCAGGTATAAAATTTAAACCTTTCCTTAAAATACATAGATCATTTGTAGCCAAAGGATATTTAGATAAATTAAATACCAGTTCTAGATTCTCGTCTGACTTCTCATTTTTGGCTGTTGTAATGTGTTTTTCAAACGTTGTTTATTGTGTTGTTTCTCTTTCAGTGGACAAGATTCTGGTAGTGGCAAAGATTTCTCTAAAAAAAAACGGAAATTCTAATGGGTGAAGTGCTCTAACAGCATTAATGTTCAGGTTCATTATTAAGTACTACTGTTATTCTATGTAGATAGTGAAGGAGGAATAGGAAATAACCTTGTGTCCTTATTCACCAGTCATGGTGAAATTGCTGGTGGATCTGTCAAATTAGGTGTCATCAGTTTCTCAGCAACAACAGTTGAAGCAGGTTGCCGAGGTTGTGTATTGGCAGCTAGTGCAAAATGTTTTAAAGCTGGACCATTTCCTTCACTCTTCCAAACAAACACATTACCACTTTTAAAATCATTCATATCCCTCTTTAGCTTCCTTTTCTTTGTTTCTATTAGCCTCTTTTCAAAAGCTGAAATGCGCTCACAAGCTTCATACAGAAGGTCAGTATAAACATTCTGCTCTATAGCAGACATCAACTCAGTATATAGATTCCTCTTCTGCTCTCAAGTCAATTTCTATCAGCTCAAAGAAGGCATTCATGAGTTCTGTATACCTTAATGAGTAGCTTAAATTAATAAACTGCCACCTTCTAAGTAAATCCAGATATTTATTGGGATAGGTGGGCATTTTCAACACCCTAAGCCCACATGGGATAACTTTATGTTGTGGATAAGCATCAAAACCTAAAAGTTCCCACTGCAGCGAGCTTGGAGTAAACAAAGTGTTTATGTACTTTTAGTGCTTTGCGTGTTTACTCAGTGTTTTTTGTTTTTATGGATTTGGACTTCTTGAAGCCTTACTGGTTTAACTTTTACTTCAACTGTTTGTTTTATCTTTGTGCACCTGGGAACAGACGTGTGTAAGTTGTGTACTGTACTACCAGCAATGCAGCAGTTCAGTCTGAACTTGCGCTTGCTGAACTAAAGTTTCTTCGAACCCTTTACTTGGTGTGTTAGACACCCAATGGCAGCAGACTGAGATACATACTAATCAAGGTAATGACTCCTTTGAACAATTTAAAATTAAACTGAAGCAGTTTGAAGAATGTGTCTGTTATTTAAAACAATGTTTAAGCTTTTATACGTATCGTCTGCATAAAGTTATTCCACGTGGGCTTAGGGTGTTGAAAGTACCCACCTATTGCAATAAATATTCAAATTTACTTAGAAGATGGCAACTTATTCATTTAAGCTGCTCATTTGTATGTGAAACTCATGAACGTCTTATTTGAGCCTATAGAAATTGACTTGAGAGCTGAAGTTGAATCTTTATATATTGAGTTGATGTCTGCTATAATGCAGAATGTTTATACTGACCTTTATGAAGTTTGTGAGCGTATTTCAGCTTTTGAAAGAGGCTAATAGAAACAAAGAAAAGGAAGCTAAGGAAGGATACAAATGATTTTAAAAGAGATCCACCTGCTATTTCACCACAATTGGTGAATAAGGACACAAGGTCATTTCCTGTTGTTCCTTCACTATCTACACGGAATAACAGTACAACTTGTAATGAACATGGACAACAAACTTTCGTAGACATTAATGCTGTTAGAGCACCTGACTCCACAGCATTTCCTTTTTTTAGAGAAGCCTTTGCCACTACCAGAATCTCCACCACCAAAAGAGAAACAACCCAACAATGTCAGAAAAACAGGGTGGTGGTCTAATGGTTAAGGTGTTTGCCTTACAAACACAAGGTCCAGGGTTTGAGTCTCACAAGGGATAATTGGCTAGTTTTAAAATGGCTCACAAGGGCAGTTAGCTTAGTACTAACCTATGAACATTCCAACGGCCGAGAATGAGAAGTCAGACGAGACTCTAGAACTGGTATTTAATTTATCTAAATATCCTTTGAGTCCAAATGAACTATCTATTTTAAGGAAAGGTTTAACTTTTATACCTGCATGCACTGTTGATATTTCTAAAACATTGTCTGAATTTAAATATTTTGTACAAACACTTAACATTGAAGGCATTCTTTGGTTCTACAAATAAGCACATTAATACTGATAGCATTCTTAAATGCTCCAGCACCATTGTACGAGTCAACAAATACATGCATCTTGAACATTTCTCCTGGGCCTCCACTGAAAATTGGCTTGTACCAAGTTGGACTTTCCAGGTAAACAAATGTAAAATAAATAAATAATAAATAAACAACAGTATAATTCAGGTTTTTTTAATGTGCTGTTGAGGGTGAGATATACAAGACTTGTTACAAACAGAAATTTAATAGTTTTATAACCTTTCTTCTGAGGAATACAATGCTATTAAAACACTCTTGGATAATCCAGATATTACTTTTAAGGGTGCTGACAAGGGTGGGGGAATTGTGGTACTTAATACAGTGTATTATGTTGAGAATATGAACAAAATGTTATCTAGCTAAGATTATGAATGTATTTCTAAATGTGAATATACTAAACTGATTACTAAAGTCCGTGAATTTGTACATACTTTTTTGAATGAAGGGAAGATCTTTCCTAAGACTCCATGCATATATGGTATACCGAAGATACGCAAATCCCTGAATAACCCTCCATTTAGATGTATAGTCTCAGCTAATGGTTGGGTCGCTGAACCAATCTCAAAGTTTTTAAAAGACTCAGCTTTGAGTGGGATTTGAGAAAACGGGTACCATCATTAAAGACTCAACTCAGTTTTTACAGCAGTTACAACATTGGTCACCAATATCCTAGGGCTAATGCTTGGTGATGCCAAACGAAATTGGGGTTCAGTCGGTGAAAGAATTTTTGTTAGATTTCACGGAATACACGCAAGGTTATATAAATACTCTGTACCAACTGCTAATGCTTATCCTCACATATAATGTGTTTCTCTTTCAGAAGCAAATATACAAACAGATGAAAGGTGTACCAATGGGCACTCCCGTTGCTAAAACATATGCAAACATTGTTATGTACATTTGGGAGAGGAGATTCATCTTAGCAACTGAAAATCCATTTAATAGTAAGGTTTTAATTTATTGACAGTTTGTGGATGACCTGTTTCTCATATGGAGTGGCAATACAAAACAGTCTGAAAATTTTTTCATTTTATTTGAAATATATCCAACTTTTTAAAGTTTAAGAAAAATTTAGCCTTTAGCCACATTGATTTCCTTGATGTCACTATGTATAAGAATACTGATGGTACACTCGCTGCTATACTCTACTGGAAACCTGTGAAACGTAACTCCTATTTACATAGAAGTAGCATGTACCATCAGTTTACATTTGATAACACAATCAGGAATCAGATGATGTGAGTAGCTCGATTAAACACATCTGACTACCTGATGAATAATCAGCTAAAGAAAAATGACTAATAATTTTATAATGAAGGGATATGGCACCAAATAGTAAATAACATTACCAATAATGTCAGGCAGCGATGTTCCACTACTGCCAGATCCACTTTCTCTGTTGAAACAATTAATGATAGAAGTATTCGCTTGGTTTCTAAACTAAAGAGGACAATAAGGTGCATGCTAACTTATAATAAAAATACCAACACTGTTAGACAAATTATAAATAAATACTGGCATATTTTGCAGGATGTACCAAAGCTGAGAACAGTGATTTCAGATAGACCACAGTTTGGATATAAGAGAAATGTTAATCTGAAACAGTTACTTTGTTATCAAGAGTAACCATGCATTCCTACCCTGATCACAACCACTAAGAAGGGTACCTTTCAGTGTAGAAGCTATGTCTGTTGTAAATATATATTTACTGATACAGTGTGTTTGTTCATCCAGTGATTGGTCAAAAATTTGAACTAAGAGCGACCGGGAATTGTAATACTAGGAATTTTGTATATCTGGCTTTGTGTGTACACTATGATGCTTACTATGTAGTAAGACTAATCAAAATTAAAACAACATATTAAGAATCATATCTGTGAGAATAAGAGACAGATATTAACTAATGTGCTGTATAAACACAAAGCTGATAAAGGGCCAGAGCATGATTTTAAATTTGTATTTTGCATGCTGTTTATGAATCTTTGCATGCATGGTGGTAAGATTTCTCATTATACTGAATTAGATGAATTTTATTGGATTTTATGCTTGAAAGTGCAAGTCTCCCACTCTAAATGAGCATGTATCTTTGAAGCCACTTCTTAATGACATACATATGAAAGTATGAAATGATTATGCAAATATAAATTCAATATTTTGATTTTAGTTATTTTATTTCATTTTAAATGTGCCACATGACTAGCTTTTCTGCATTGTATTTAAATGTGTCAAATGACTAGGATATATCATGTAACCATTCCACTTTGCATTAATGCTTTGCGTGTTTACTCAGTGTTTTTTTGTTTTTATGGACTTGGACTTCTTGAAACCACTGGTTTAACTGTTACTTCGACTATTTGTTTTACTTGACAGGTGTAATAAGCTCATCCTCAAAGGTTTACTTCTTGCTTCTTCCGGGGCTCAAACCCACTCAAAAACATCTATCTTATTTCTTTAGACTCCAGAAAATGGCCTCTGATGAAGTCCCCAAGGGCTTCCTCAGATCTGATTGAGAAAATCAAAAAAGTCTCGGATCCAACCCCCTTGGATCCTAAATCTCTTGACCTTCCCTGGGATCCAAAGTCATCCTCAGATTTGATAGGACTGGCTTCTATAGTTATATCTCTCTTGTCTTCTACTTCTTCTTTGGGTCCTAAGCCTTTGGATCTGAGAACCAGTACATCTCAGAGAAGCCGTACTCCAGAGTATTCAATCAAACCTATTTCTCCTTCTCAGTTATTCCAGACTCTGAAGAAACACTCTTGACCCCCCTTCCACAGTGTCTTCTAGGTCTTCCAGAAACATGAGGTGGGTGTGGATAGGATAATGCATAAATTCCTCAAAGCTCAGATTCAGATGGAGGTTCTGCCAGCTCCATCCCCTACTGGATCTGCGTGTGCCTACGAAGTCCATTGTTTCTCCAACTCTAGTCCAACCAATGGTTTCAGAGTCCCAGCATCTGATATCTCACAGAGTTTCAGTGTCAGATCTGAGGAGCACTTCTTCCTCCACTCCGACAATTTCCCTGAGTTGCTATGCTGCAGTACCTTTGAATCAGAGTAGGTCTTGAAGCGAAGATGTCTGTGCCAGATCTGAGCAGTTGGGTAGGGTTCAGCTCCATTTTTGTCATATCCGTCCCTTTCTCTTGGAGCTTTGGCCCTGGACAGCTCAGATAGGATTCTCCTCTTGAGGCTCAGATCCAAGGATGGCCCAGACTTACCTTCTTTGGAAGCTTCTGGTCCGAGGAGGAAGGAAAGTGTTTCCAGTGGTCCCTTGGCTTTCAAGTTGATAGAAAGAGTCTTCTCTCTCCATAGAGAACCATCATCTCATGTCTGTGATCCTATTCCCTATCCCTCATTGGCTCAGAGCTCAGAGTCCATCAGACCTACTCCACAGGGACAGCCAGTTCCAATTAGTCTCCAGACAGTTCCACTTGAGGACCCCCCCTTCTGATACCTCCCCTGAACATCCCATAGAGGAGGTTACTTGGAAGAGAACATGTAAAAGTATACAGACTCCCCATGGAGTCTCTCATGGAACACACTGATTTTGATGAGGGAGAACATTCCAACAGATCTCCATCTGATGATATATCCTTTGGAGATATCCTAGAAATCTGTAGACTCCTCCTTCTGAAGAATTGGTGTTCCTGGAGGTTTTGGTGCAGGATCATCTATGTCTTGGATAACCCCCTGGTGGACAAACTTATTGACCTAGTTTCCCACCAGGCATGGAAGGAGCCAGGCACTGTCGAGCCCATACCCAAGCACCCAGACAAATTTTTGGCCCCTCCTTCGGACCGTTCTTACTAGAGCAAAGGAATGGGGGCTGGATGGAAGGGAAGTTAAAGAATGAAAATGGGGAACAAAAATGCCTAGTTATGGTGAGTACATAACTTACAAATCTGATGCTGTCCTTTTCATTCTTTGTCACTAATAGGACAGAGCGCCCAGCTATGTAAACCTTGAGTGGCCCTCATGGAAGGATATTTCAGAGCATTGCTGAACTAAAGGAGGCTGTATTTCTAGATATGATGTCCAACTTGCAATGTGAAGCCTTGGACCATGTGCTTTCTGCACAGAATTCGTCAGTAGAATTCCATGATCAAAAGGCTGGTGATATAGCCAAGGATGGAGTTGAATGAGCTCGGGAAGGTCTTGGTAAAATTAAACCTTTTTGACAGTAAATCAATGAAATACATTCTGTAAGCTATGGTAAGTTTAGAAACTGATTGACCCAGGCAATTTGAGGAAAAGGATACGAAAAGCTGATCTGACTTCTTAAATTGTTTTAAATGTTTTGTTGAGATAAAAACATAGTTGTCTGTGTACATCAATGAGATGTAACATGTGCTCTCCCTTATTGGAAAAATTTGGGAAAAATGTAGGTAAATTAATGCATTGGTTGATGTTATTTTCAAAAGCCACTTTAGACAGTATGGAAGGATTAGTCAGAAGAGAAACCCTGTCTTTATAAAAAATAATGTAAGGAGGTTTCACTGACAGAGCCTGGAGTTCAGACATTCTTTTCACTGAAGTTATGGCTACCAAGAATACCGTTTTCCATGATAGAAAATTTAAATCACATTTATTTGATGGTTCAAAGGATTTCTGAGTTAAACCATGAAGAGCCACAGTAAGGTCCCAAGGTGGTGAAGCATCCTTTACCAGGGGACTGAGAAAAAAAAAAGCTCTTCATAAAACTTCACTATAAAATCCAATAATGGGACCATCATCTCCCCAGACACCTATACAAAGCTATTAGGAGTAAACATTGACAATAAACTCAGATTTGATATACATATCAACCAAGCCATTAAGTCAGTCAACAAGAAACTTGGGACCCTATATAGAATTAAAGCCTTCCTTACCCCGAATGCCAGGGCAGCCACAGCCCATTCACACCTTCTCTCTACCCTACTATATGCCTCTCCTGTCCTCACTCACCTTAACAAATCTGATCTGGCCAAGCTCTCATCCTGCTATAATCACATTGCCAGGTTCGTTACAGGCCTACCCTACAGAACACACCACTGTACTAACCTGAAAAAGCTTGGATGGATAGAATTACCACACCTTCTTCACCAGTCCCAACTCATAGAGACCTTCAAAATCCTTAAACAACCTGAGAATACCCCAGCACTAAAAAACTTACTGACTCCCTACTCCAATCTAAGCTGCCTTCGCTCAGCAAACAGACTCCTTGTCCAAACAACTAAATCTCTCAACCTAGGTGGTGACGTGCTATTTGCCAACACCACTGGTAAAATATGGAACTCTCTCCCAAATAACATCACGCTTGCAACTTCTCTAAGTCAATTCA
This sequence comes from Protopterus annectens, assembly GCF_019279795.1. Taxonomy (NCBI): domain Eukaryota; kingdom Metazoa; phylum Chordata; order Ceratodontiformes; family Protopteridae; genus Protopterus; species Protopterus annectens. Next base: position 257,898,480 of record NC_056727.1, on the reverse strand, counting down.
AAAATAGTCTAAAACTCCACTTCAAGTCACACTGGCTATGTCCTTGCTCAAACCCAGACTAGCTCTGTGCCATTAACTAAAACATAAACAACTAGCTAAGATGATAAGTACTTTGTATACTGTGATAAAGAAATATGTATCCTGTCTAACTCTATGTCATTATACTGCCTACCGTCCTTGCTAATATGTTATTAATGTTACATTTGTAGTAATCTCAGAAATAGTAATGGCAGTCTTGTACTTGTATGTAAATAGCCTATGTTTTTGTTAAGTTCTTTCAGCTCATTTACTGTACCTAATTATCAATGTAACTCTGTTGGAGCTTTTCTCCCCGGGCCTCCGCTGAAAAAGGACATGTATCCAGTCGGACCATCCTGGTTAACAAATGTAAAATAAAATAAATAAATAAATAAAATAAGGCTTTACACAATCTGGAAGAAGCTAGAGAGAAATATTTATTTCCTGAACGGAAATTTAGGATTGCTGCCAACTGAAGTTTCATTCTAGAAAAACTGGCCCCTTCATTGAAAAGGGTTGTAAGAAAATGAAGAATTGCAGACATTGTGGCCAAAAAAGGGTTGATGTTTTGATCAAAAGCCCCAATAGTAAACCTTTTCCATTTGATCCGATACACTTTTTTGGTGGAAGTTTTTTGTGAAGCCAAAATAATATTGCGAACTGGGAAAGAGAGCCTGGACTGCCCTAAGTAATATTGGAAGTCGAGAAACCATGCGGTTAACTTGAAGGCAAAAAGGTTGGGATGGTGGATCACCGATGGGTGAGACAGGAGATCCTACTGAGGCTCCAGTATCCATGAAGGACAACAAAGATGAGACCATAGGAAGGGGATCCCAACTTCCCAAGACCAGGAGGTGGTAATGAGGATTACTGAGCTCTTTAACATGCTTGCTTTCTGTAAACATTTTGGAATCAGTGGAAGAATAGGATAAGTATAAAGGAGACCAGAGGGCCAAGTGTGAAGCAGAGCATCTCTCAGTACCTTCCCAAGAGGGAATCAGAGTGAATTATTTGCTGCATTTGTTGAGAGGGGAGGAAATAGGTCACACAAGGTTGGCCCCAATACCTGAAGATCATATTCACTACTGACTGAGAGACCACTCATGAGGCACCAAAATAAATCTGCTTAATTTGTCTGCCAGCACATTGGTTTTCCCTGGGTTGTGTGTCGGAATTAGAAAATGGTCTGAAGAGATCGCTCATTCCCAGGCTCTCACAGCCTCTCTGCACAGGGGGTAAGATTGTGCTCCTCCTTGTTTGTTGATGTACCAGACTGCTGACACATTGTCTGTCTGAAATGCAATAATCCCTAGAGGGAGAGATTCTTGAAATGCCTGCAATGCTAAAAGGACTGTTGTCATCTCTAGGACATTGATATGCAATTTTGTCTCTTGGGGAGACTACCTGCCTTGAACTGTCCTTCTCAAGAAATGCCCCCCCATCCAGTTTGGAGGTGTCTATGGTCACTGCGGCAACTGGATTTGGAAGAACAAAAGGCCTGCCCAAAAAGAGAATATCGAACTGAATCCACCAATGAATATGAATGAATCCTTGAAAATCAGGATGAGTTTTATTTGAAAAGACAGGGGTTGATGTAGAATAGACCACTGTACAGCTAAGGTGGACTGGAGAATTTGCATAAAGAAGTGTGCTAGAAGAAGCAGTATTATGGCAGCTGACATTGACCCCAGTGCTTGAAGCACTAACCTTGCTGAAAGGGAAGGATAAGAAAGGATATCCTACACTGATACCTTATAGAAGCAATGCAGTGGAATGGTAAAGATACCACTTGAGTCATAGTGTTCAGATGCATTCCAATGAATTCCAGGCTCTGGACTGGAGCAGCTGTGATTTGGCAAGGTTGATTGAAATGCCCAAGGTGTTGCACATCTGCAGCAAATAGTCCCCAGCTTGTAGAAGTTGATGCCTGGATGAGGTGGTGAGGAAGATTTATGAGTGCTAAAGATAATATCCAGAGGATGTTCTTCATGTTTCACTGTTGCAGTCATTACATTTGGGTAATCTGCTGGCAGGTTGCCCTCAGTTGGCCTGATTAACAAAGTGTTGGGTCCTGCGTCGGTTGCTGTCCCTTCTTCCATGACGTCAGGTCATCAGGGATATAAAACATGCAGCCGATGCCATTACATCAATCTTTCTTGCCGTGCGGTGCCTAAAGCAGAAGCAGTTCATCAGTGCCGGTCGGCCGACTCCTGAAATTTTCGTTTTCGAGTTTCAGAACCAAAGTCTTTAACTTAAAACTAAGTACCCCATTGGGGAAACTTTTTCTTGTTCCTTACCGATGTCAGAAAAAGTTAATAATTGCATTACTTGTGGGAAGCAAATACCTCATAAAGATTTTCGTTTGTACTGTATTCCTTGCCTAGGCCCTGACCACGATGTACCTTGCTGTCTGTTTTGTGCTTTATTTAATCAGCGCACTATCTGTCATCGGTATATTTTTGTAAAAAAATAAAAAAAATAAAATAAAAACAGGAACGGATCTCTAGCTGCCAAGGAGTCAGTAGTTAAAATCCAAGGATAAATATAAAACAAGAAGCTTCCGACTCTCCACGTTAAAAAATCTTACTTTTTATTCATAAAAACAGACAAACGGTAAGCGCTTTCGCGTATGCTACCATACGCTTCATCAGACAATTTAATATGAAAAATAGCTACAGATTTATAGGGAGGCTCAGCCAATAGACACTTGTATTAAATTAATCAATTAACTTCTTATTTAATTAAGGGAACATTCAGGCATTTAAAGGAAGACTGTTCTTTAAAAACTCCTCATTTAAAAAAGTGTATAAAAAACGAACATAAACAGACATAAGGGGTAAAACATACTGAACCATAGCACCTCAAAAACATTCAAAAACTTTCAAAAACTCAAGAAATTTCATCGGAACAAATGTTGCCTACTCTAAACACATTATAAAACTATATTACCAAACAACTAAACAAATATTTAATTCAAATATGTTTCGGCATATATCATTAAAAAATTGTGCAGCATTCTCAACTCACTTAAGATGTTAAGCTGCTCACATTGTTCCTGATTTAGGAGTTTTCCTACAAATATATACAAAAACATTTCTATTCATAATAAATACTTAGAATGTAAATATATGTATAAATGATTAAGTAAATGTATCTATAAATATATAAATATATGAATATGAATAAATATAAATAGGTGTAAATAAATAAATAAATATATATAGATGTATGAAAACTATAAATATGGATTATAAAATACTATTTCTAAAATGTATTATATTTGTGATTATAAAATAAAATAAAATTATGTCAGAGAAACTGCCTCTAACAACATACTCAAGATAGTTAATACATAGTGTAAACTTATTGAATGGAAATAAAATGAATTAATGAAATAAGTTTATAAGATAAAGTAAAAGAAGCAGAACTCTATAAATTCTCAGGCTATATAAATAATATATTAGAATCATAATATAGTGTGTCTTAAGACCATTGTATACAACTTAAAAACAATCAAGTATGCACAGTGATAACTGTGTATGCAAGTAAGAAATAAACACTAAAACAAACAATTGAATGTAACAAAGGCTGCTGGGTGTAATAGCTATACTACACTTTGTAGTGTCATCTTCGGTTATATATTTATATTTTTGTCTCCAAATATTTTGGTTCTTGGTTTAATTATCCAGAAATGAAGTTGGTTAGCCATCCGACTACCGGAATTCCGAAAAAACGCAAAGAAAAAAACAGAGACAGGTCATCGAGGTCCAAAACTGCCGACGACACTTCTCCTAAGCCATTCGCCAGTTCGCCGGTACTCAGTGAGGCGCTTTCACAGCCCCTGATACCTGCTACTTCTGATTCGCAGGCCTCTACTGAGACCCATTCGGAGTCTGGTATGCCGCAAGATGCTTCACCTATGGAACCCGCTGATATGTCTCTACCTTGGATGGGTCCGGAGCCGCTGTGCAGGCACCGGCTTCTGAGGGTGTATTCAGGCCTACAGACTTGCATATTAAGCCGACTCCACCTTCAACAATACTAAGGCCTAAATCTTGATCTATGTCTGAAAAACCGATGCCCAAGCCACATGTTCAGGCCCCTATGCCTAAAAAGCAAATGATCAAAATGGCTGAAGATCTAATTACTCTAATCAGGGTAGTCACCCCCCCCCTTCTAAGAGGCCTAGGGCTGAGCTTGACTATGAATCTTCTGATCAGGACTCTGTTTCTTCTGACTCTTCTAATGAACTGGATTTGTCCGTACCTACTTATGAGGACTCTGATGCAGAGGATTCCATTCCTTCTGCTTGCCCCCCCCAAGGACTTTTCTTTTGGGGAAACTTTACATACCTTAAGGGAGCATTTCCACTGGGAAAGTCAGGAATTTTCTGAATCCAAAAAGAGGCTTAGAGATTTCCCTCTACTTCCTCAGCATAGGCCTTTGGCTATACCTCCTGTACTAGATATTGTTGATGATGTGTTTTCGGAATCCAGTATGGACCCTGATTCCCTGCCTCCAGCTCCTAGTAAACCTGACAGATACTACAGGGTTCCTGAGTCCCACAAGTTCCTTTTCAAAAATCCTGTTGCGGACCCAGAAACCATTTCTCAGTAGCCCAAGGGTATTAAAGCTTCTACTGCTAAATATTCTACCCCTTCTGATAGAGACTCCAGGGCACTGGATAGATGGGGTAAATAGGTTTATACTTCTGCAACCTTGGCAATCAGAGCTTTAAACTGTCAGTTTCATATGCTAAAATATCAACAGCATATCATGGGGCTGCTTAAACAGAAAATTATGTTGATTTCTGACTGTGTGGAAAATAAAGATTTACAGGATTTATTGCATTCAGCTGAACAAGTTGGAAAACATACTTTGCAATGTGGTTTTGATTCTTTAGAGGCCTCTTGCAGGGCTGCTGTTACTGGGTCTATGCTTAGAAAGCATGCTTGGCGTAAGGAGCAATCTCTGCCTGATCATGTTAAGGCAAAATTGTTGGATGCTCCTTTAAATCAGGACTGCCTTTTTGGTAATGAGGCTGAAGAAGTTCTAAAAAAGATTGAAGATAAAGCTAAATCTATGTAAACTGTGAAAGATTTCTTACAAGTGCATCCTCCAAGATTTAGTAGGCACTGGCCTACTAAGAACTGGTCCTTTCCAGCTCCTTCCAGATCCACTCAAGCCAAACCCAGACACACCAAAGCACCAGGTTTTAGTCCCAAGGGAATCTCAGAACTAAGCAATGGGGGGCTTCAGCTTCCAAATCTGGAAATAACAAGACACTCCCCCTATGGTAAACAGTCTCAATGACTTTACTTTAAAATTACCAAGCACTTACCTTTCAACCACCCCTTTGGGAGGAAAGATTGCTCTTCATGCAAAAAACTGGCAACTCATAACCCAGGACAAATGGGTTTTAAATATAGTGTCCCAGGGATAGAGATTTCATTTCTACAAATTGCCAACACCAAATGGGTGGCCAGACCTGCCTCCAAATCAGTGAGCAGAGGCTCAGAAACAAGTACTTTCCCTCCTAAACATGGGGGCTATTCAACTAGTACCAGAAGAGGAAAAGGGACAAGGTTTCTATTCCAGACTTTTCCTGGTACCCAGAAAAGACAAATCATGGTGTCCAATTCTGGACATGTCCACTCTAAACACCTTTCTGGACATTCCAAAACTCAAGATGCTGACTCTAACCAGTTACTTCCTATGCTAGGCAAGGATGCCTGGTTGGCAACTCTAGATTTAAAAGAAGCTTACCTGCATATCCCAATCAGGGAATCTTGCCGAAGATACCTCCGCTTCAAAGCAGGCTACTTGCATTATCAGTTCTCTGCACTGCCCTTTGGCTTATCTACCGCACCCAGGGTATTCACAAAGTGCCTGGCTCCAGTAATTGCATTTTGCAGGCAAAGAAATATTCAAATATATCCATACCTGGACGGTTATCTAATTCAGACAGAAAACTAGGCCATACTTATAAAACTTCTTGCATTTGTAAAAAGGGTTCTAACGTGTCTAGGGTACACCATAAATTAAAAGAAAGCACAACTGGTACCCTCTCAACAGATTACATTCCTGGGTGCAAGCTTGAATACAACTGCCCAGATGGCTTTCCTCATGCCAGAAAAGCAAATTCATTTGGTAACTTACTTCAAACAGGTGGCCACAAAACCCTGCTGTCTGCAAGACAAATACTGCAAGCCTTGGGGTTCATGGCCTCCTGCATTCTTCTAATTCCATATGCAAGACTGCATATGAGGAAACTTCAGTGGTACTTAAAAGGTTTATGGCGTCAACATTGTCACAGCCTGGAAACAATGATTCTTATCATACCTTGCCTATGCCTAGAGTTCCTATGGTGGGCAGAGGCCTGCCACCAATACAAGGGACTCCCATTCACACTATCCCCTGCCACCCAAACCCTAACTACAGACGCATCAGACTATGCATGGGGGGCTCATCTGGCAGGGAAGTACATTCAGGGCAAATAGAGTCCAAATCAAATGCACCTACATATCAATCAAAAAGAAATGTTAGCTGTACAGAATGCTCTGACAGCCTTCAAGGACTACATTCATCCAGGACAACTAATGGTAAAGACGGACAACACCACGGTTATATGGTACATAAACAAGCAGGAGGGTACACATTCCTTCACTCTCTGCAGACTAGCCATGGCATTGTGGAACACGGCCTTGAGCTACCAAGTGTAACTACAAGCTCAATTTCTGCCAGGAAAACTGAATATTCTGGCAGACGAACTAAGCAGAAATCTCATGGACCCACACGAATGGAAACTGGAACCATGGATTTTCAACTTGTTGACAAGCAAATGGGGGAGCCCAGACATAGATCTATTTGCCTTCCCCCAGAACTACCAGTTGGACAAAATTTGCCAAGAACTCCTCACAAAAAAGCCTGGAAAGTGGATGCTCTGTCCTTCAGCTGGAAAAACCTATCAAGTCTACGCCTTTCCCCCTCTGCCTCTGCTCTCCAAAGTTCTGCTAAAAGTCAAACAGGACAAACCAAAAATGAATTTGATTGCTCCAGACTGGCCACACCAACACTGGTACCCACTCCTGCGCAGTGTGTCACAAATTTCTCCATGGCACCTGCCTCAGATACCTTCCTTACTGTCTTAGCAGGAGAACCAAATTCTGCACCCTCAGCTCCCAACATTGAAACTTGCAGCTTGACTAATCACTTAAATTCACCCTTAGCATCCCTCAGCAAACCTGTGATGGATGTCATCTTAGAGGTGAGAAGACCTAGTATTAGAAAATCTTATGCTGACAAATGGAAAAGATTCTGTGCCTGGAATCAATCTCAAGGGATGAGAACAGCAGTGCCCAATTTACCTCAGATTTTGCAATACTTAACTGAGATGCTTCACAAGGGCCTGTCTTTTTCCTCCATTAAAATCCACGCCTTAGCCATTTCAGCTCATTACAACACAGAACCTCTCCTCTTCTCTCATCCTCTGCTCAAGCAGTACCTCAGAGGGGACAAAAACTTGTGAACACCCAGGAGAGCTCCAACCCCTGCCTGGGACCTTAACTTTTTATTGGAGAAACTCACTCTACCTCCTTTTGAGCCAGCTGCTACTGAAGACTTAACATTTCTTTCTTGGAAAACAGCATTCCTTTTAGCAATCACTTCAGCTAGAAGGATATCTGAATTACAGGGCCTTATGGCAGTGGAGCCTTTTATCATCTTTTATGCGGACAGGGTGTCACTCAGGACCAATCCATCCTTCATGCCCAAGGTGGTATGTTAATCAGTCCATTAATTTGCCAGCTTTCTTTCCCAATCCACAAAACAAGGGGGAGCGGATTCTGCATTCATTGGATGTGCACAGACAGCTTAGATTCTACCTGGACAGGACTAAATCTTGAAGAAAATCTGAACAACTGTTGGTGGCATTTGCTGCAAGGGCAGAGGAGAAGACTGTTTCAAAACAAACCATTTCTAAATGAATGAACCATTGCATTCATTTCTGCTATAAGCACCATGGAAAACCTAATCCCCAGGGGATCAGATCTCGTTCCACCAGGGCTGCATCTACTTCTGCAGCTTTTCTCAGAGGTGTTCCTACCAGGGATATGCAAATTTTATGTTAAACAGTGTACAGATTTGTATCTATTTTTCATGGGCATTGTCCAGATGTTTGATGTTTCAAGGTTGAGAGGTATGGCCTGGTAAGAGACATTTTTATTTGAAGTTATGGTTTATTTTTTTGCCAATGGTTTTCACTGTTTTCAGGAAAGGAGGGACACCTTGTAGACAAGATTTAATTTGATTTATATTTTGCTGTTTTAATTTTCACTGTTTATTGTTAGAAAGGGATAGGTTAGCTATGAATTCACACAGACTGCAGAGAGGACGATCCAGAGTTTATCTAAACAATCCTGTCTTGATCTGGGATTTATTGACCTTTGCTGTCAAAACGAGGTGTGAATGCAAGTGATAGTGAGTAAAGGAATTCCAACTTTTGTATGGCTTTCACAACTTGTACTGTCAGAGCAACAACTTTAAGGTACTTAATTTAATATTTACTTATAAATTCATGTGATTTTTCTCATAGAAGTTAATCTTTAAATTCTGTGGTAGCTGGTTTTGACTATTCTTCTCTTTTTGAATCCTTTATTTGCAGCTGAACATGGATTCCTTAAACTAGTATGCAATTTATGATTTGCTAAAGCACAAGCATCTTGTACAGTGTACTAAATGATATGTATATTTAAAGGTAACACTTGGTAACACTGGTGATCTATGCTCCTCATATCAAAAGATAGAGGATTTGCTTACCATTATTGTAGTAAATCTAGACTTACTGATGCAGATTGCACTTGTCCAATTGGCACAGCTTGGAGAACTGTTATTTGTATCAGTGACTGGATTGATGATATAAATAATGTTAGGCAAAGAGCAAATAGAACAAATTTAGGAAAGGAAGTGTCTGTTATCTGTAAAGATCACTCAACCCCTATTGAACAAGATAATACCACTGGAATTCTGGATACAAGTCTTCAACAGTCTTGAGGATTCAAAGCATTTAGAAGAAAATAAAAAAAAGGACACACAACAAATACGGAAGAAAAAAGAAAATGATAAATGTAAAGCAAAGAGAATGAATACTAAAAAGGGCACTACTTTATGCAACACATATTACTGGAAATAATGACATTTTTCTTTCAGACAACCTGGATTAATTGAACAAAAATTTCCGTGCAGGGACAGTGTAGCCGCTCCTGTACGGAATATGGCCACAGAGCGATTCAGGAAGCAGCCAATCTGACATGCATGAGCCTGCTGACACTGTTTCTGCATGGAATGCCATGCAGAATGCTAATTACCTCATTTGCTGGTGAAAAGCATGCAAATGAGGTGAATTAGAAATTCAAGAAGCAGGCAGGCATCCGTGCAGGAACAGTGCTAGTTGCAGAAATGTGTTTGGTTACTAACCGAACAATTTCTGCAAATAACAAAATGGAGGCATGACAGCTCTAATAAAAGCATGTATTATAAACTTTAGGCATGACAATGGCCAAATATATGGACATTGGCATGGCAAAGTGTTTAATTTAATAAAAAAAAAAAGTATTTTTTTTGCCGATCTCTACTGTTTAAGCATAGGGCAGCGGCACGCAAACGGGATCATGCCGAAAATAAAAAAAAATATTAAAACACAATTTTAGGGGAAATCTGCATTTTGCTATTATAGTCAATGGCATGCAGAATCAAAACATTACCAGGGAACACTGGTTGTCAAAGGGAAAGGCTCCTTGTCAGAGCAGTAACTATGGACTAAGGCAGTGGGGTATGCAAATGAGGGGAAATTTACTGACTCACAAAATATTCTAAGTCCACACACTGCACCTAACCTTGTAGGTACTAGAGCAGCATAGTGTAGGCAGGAGGAGCAGCTAACATGAAAAGGGTGTGTGTCATGCTTGCTGCAAGAACATTGGAGCTCCGTTGCCTGGGTTTGCACTTAGCAATTAAAGCTAAGCAAGGGTGTGTGCCTGAGGCTGTAATGTCTTACACCATGAAATGAAGACCATGTTCGCATCCAGAGGAGGCCATTTCTGCTAAAATGTGTTTGCCTTAGCTAAATGGGTGTGTGTGCCGTGCACTGGGACTTAAATAACAACAGCAAAAAAATGGAAATAGTAGCATTGTTTACATTTAGGCAGCGTGTTTGTGCACTGAGCCTCAGGGCTTAAAAGGGGAGGAAATGAGAAGGGGGGAAAAGAAAAAAAAGGTAAATAGCAAAATACAGCCACTGAAATCCAAGTAAAGTAGTTGGTAGGTGGAATGTCTCAAAGTCGGCCAATCACACAGGCAGCATGTGCAGTACACCACTATAAACTATGCAAACACCTTCCAGTCTGGTTTTTCCCACAAACTCTGCACCATAGGTGTACACATACGGGAGAATTTTAACTGATAAAACTAGCAAAAAATGTTAGGGGCTGCTTTGATCTCTCAGTATGTGCAGGAGGCCATGGGTGCTAAGGAGGATAATGCTGACAACCGAGTCAGACCGAGGAGGCGGAGAAGAGTGTTCAGACCCAGGGTAACCTACCAGGAGATACATGATATGGAGATAGTACAGTGCTATAGGGTGGACAGGGACATACTTCAGCAACTCATCGAGCTGTGCTGGCCTCACCTGAGACCCAGAGCCAACAGAGGAGAACCCATCCAAGGTATGTGTAGCCTTAAGAATACTAGCTACAGGTACTTTCCAAAGACCAACTAGGGAGATCATGGGGGTCTCACAGGCATCTGCATCCAGGATACTCCACTAGTTCCTGGATGCCATGCGACCACATGCTGCTGAGCACATTTAATTCGCCAGCACCTGTGTGAAGAGGACCAACAATATGCATCTCTTCCACCATGTAGCATAATACCAGGAGGTACTGGGTGCCATAAATTGCACACATATCCACATCAAAGCATCACCCAGTGACCAGGGTAGGGTCTACCTTAACCGCAAGGGGTTCCACTCCAACTGCCAGGTCATGTGCGATGCCTAGGGCATTCTCATGAATGTGTGTGCTGGCAGCCCTGGAAGCTATCACACCTCCCACATCTTGCATTCATCACAGCTGTGCCAGTCATTTTCCAGTGGGGACATCCCATATGGCCATCTGGTGGGGGATGCTGGCTACGCACTGGAGCCGTGGCTGATGACACCCATCAGAAATGCACATACACCCACACAAAAATACCATAATGAGGCACACCCACAAACCAAAATCATTGTAGAGCATGTGTTTGGGATGCTCAAGTCACGGTTCCACTGCCTTGACATATCTGGTAGAGCCTTGCAATACTCTCCAGCCACATGTGCATACATGTTCATAGTTTGTCCCTTGCTACACAATATGATCCTGTGGAAACAGCTGCAGCAAGAACAAAACAGGAAAGGGTCACACAGCCCCCCACCATTGCCAAGGTCTCAACAGGCACAGAAGGACTTGGAGGAGGAACATCCTGAGCCTGCCCCTGTAGGCAGATGGAGGTGTGCCCAGTATGCCCTGTCCTTGGCAAAGAGGCAATGCATAGCACATACACTGGCACTGTAGGGCCCGATGGCCTGATATCTCTCTCTGACTCACATACACAGTAAAATAGATGCCAAACATTACACCACCTATACTTTACCATGTGTAGGTAGTGTACTGCGTGCATCCAACATAGTCAGCCCTCAAGCACCGTCCTCACAACTGTCTCAGGCACAAGGTAAGTCAATCTTCTTAACAATAAATGAATGGAGTAGAATGTTCTGATAGCATATCTATGGTATTGATGCAAGGGAATAGGGTGGCTTACTGGGATAGCAGCAGACAACTGACAGCTACGTGGGACAGCAGGAAGTGGATGCCCAGTACTGGCTTACCCACACTATGCAGTACCACCCTAGTTGACAAATACCACTGCAGTATATGTGGTGAGCGAAATAACTGGGGGGTTATAGGTCACATGCATGGATGTAAAAGTGGGGGTCCCATACTCACCCAGCAGATCAGTTGTAGAAAACCATACAGAAATATCTGGCAAAGGCCCCCACATGGTGACATCCATGCAATTCCCACCTACAGACTTACACAGTGATATCACAGCAGGTTTGGCAGTGGCAATATGGCTCTGAAAGGTAAAAAGTCTGAAACTAAAAATGTTTATCCCAGAACAATCTGACCAGTGCTGGATACTGTTATGCCTGTAGTCTCAAAGATAGGGCACATCACTATGCTAAATGGGATGAAAATGTTAAGCAAATATCAGCACAGTCTGTGCAAATGTGTATTGTGTACAGATGTATTACATCCCCCACCCATAGTCCTATAGAAATGCAGTAACATGTCCCTAGCCTTAAGCAGCATCCAAATGTCAACTAGAGTGATGGATCAAGATGAACAGAAAGCAGTTGTCAGTAACATCAAGTCAACTTACTGGTGCCATCCCAGGGGTGTCCACTGCCTGGCAGCCTGGGAACTTATGATCATCAGAATGCATTGCCTTGTACAGATGGCCTGCATCTGTTACACCTGGCCTACAGACCTCTGGCAAATGCCCATGCCTCACCCACAGTGCCCTGTTAGGGAGTGGCATGGGGTCCATAATACCAACATAACACAGTCTACAAAATGCAAAGAAAGGCCATGCTGCTAACTGCTAGGAGCAAACCTGCCAGCCTCAGAGAGCCAGAAATATGGACAAAGCCACGAATAATGGCGTGACAAAGGTCCAAAGAGAAGGACACCTTTGAAATACTGCTCTAATAATGTTAGAAAGTTGATGGAACTATTGTATTAGCATGGAATGTCTGAAGGGTATGAAGTCTGAAACTGCAATGTCAAGGGTCAGTAATATCTGACTTCAACCCTGAGTGACTTGCAGAACACTTTTCCTTGAAAACCACACTCATTTGGGTAACCAACCAGATATATGAGTCATGAATCTGGACATTCTGTGATACTCTGTGCAGTCAACAGGCAGAGCTAGGAGTCTAAACATGGGAATGCACTCAGTGCAGGCAGTCCTAAACCTGGAAGATGGTGACATGTATTCACCCACAGAACCTTGGTCGACAGCCATGGGGAGTAACACACCCTTCCCTGATTACTCATCCTATGCAACATCCTGACCCCAAAATGTGCCCAGCCAAGCCAAATGAGGTGGGTCATACATATATGTGAGACACACACACGCACACACCTTCAGGCTGGTCAAACAGTTTGACACACACAAGACTTTCCAAGTGCAGTCAACCTTTGAGAAGACCCCTATGCAAAGTAGTGGTAGCAATAGGCCAACATATCTGACCCAGGACCCCCCCCCCCACATATATTGTATCCCCTACAAATTTGTCTGGAGTCTGCTTGTCACCCTGATCCTGCCTGTGTTATATTACCCAACTGTGGACTGGAAATTAGACTGTGCCAGAACAGAAATGCACAGAGATTCCTCCATTGTAATATATCACCAAGGTGCTGGACTGTTTCCACAGCTCCAGCAGTAAATTACTAATACTAAGTCTATATTAGAATCCTGCTGAGCATGGATCCATATTTAAATTTCTAGTCTCCCACCAGGACACAAGTGCTCTTCAGCAATTGCATTCTGCTTGCTAGCAAGCCATTAGACCTCAGGAATTTGTTTAAAGTGTTCAGATTTGTAAAGTAATACTTACTTTTTGCTGTATTTGGATCTATCCAACTAGTATGCATTTGTCTGATTTCTGACTACTGATCTGCTTGTTTGTTTATTTAACTGGTTGATTCTGACATTCAGCAATTGTGTTTCACTACCACTGCAGCTATGTTGTCTCTATGCAACTATGATGTACTAAAACTGCTGTTATAACTGTAATGTAAATCTTATTGACTTAGTGTTGGAGTTGGAAACAGTATTTACTGATTTAGCACTGCAGTTGTCTCTGCTACTGATTCAGCTGTGCTGTTAAGTGTTTATTTTCTTTTTTCTGGTATGCACAGGATAATTGGCTGATAAATGTATTGTGCATGATTTATTAACCTGTTTCCAAACTAAGTTATGGCACTGTGATGTGGTAACTGTTGAAGCACTCTCAAACTGTAGCAGTAGCATCTATTCTCCTGCTTTATCCACACTATCCTCAGACTTGTATCTTTTACACACTCCTATCTCATTACTTCCTTTAACCTATCTTTGTCTCATTCTACTAGCTTCATCCTCTCTTTTTTTCTCTCTCTCTCTCTCTTCAGAGAACATTCAAGCAAATCTGCAGTCTGCGGCTACCACTCCACCCATACAGTATAAGAAGGAATCAGTACTGCAAACTAAACAAGGATATACATTTTGAGCCTCAAGAGCAGGGTCAGTCCACCCAGGCATTCTACTTGTATGTTTTATGAGAGTGAAGCTATTACATTAGCACTATTTCTTAGTAGTTCTCAGCGTGCTAATAAAACTGACTGTTGTAGCCTTGTGCCCCCCCCCCCCCAGCTAGTGCAGAAATCCTAATTGTCCAATAGACAGAATATATTTAATTCAGATCCCTGTGACTAAATTAACCATCAAGCAGCCCTCTCAGTGCTTTCTGCCTTAGTTTGTATCACTTGGAGGCCCACCTATTTATTTGCATCTCTATACATTCCCCTTCATTGCTGATGTATATCCCTACTCTAATCTGTGCACAAACTGATTACTAATCAGAAAGTCAATGTGAAGACACACTCCCAACCTTAATTAACTTTGCTGTCTCTTCTCTCCTTCACTTTACAGGTAGTTTGAATTATTACTTACCCCCTCTGAGACCTTCACTGATAGATTTCCACTGATTGCCTCATTGGTTTCTTTGCATTCCACCTGGTTTACACCCCTTGTGCTATCTCCCTCCCTCAATACTAAGTCTATATTAGAATCCTGCTGAGCATGGAGCCATCTTTAAATTTCTAGTCTCCCACCAGGACACAAGTGCTCTTCAGCAATTGCATTCTGCTTCCTGGTAAGCCATTAGACCTCAGGACTTTGTTTAAAGTGTTCAGATTTGTAAAGTAATACTTACTTTTTACTTTTGTCTTGGTGGGCTCTTCAACTTCACCCTAAAAAGGTCATCACCACAATTGTGATCTGTATTCCACCTGCTAATACACCTGATAGCCTTGAAGACTTTTTATCCTGGTGTTCTTCCACATACTCACAAGAAACCGTTATTCTGGGGAATTTCAACCTAGATTTGTTCACCTGCATATCAGAACCTCCACGTAATCTAATAAATCTCCATGGCTACCAGCAGCTATTCCAAATTCCAACCAGATGTGATAAAAAATCTAAAAGGGAATCCATCCTTGACTGGGTCCTAACTAACAACCCCACATTGTATCCCCACAAAGGCAGTCCCCCAGACACCTTAAGTGACCACAACATAATATACTTTATACGTAGTAGAACAAGCATATGCAAAACCACTAACTATATATCAACTAGAAACACAAACAAATTCTCTCCCGAGGTCCTCAATACTTTACTCTGTAACTGTGACTTTCTACAACACCTAGACACTGTCGCTCCATTGCGCAAAATCAAGATTAGAACCTCTACAAACCCCTGGCTCAGTAAAGAAACCAAACAAATCCTCAAGTCCAGAGACACTGCCTGGCTTTACTATAAAAAAAAACAAAGAAACACAAAGCCCAAGTACCAAGAACTGCACAACCATGCAAAAAAATGCATTAGGCTGGACAAAAAAATCCTACTACACGACATTACAAACTAAATACCAACACAACCCCTAAAATTTTTGGAAAAATGTAAACCAGCTTCTAAAACCCACCCAAAAGGCTACCCCCAAACCAACCACCCCCGACACTAAAGTTCCCATCAAAACACAATTCACCTCTCACTTTGTGAACTCAATTCTATCCTTAGTATCACAGGACAGTTCCTTTCTCACTATCTCCCCCAACACAAATAACACTAATACAAGCTTTACCCTCAAAACAGTTTCCACCACTTCAATCAAAAGCATGCTCTCCAAACTAAAAACCTCATCAACAACAGCTGACTTACTCCCCAGCTATTTCTTGAAACTCACAGCAGATGCTATTGCTATCCCAATCTCCACTCTCATAAACAGATCAGTTGTTGAAAACTATGTGCCCAAACTCTGAAAAAATATCCTGTTACACCCATACATAAAGGCGGGACCTCCACTGAACTTAATAACTACAGACCCATTGCTTTACTCTCCCCCCTGGCCAAACTCCTAGAAAAATGCATTCATATCCAGATGCCAAAATATCTCCTAGACAGCAACATCCTGTCACCTATTCAGCATGGTTTCAGACCTGCTCATAGTACCACTACAGCCGTCCTCTGTTTCACAGACACAGTAAACCATCTCAAAAATAAAGGCCTGAAAATGTCAACTCTTTTTTTGGATATGTCCAAAACATTTGACACAGTCTCGCACCAAATCTTGCTAAACAAATTAAATATCACCTATCAAATTCCACTCTTACCTAGTTCCAAAGCTACTTAACTGATAGGTACTAAGCTGTGAAATGGGAAAATTCTCTCTCTCCTCAGCTGCCCATAACTATAGGAGTCCCACCGGGTTCTATCTTAGGACCACTACTATTCACAGTCTTCACAAATGACCTCCATACCTCCACATAGCATGCATCTATCAATCAGTATGCAGATGACTCTACCTTAATCTGTGCTGCACAAAACATTCCCACCATCCTGCAAACAACTCAACTAGCATTCTCTGACGTTGAAAACTACCTTACCAAAGCCCAACTTATCCTCAATCCAAAGAAAACTCAGCCTATGATTATAACCAGTTCTAACAAAAACACTGATAACAGTCAATTCCCTATCTACTTCACAAATGCTACTCCAATCGCTCCAGTGACACAGGCTAATCACCTAAAATTTGATAGTCAGCTCAATTTAACAATTAAAAAAGTACATGCCAAACTGGGATCACTCTACAGTATCAAACCATTTCTTACCAACAACACAAGATCAGCCATTGCTCGCTCCCAGCTTCTATCTACCCTACTCTATGTATCTCCCATTCTGACTAATCTCAACAAAACTGAACTAAGCAAAATGGAAGCCTGCTATAACAGAATTGCCCACTTTTCTGCAAATTGCTCATATAGAACTCATCGCTGTACTGCTTTGAGACAGCTCCACTGGCTTGAACTGCCCAACCTCTTAACCTACAATCAGCTCTGCCTCTGTCATTCGATCTATTACCACCCCAATAAGTGTCCTGCCCTCAAAAACCTAGTACAACATCACTCAGCCAAAAGGCCTCTTAGATCATCAAGCAAACTACTACTAGAAGTCACCAACAGCTACAATAGCTATGGAGATGCACTATATAGTAGTTCAATGGCTAAAGATGGAACTTTGTCCCCACTAGCATTCAAAACACATCATCCAAAGCCTCCTTTAAAGACCTCATCAGGCAACATCTTAAGCAAAGTTGGCAGTGCCATGATTGCTCCCCAGGCTAGTGAAAGTGGATAAGATACACATACTAAACCTAGAGTACTTGATTCATAGGTTCATAGGTAGGTACTAGGCTATCGGCCCTAGGGCCCATACAAGCCTAGGCAAAAAATGTACCCTGGCTTTCGCCACCCAAGAAAATTATTTTCCTGTGCCCCTGTCGAGCAGAGCCACAGAAGTGATCCCTGGGGTGAATTTCCCATTTCCTATCCAATCATCAAGATTTTTCTTGAAGAGTGCTAATGAGGAGCTCTGTTTGACATAGATAGGTAGTCTGTTCCAGAGTATGATAATAGTTTTCAATCTTACTCACAAACACTGGCTAATCTACAATGTATGTATTGTACTTGTGTACTATGTATGCATTCTACCTATGTTCCAAATTTCAGCTGTACACCACAAATCTATTAATTACCTTTATTTTTAAATTAATATTTTTTGTTTGTTCTCTCCACTGTAACTGTTTATGTGCCGCATACCACTGCAAAAGCATGTCTTTTGTAATTTGTGTGTATACTGATCATGTCTAAATAACTAAATGTATCTGTAATTTTTCTGTGTGGAGCTTTTCTCCCCGAGCCTCTGCTGAAAAAGGGCTTTTTCGACTCAGTCAGACACCCCCGGTTAACAAATGTAAAATAAATAAAATAAATAAATAAAATTGGTTGCAGGCACAAACACACCATTTTACACAGACTTTATATAACACCATTCATCAATTAATTATTCAATTACATAGTAATTGTTTCCAATTAATATCTACATTTAAGCCTACAGGTACCATAGTATTAAACTTTAAAATATAAACAGATTATTTACAAATAAGTTTGTCCTTAATACCACATATTTCACCAATTTTCATAAAAAACTTGCTCTAAAACAGATGTTTTTAACAAAGAATGATCAGCATTATGAACTGTTTTGAAATGCATTGCAGCGTTACTTTCTATTTTACCATTCTTTGTATCTCTTATATGTTCCTGTATTCTTACTTTAAATTTCCTTTTGCTTTCTCCTATATAAAATAAATTACAAGGGCAGCTGAGAGCATATATTATCCCTTCACTGTTACATGAAAAGCTACCACCAGGAGAAAACTTAATACCATTTATTTTCTTAAAATTTGTAACACAGAAACATATAGAGCAACCACCACAAGGGTGAGTGCTCCTCATGGCAGGAATTATGTGCAGTGTCTCATTAGGCATAGAGAAATAGCTAGAAACCAAAAAAATCTTTCAAACTTTTTCCTTTTTTGTAGGAAATACAAGGACTGTTTGCTATTATTCTCTCCAATTCCATGTCCTGAAGTAAAAATGTCCAACAGTTATGTAATATTTTATTAATCCTATTGCTCAGACTATCATACACTGAAACAAAATATATCTGATTTTTGCAGGATTCAATATTATTCCTTTCTCCATGCATGACATTTTGACACTGATTTCACCCCAGTCCAAATGTTACAACTCTTTGTAAAGACTTAACTACATTGTAGTTATAACCCATGTTTTTAAACATATAAAAAGTGTACCTACACTCTCTTACAAAATCCCTACAAATTCTGTGCATATGAAGAAACTCACCATAGGGTAGGGCTTCCAGCAAATGTTGGGGATGAAAACTAGCCCCATGCAAAAAAAAATGGAAATTATCTGCAAACTTCCTATGTACTGATGTCTTAATGCCCCCACCATTAACACTCTCTAGAACTAAATCAAGGAAATGAACCATGCTACCACACTGTATGTCATCAAATTTTACACCATAATCATTTTGTTCTAAATCCAACCGAAAGTTCATGACATTATGCCTACCACCTTTACAAAAAAAATTAAATCATCTCTGTATCTGTAATAGGCAATAACATTATTTTTCACAAACTCGTGCTTATACAAATATTCAAGCTCAAGAAGTGCCATGAACAAATTTGCATACATGGGGGCAAAAAATTCCCCCATGGCAGTACCCTTCAACTGGTGGTATACAGATCCATCAAAGACAAAAAAAAATATTTAATAAACAAAATTGTGTAAGTTCTATTATGTAACAGGACAGGGGAGAATTACACAAAAAATAATTCAAGGCTTTAATGCCATCCTGATGTCTAATACTAGTGTATAAACTTTTCACATCCATAATCAAATAGTACATATCACTACTTCACTTAATGTCCTGTATTTTGTCCAAAAAATCAAGAGTCTTTTATATAAGACTGTAACTTCATAACATGCGACTTTAAATATTCATGTATAAATAAGCCTATATTGGTCAAAAACTATCTATGGGCACCAACAATAGGACGACCAGGAGGGTTCTGCAAACTTTTATGCAATTTAGGCAAACAATAAAAGGCAGGTAATTTACACCCACCCACATCAAACTTTCTATCAACATCCCCTTGGGTCAAATAACCTAGTCTGACCCCTTCTCTAATAACAACTTATATTGTGTCATAGCATTATTATAGTCAACAATGTGACACTTTCTATAAACATCCTCATTCCTTAGATGTTCATAACACATGTTGACATATTGTGTATAATGTAAAATAACTATTTTGTTCCCTTTATCAGAGGGCTTAATTATACTATATTTTCTTTAACTTAAATCAACCAGTGACTTCCATTCAGCCCTACTCAAATTATATGTAACATCTTTATGTTTATCAAAACTATCAAACAGTTGTATTATATGATAGTTAAGCATGGCAGAAAACTGTTTTATTGTCTCATTAATATAAGGGGGAATAAATGCACTTTTAGTGGAAATAGCATGTGTATCTAACAAACAATAAGCATTAACATCAAAATCTGACATACAAGAAATAAAACTTTCATAATTGTCATGTGACATACAAGAAATAAAACTTTCATTCTCTGAGTCAGCATGGTCAGAAACTTCAATATTCCTTGCATTGTCTCTCCTATTAAAAAATACTTTAAATGCTATTTCCTAACCAGGAAAAAAAAATCTTGTTTTAACATGTGAAGGCAAGGAATAACTTGTAGGTACAAACTTTAAACCAAATTGTAAAATATGGTACTCATTGTCATTTAAATTGCAACCTGACAAATTCACTAAACAGAATTAAAAGACACATTATCCAAACTTACTGGTAAATTTTCAGTTCCATCTACCTCATTTAAGATGAGGTCTATAGTCCGACCTGGTATAAACATTCTGTCCCTGAAAGTTCTTATTCCTTTTTCTGTTCTGTTGTCCACTCTGGTCATCTCCCTGTCTACGAAAAGTTTGCATGACTTCCAGACACTGGGCATTAGGAAGAGGTGGGTATGTAGATTCATTACTGTCACACCCACTTGTAAATCCATCATTGTTTGGATTGTGGAAGAACGCCTAGCATTTCGGCCATAATATTGGTGTGTGCATCATCCATCCTGTATTCCTCTGGTAAGTCACTGTGATGATCTGAGGAGGTATGTCACAAAGTACTGAAACAATACATGACAGTGTCAAACGTCATACATGTCAGATGTCTGCTAAAACAAACCCTGTAACCCTAGCAATCCATACATTACTAAGAGAATTAGTCACAATCATTGTATGGCCCATTGTCTCCCCATTTTGATAGGCTATCTCCAGATATCCTGCACCAACAGGTTGAGAGGTATGGCTGTAGCACAAAACAAACCAGACTGGAGTACAACAATCCCTGGAATGGAGTCCCACATTTACTATAGAAGGTCACACTGAGCATGCTCATACACTTAGAGAATTGTCAGTAGGATATAGGAATTAATAGACCTTTCCCACGTAGTGCACTTCCCATTGCCCTACTTTAGCAGTACTGAAGATGTCTGTCACCATAGAAGTAGCTTTCATCAGGCCTCATCCCTATAAGCTCTGTGGCATGTGCGATAACTGTGTAACACTGTAGTACAAATAACTAGTTAGGCAGGAGTTCCAATCTCAGTCCTGCAATGTAAGTGTGTGTGTGTGTGTGTGTGTGTGTGTGTGTGTGTGTGTGTGTGTGTGTGTGTGTGCATGTGCGCACGTGTGCGTGTGTGTGTGTGTGTGTGTGTGTGTGTGTGTGTGTGTGTGTGTGTGTGTGTGTGTGTGTATATATACATACAGTATCCTGTCTGTGGGGAGGTTGTTATGTTTGTGTGAGAACCATATCTATGGGGGGGCAGATTTTGCTATTCTTTGCTGTTGCCCACCCAGTACATGTCCCAGTGTCCACATTACAAGGCCCACAGTTGTCATCTACTGTAAAGGGACCTGTAGACACTCTGCCGCCATATAAGCATTGTGCCATGTGCAATAACTATGTGACAGTATGGAATAGATAACACCATAGGCAGCGCATCTAATCCTTGGACATCACTCCCCCCTCAGGAATCATACACAAACACACTCACGTAGACATCAACCCCTACATCAGTAGGTGGCCTGCAAACTGGCTCACAGATGGAATCCACATTGAAAGCAGCAGACTCAATGTCAGACTGCTGAACAATCATGAGTGGAGTCCCACAGGTTGTGGACCTGGATCTCCTCATGTTTGGGATCCACATCTCTGAGGACCAGCCGAATATGAAGGCACCATGGCTGACAATGTTTGCAGATGACTACAAGGTGAGTGCTATTATTACCCCCTCCCCACTTGAGGTTGACATCATTCCATAGGACCTGGGCTAATGTAAATTTGCAATACTCAATGGATGGGTTCCCCCTTGAGTGGATCCAAAAGTATACATTGAGGATGTAACACGCTGTGTAAAAGAATGCCCCAGTTGCGACCTTTGGTGCCATTCCCACAGTTCAAAACCTTATGGGATCCCTGAACCCGTAAGAGAATAAAGTGTTAGTAGCTTTAAACATGTGTAAAGCCCATTGCCACTTCCACTGGACAAGCCTGTAATGAGGAAATGACTAAAGACTTGTGGCAACAATGTAAAGGCATCCACCAAAATTCTTAACTGCAAAGGGTGATTCTCAGAAATGCGCCAGTCTACACATCCATGGAATGCTACATCCAACAACCTGTTATACTGGCTCATTACTGAAATCTTAAAACAGCACTACAGACGTTCAGAAATGCTGGATATAATATCGTCCCACCAAACAACCCACTGTACAAGAAAATCTGAGAATGGTAGAATGGTTTCCCCGGGGCACTCTGTGGTATACCAGACAAGGGGTTTCCATTAGATCGGGATTGGTGGTAAACCCCTGGATTCCTGACTCTATGAATGGTGATCTAGACTGCAATTTCCAGTGCATTACTGGCTATTTAAGCTTACATTGCAGTAACTTTTTGGGGCACCCAAACTCATACTGCCCAAAAATTTTTGGGATAGTGTTTCAAATTTTGGGGTTTAAACTAGTAAGTTGTGTGGGCGTACTGAATAAACTACATCCATTACAATGTGTAGTGTTATTGTTTGGGTTTGGGTTAATGTAGTCTGTGTGTGTGTGTGTAAAATTAATCCATTCAAATGCCAGTGTACTAGTTGGTGATGTTTTTGTTTTAAAACTGTGGCTGAGTGTGGGCAATGGTGTTCATGACCGGGTTTGCCATACAGTGTCATCTATGAGTGGTGGGTTCAAACTTATACCTTTTAGTGTGTTGCGGCACATTTCTGCACCAGGACTGGACAACAGTAAGCTTTCCTAGGTTTTCCCCGTTGCTACAAATGATACCTCTGATGTGTAGCAGTACCAAGCCATGACATCACCCGCACCGAAAATGAACACTGACTAAAGTGTTACTGCACCAAACATAAATGTACCCCTGATGGTACTATTGCAGGATGGCACAGCATCTACACAGGTTGCCTTGCAAGCAGTGTGCCAACTTGATCATGGTTCTGCTTGGGTGTATAATGGCAGGGGAGTATCTGCTATGTGGGGGGTGTTGGTGCCCCTAGTGGGTTTGTTTTGACTTTATACATGGGCTGTACACAGGGGTATTTGACTGTGGATATGGCTGGGTGTTTTTGTCTGCCTGGCAGGAGGGGGGTTTTTTTATCACCGCACCCCAGGGCTGGTCAAAGGTTTCTCCGGTGACACTGCCGGGTGTGCCTTGCCGGCCGGCATGGCAGGCCTGCAGGTTGGCAGACACCACTCAGTAGTGCGTGGTACTGCCAATGGACTATGCCATTGACTTTCCCCCGGGGGTCCTTCCATGGTGCGGTATGCATGCCCAAACCCTGCAATTCAGGTACTAGGTATCCGCACATGTAGCCCAAACACTCAGATGGTGGGGGCCTTACATTCACCTGCCAGATCGCCATCTAACACAGATATTTGGTTATTAATCCCCCCATCAACCCCCAACAAATTTTGTGACCTTTTCACAAACACGGTGACCGGATCCATCCAACCCCATTCCCGTGTTACATTGCGCCTCTGGAACTGTTTACTCCTTGCCAATTTCAATAGGTCAGGGCCCCTCCTATGTCCATACTGTCCCACTGCCTTTCGGGACTTGTCCCAGGAGGTTGCCAACGATGCCTCCAATGAAAAAGCCCTATAAGGGTTCCCAATTCTGGCACTGTCAGTAGTTGGATGCATTTATGTCCTTTGGGATCAATATGTAAATCTAGTCATTAATTTACACACAGCAAACACAAACCCAAAAAACAACAACGAAAAACCAGTATGTGACTGCAAAGGGGAAATTAAAATCACATACCCGGATCAAAACCCCAAACAACAATACACCGACAACCACAAACAACACCCGACATCAAAAATGAAGTACAAACCTTGGAAAACTACTTAGTAAGTCTACTCACACATGCACCATCATTACTGGACCCAACCTCCATGAGGTTTCTAATGTCTACTACTATTTTGTTTGGTCTTCTTAACTTGTGTTTTCACCTACACTTGCCTTGATTGGTGCCAAGAATTCCTATGAGGCTTTTGCTGAATTTCATGTTAAGGGGTTCTAAAACTCCCCAGTTTTGGATACAGTAGGTTGACCAGTTTTACTGATTTGTGAATTAGATGGACCTCAAACCAGTCATATGTTCCAGCATCTATGCATACAACCCACCACTGTGGAACTCAAAGTTACACCTAAAAATGCCATTTAAAGTACACATGGGGCTTGAGTTCATTAAACATTCTGACATATACCTTGATTCACGACATACTCGTGAGGTAACTTTCATCCAATTATGATGGTTGCATTTGATCTCCCTATGTAACCAGCACCTTTGCATCCACCCTTTAGGTCCCTGACCTTGGCAATGGTCTTGCTGTCCATGATTTGGTGTCCTGTAACCCTCCTTTTGTTGCATGGTGCCTTGTGTCAAGGTGGATCCTCATTCAGATGTCAGACCCAGAGGATTGGGCCATGAGAATGTGTTTGGCTGGTAATTCAATTGTAATGGGTTTGCCATTGTGTGCAAAATTTCCCGCCATTGCCAGCTTTCCAGGAGCAGAGTTGGGTCATGCGCAGTTTGCAAATGTTCAGAATTCAAGGGCCAGTTTCCCCTTCACTTTTCCCCCTTTGGGCCTGTATGTTTCGACTTCACAGGCTGGCATTGTTTTGGAAGAACCTTATTCCAAATTTCTATAGGCCATATAACCAGAATTTTCCTTGCTTTGAACCGAGTATTGATTCCTGTTCATTTGTGTGGGCTCCTGCACCCCAGCCTTTGGCAATAAGACTTGGGAGCATTTTTACATGTACACTGACCCGTTTTGTTCTCCTAGTGTTTGTAGGGCCTGCAGTAAATGGTTTTGGTCTTATTCGCAGCTGAAATTTGGTATTCCGCAGTGCCCAATCCCGGTTTGAGCCTGTTGGGCATGGTTGCGAGTCGAGGGTCTAGCGCATACCTTCTCTCTCTGCTTTGGATAGTCCGGCAAGCTTCGAGTAGGTGGCGTTCTAATCTCAACGGAGTTCGTCCACAGATTGAGACCGCTGTTTTGTGTGCATCATCCATCCTGTTCCTCTGGTAAGTCACTGTGATGATCTGAGGAGGTGTCTAAAGTACTGAAACAATACATGACAGTGTCAAGCGTCATACATGTCAGATGTCTTGCTAAAACAAACCCTGTAACCCTAGCAATCCATACATTACTAGAATTAGTCACAATCATTGTATGGCCCATTGTCTCCCCCATTTTGATAGGCTATCTCCAGATATCCTGCCAACAGGTTGAGAGGTATGGCTGTAGCACAAAGAAACAAACCAGACTGGGTACAACAATCCCTGGAATGAGTCCCACATTTATATGAAGGTCACACTGAGCATGCTCATACACTTAGAGAATTGTCCAGTAGGATATAAGATTAATAGACCTTTCCACATGGTACTTCCCATTATACTTTAGCAGTACTGAAGATGTCTGTCACCATAGAGTAGCTTTCATCAGGCCTCATCCCTATAAGCTCTGGCATGTCTGCGATAACTGTGTAACACTGCTTAGTACAAATAACTAATTTGAGCGGGTTCAATCTCAGTCCTGCAATGTGGTCAATAATGTGTGTGTGTGTGTGTGTGTGTGTGTGTGTGTATGTATGTGCACGGTCGTCTGTGTCTGTGTGTATGTGCATGTGCTTGCATGTGTGTGTGTGCTTGGCGTGCGTGTGCGTGTGTGTGTGTGTGTGTGTGTGTGTGTGTGTGTGTGTGTGTGTGTGTGTGTGTATATATACATATATATCTCTGTAGGGGAGGTTGTTATGTTTGTGTGAGAACCATATCTATGGGGGGCAGATTTTGCTATTCTTTGCTGTTGCCCACAGTACATGTCAATGTCCACATTACAAGGCCCACAGTTGTCATCTACTGTAAAGGGACCTGTAGACACTCTGCCGCCATATAAGCATTGTGCCATGCAATAACTATGTGACAGTATAGAATGGATAACACCGCAAATAGCGCATCTAATCCTTGGACATCACTCCCCTCAGGATCATACACAAACACACTCCGCGTAGACATCCTTCATCAGTAGGTGGCCTGCAAACTGGCTCACAGATGGAATCCACATTGAAACGCCCAGACTCAATATGAACTGAACAATCATGGGTGAGTCCACAGGTTGTCGGACCTGGATCTCCTCATGTTTGGATCCCACATCTCGGGGACCAACCCGAATATGGAAGGCACCGCAGGCTGACAATGTTTGCAGATATTTCTAAGAGTGGAGTGCTAATATTACCCCTCCCCGCAGGGGTTGACATCATTCACAAAGGCATCTCTGAGACCTATGACTGTTGTCAAAACCCTGGACATAAACTCAATGCCAGATGATGTGCTGCCATCCCCTTTGGGTACGCCATGGTTCCCATAAAGTAATACATTGATGGTAGTCCACTGAACACTGCTGCTGGTATAAGAGAAGTGGGAACACAGGTTGACAGTGAGCTTTCTGTTGACCATCACAGTGCCACTGTCTTCCAAAAGCCTTCCATGTGTCACTTCTCCTGACTAAGGGTGTTGAATCTGGGAAATAAAGGTGTTTCCCTGTACTCTCCCCTCAGTAGGCCAATCAATGTGTAGTATGGCCCATTTGCCATGTACCCCACTGGACACCTGCAACAACAGGAGAGGCTGCAAATGTACATAAGAAAGAGGACCTTAGGTACTACACACTTGTCCCATATGGATAGACTCCACAACTCCAATGAATCTCTGTCTTATATTGGCTACTTAGGTGTGATTTCTGCCTGACATATGCAGCCATGTCTAACACAACCCTGTCAGGAATGCTACATCCAAAGAAACCAATCTGTCCATACATGTCTCAGATACCTCAACCCCATCCTCATAATCAACAAGACATGCTGGACGGACAGGTTCACAACCCAGAGACTGGCCACTCTATGGAATATACGTCACACACATGTCAAGCAGAGCACATCACTGGCCCTCTTCAAGAGAAATCTGGAAGAATGGATAGGGAATAGAATACCCACCCTGGGGATCACTCCAGTGACTATACTCTGTAGACACACTGGGGTGTATCATCAAGTGGCATGATGCCAGTGCATTTCCATGGGCTAGCCTTGTAAAGCCTCCATGGCCATTTGCCATGTACACACCTATGACTATACCCATGGATCTCAGTACTGTCAAATGTGCGTGTGTGCATTAGTGTGTCTGAAAGTGTTTGTGAGTTTGTAAACATGTGGGAGAAAGTAGTTGGTGGGCCGTGTCACCCAGTACAACTACCATTGCCATACGTTACAAGTGCTGTAGATGTTATTCACTATATCGGTACCTTGGGGCACTCCCCCAACCTATAAGATCTGTGGTGTGTGTGGTAACTGAATAACACTATAATACCATTAACTACATAGCTAGGTGTGTGTGTGTGTGTGTGTGTGTGTGTGTGTGTGTGTGTGTGTGTGTGTGTGTGTGTGTGTGTGTGTGTTAGCATTATGAGGTGTGTTCCATCCACCACATTACCAGTGTCCACTCTACTAGAGCTGATGTCAACCACCATAGACTTATATACAACCTCTCAGCCCTATAAGCTGTGAGGCACATGCAAGAACTGTTACACAGACCTGAGAAATGTGTGCAGATACAGCTGTACCTCTACAATGACATGGTCGATGTGTTACAACACTGCCATACCCCTTGTTAGTGATGTCTGCAGGACCACATCCTACTGACACACAGGCACCTGGAACACAAACAGAATACAGCATTCACTTAGTGTTACTAACACCAGTAATGCATCATAGCTAAAAAATGTACACACACACTCTGATGTGTACCTATTACAAATGCCACATGACATCACCTTACACAGCATTAAATAGCTACACTGTACTAAAGTCAGTTAGTGCATCAGACCCATATTAGCATGTCCCTGCATTGATGGTATGGATGGCAGGGATGTGGCACAGGTATCATCATATGCACAGGGTGTTATGGAGTTTGCCAGAAACCCTAGAGCTGGGCCATACAGTTGACATCATGTGTGTATTAGCGAAATTATTTATTAAATGGGCTGTGCAGGGGTGATGTGTGTGTGTGTGTGTGTGTGTGTGTGTGTGTGTAGGTGACTTGTCTGATGGTGATGTGTGTGTGTGTTTGTATGCACACAGTCACACCATGTGGGCTGCCTACACAGTGGTATTTTGGACAGCTGTGGGCCGTACATGGCAGGGTGTACACTTCACTGTCCCTGGCCAAGGACATGGGAACAGGGCCTGCCAAGGGTATCACCGGCACCATCAGGGCTGAGTTCAGATGCAGTACTACTCCCTGATGGTGACTACTGCCTGCTGGATCTGTGTCCCTCTTGGGACCGGTCAGGATCACATCCCCATGGCCTGCTGTGTCATGGCATGGACAGCACATCCACTTCAGTAGTGCTGGTGGTACTGCCAGTATGGGAATGTGATGGTGCACGGCCACATAGACCCTCAGCTGATTGTGGTGCTGCCCTATATCCGTAATGACTTACTGGCCGCTTGATCTGGCCAAATGCTCAAGCACAGATGATGATGACCTACCACAGTTGCGAAGTACTAAGGTCTCCCCCCACCATCTATCCATGACCTCAGTACACTCATGGATGGCTGCAGTGACTTCACGAATATCACCATGGACACCAGGGATGTGCTCATCCACGACCCTGCATATATGTCTGGTGTTACATTTATTACATGCCTGTGCCTCCATGATGGCCTGAAATATGTGTCTGGTGACTGTTGCTGTGGCACTTGCAACAGGGACATGATGGGCTGCAATCCTTCTCCAAACACCCCTGCCCATCTGCCTGTGTGGGACCTTGCTAGCACTCTGGCTATGGCTAGTGCCTGCACCCTCACTTGCCATAGTCACCACAGTAGCCTGTTCAATGCCACCACCCACCAAATGTCCATTATCTGTGTCCACTGGTGACGGGGTATGTATGGGCATTGTGAATGTGTGCAGGGATGGGGTTGACAATAGTCGGATGCCAACCAATGGCACGGTTAAGCCCCTACTGTAATATCATCATGGTCCAGAGTCTGCAGAGACACGGCATCAGAATCAGGGTGGAGGGACCACTTGGCGCCATGTGTCCACCTGTGAGGGAAAATCCCAATATATGTAAATTACTGCACAACTTCTATAAGGTTTTGCTGGTACACACACACACACACACACACACACACACACACACACACACACACACACACACACATACTGGTGAGCTGCCTCAAGGCGTACAGACCTCACATTGTAGCCAACTGGGGGCATTCACGACACACAGTCAGACAATATACCTCTGGACAGACCCTCAACATCATGCGGTGCAGCGCACCAATTAATGTTACTACTAATATGTACTCTAGGATACATAGTGGTGTTAGTAGGTGATGTCGCTACCCTACTTTTACCTACACCATGCAAATTATTGCTGTACACAGAACATACCTCCCAACTGTACAGGGTTTTTGCTGAATGTCTACATGCTTGACTCATATGTTTGGTCTGTTCCTCATAACTCCTGTGTTTGTCTGATACAGTACTGGGTTGACCTGTGGATTGGTGTCACTAATTAATGTCCTAATTTGAGATGCAGACTGCATAATCTACCCAGTATGTATGTTATTAAAACAATGATCACTCAAACAACTTCCCAAGCTTACAGTGGATATAGTAAGTGTACACACACCTGTTAACATGCCAGGTTTTTGTGATATAGCACATGAGACCTCAGAAATCAGGTCATAAAATTGCCAGCATTTCATATGACATATAACCTGTGCAATCCAACTGAAGAACATACACATCCGTTACAGGTAACATATGGTAAGTAAAGTGGGGTACAATAGGCTGGTTGCATGAGTGTGCTCACCCTTAAAGTAATACTCTGTTAAAGCACCTTTTGATTTAATCACAGCATTCAGTCCTCTTGGGAAGGTGTCTATCAGCATGGCACATCTTGACTTCCCAATGTTTGCATGCTCTCCCTTGCAAAACACCTCCAACTATGTCAGATTGCAAGGGCATCCCCTATGCACTGCCCTCTATAGGTCACCCTGCATATATCCTATTGGACATACGTATGGACTCTGGCTGGTCCAGTGCAGAATGTTGCATGTGTTCTGGTGAAGCCATCCTTTTGTTGATTTGGTTGTATGGTTTGGGCCATTGTTGTGTGAAAAGGTGGAATTCCTCACCATCTGCAGCTATGTGGCAGACACCAGAAGGATTGGAGCCACAAGAGACTGGTGTTTGGAACTGTTCATAATCCCCTCCAACTTGGCTACAGTCCCAGTTCCAGCTTGTGAACAGCAGCCCCAAATCAGGATACTGCCATCACCATGCTTCACCATGGGGGCGATGTGCAGTGGTGTTATTGCGCCAAACACACCTGTCAGAATTGTGGCCAAAGAGTTCAACAGAGGTCCCATATTACCATAACACATTTTCCCACTTGCTTTTTGGAGACCTGATGTATTGTTTTTCAGACTTTCACCAGGCCTGGATATTGTTTGGTGTGAGGAACTTCTGCCATCTCCCAACACTACCCTATAGGCAGGACATATCGAGACCATGGAAGATTGTTGTGACATGTAGTACACACCCAGTACTTGCCGGAGATTCCTGTTACTCCTTCACTGTTGCTGTAGGGCTCCTGGCAGCCCCCCCTAGCCAGTTTTGGTCTTGTATTCTCATAGACTTGGGATGTCCTCTCCTTCACAATGTCACTGTAGCCCCATATTTTCACCACCTTTTGATGACTATCTGCACTGTGTTTCATGGTATGTGCAATGCTGTGGAAATGTTTTGGTACCCTTCTACAGGCTGATACATCTCAAACATGTGGGCCATGGCAGCTTAATCAGATCTCTGTATAAATCATGGCTGCTGTAGCAGGCAACTGGGTGACCTGTTAGGATAATCTTGGTAGGACAGCTGACCATTATTTGCATTAATCAAAGAGTCTCTGTGATTGATGGCAGGTGTACCCAATAAGATGCACTGCTGTGGTTATCATCTAAAGCTGCCTCCAACACAGTAGTAGCTTCAGCCTGTGCACACATATGCATTTAAGTTGTTGTGCTTTATTGTTATGTGTCATTATTGTTCCTAACAGATTTGTTTGCTTTACAATTGAATTGTACAGGTTATAGGTCACATGAAAGGTTGGCGGGAATTGCGAACTTGTCTATTGTGCTCTCATTTTTGTACATCACAAATGCAGTACCTGGCATTCTGAAAATTATTATTACACCATTTATATCTGCTGTATACCACTAATTTTATACAATATGATAATATAGTTGTGGGCCTTTGTCCCCCAATTTGTCGATACTTTGTCAGATGTCCTGCA
This sequence comes from Protopterus annectens, assembly GCF_019279795.1. Lineage (NCBI taxonomy): Eukaryota > Metazoa > Chordata > Ceratodontiformes > Protopteridae > Protopterus > Protopterus annectens. The sequence continues at coordinate 257,866,659 of NC_056727.1, read as the reverse complement.
GTGACGGGTTGTGAGGTATGCTACAGATATGTGACATCTCCTGCAAATATAGGCACCTGTGATGACCACTGTAATGGAATGCAGTAAACACCACAAGTGAACATGCAGATATTGCCAAATAGCTGAGTGTGACAGTTGCATGCATGGTCACATGCATTAACTAGCATGCCTGGGGTACTGGTGAGCCAGAACAGGGAAAATCCATAATTACCAGCTTCAGGCTGCTGTCCCATGTGCAGACTGGAGGGACCTATGTATAGTTATGAGGTGTGTCATCAGATTCACATTAGGCATTGTTACAAAGATGGTATACATTTCTGCACAGGTACAGTACACACTGGTATTACACAATTTGCTGTCCCTTCACCATAAATGTGTGCACTTGTAATGCATTACTAAACCCCACCCACTAATCCATTTTGCACTGACATATGCATCTAGAGACTCTGTAGAAGACAGTTTTAAATGCTACACTCATTACGGCTGATGTGCACTTTGGCCTTACCTGGACACTCCTTGCCTCTTGTCTGGGTGCCGCCACCTCCCATTGCTGTTTCTCATGTTTGAGGTTGTGTGGGGGCTGCTTCAAATCGACAGGAGCTCCGCTATCTCACCGTAATTAGGGCCTGTGTGACTGGACCCATATCGGTGGCAATCTCTGATCCTCGCTGCAGCAACGGCCTTGCCGGGCATGATGCATCAAGGTCAGTTGCTCTATGCCTGACCTGATCATTATGTCATCCATGGTAGCCCAAGATGTTCACTCTGTGGATGATCTCATCCCACAGGGCAGTTCGCTCCGGGCTACAGCCAAAAAGATGCGTAGTTTAGATTATAACTTATGTGATGGCTGCTGTCTCTGCATCAGTGTAAGGTGGTTGCCCTGCATAGCACCTGGAAGTCATAAACAGGAAACATCACAGGACCTCAGACGTGCCAGAGTTCTTTACAGAGCCAGCACATGAATATGGACTATCATTAGCCACCACTTACAAACACATTATACCCTGTACCCTAGCAGCACTGTGAACATGCATTGTACTCCTGGTCCTGATGTCATATTTCCCCAATGAGGCCAGTACATTACATAAACCACCATTCATCATTCATGTTTGTGTAGAGGATGACACTGGCCATGTTCACTTGCAGATGGGATGTCAATGGTGTCCAGGCTTTGCTTGCATACCGAAAATTAGTAATAATGGGCTGGAAACATGCCTGGGTTCATGTAGGGATGCAGACAGGAATATCAGGCACCAGGGGACTTGTTTTTAACTTTGATTGGGCAGTTTATTGCCTGATCCATGATGATGAGGGAGGTGTGTGTGCTGTGCATATCCACCTATATTGATGGTGAGCTGGGGGGTGATGTTTGCCTAAACATATGCTGCAACAGTTGGCTGTAACTATGGTGTGTGTGTATGTGCTGTGATTGACCACCATTACAGGGTGGGTTGGGTTTTGCCACTGAGACTGCGGACATGTTGAAGATGGCCTTGTGATTGCCCATAGTGGATGTGTCCAATTTGTACTCATAGTTAGCCTTACAGTAATCCACCTATGACCTAATATGCTCATTCAGACAAAAGGTTGACATGCTGCTCAGTTGGTGCCTGCTCCTACTTGCCCTGTACAGCCAATATAGCATCACATTATGTGCTTTGTTATTGCTGCTGCCCAGCAATGAGTTTACTCTACTTTGGGTGAAACAGGTTTTACAAGTAAGGTATTGCTGAGGCCGGCATACAGCTGTGTGGTTGTCATATATCTGTTTGTAGTAGGCATGGACACAAGGTCAGAACACAGTTGGCCACCTCAAATTTCATGTGCTTTTCTGTACAGCTGAATACAGCAGCCAGATGGCCTTTAACCCCGGACAAACAAAAGAGTCTTCACTTTACTTCCATCAACTATCTCATCAGTCCGTGCTGACTGCAAGGACAGTCCTTCAAGCATTAGGGTTCATGGCATCTTGTATTCTGCTACTTTATAATTTGCCAGCCTCCCTTACCTCTGCTTTGGGATTCTACCCAATAGTCAGGACTGCAGCAAGGGAAGGCGAAGAACATAGTTCAGTATTGTACCTACCATATATGTACATGTTCGACCATTCCCTTACTGCAGTCCAATACCTCCCTCCTTCCCTCTGTGTTTCAGGGTGGTTGTGTAGGTGCCTTTACATGCTTATATTTTTTGTATATATATATTACTGTATATATTGTACATGTTTATTGGTGCAGGTTGTTTTTGGGACTTGTCTTTTTGGGTCTTCTGACATCTGGGGCAAGAAAAGACTGAGGAAATGACGTCGGTCATGCGCATTAGTACCCTGACGTCCTGGCGTCAGTCTAAGGCGCCATGACCGACGTCAGCCTTATACTCTGGTATTCGGGCCGACTGGGACGCGGACTATACCCAATAGTCAGGACTGCAGCAAGGGAATCCTCGAACATCTACATTTATGGTAGGTACAAAACTGTACTTTTTGGTACCCTTCTACAGGCTGATACATCTCAAACATGTGAGCCCTTAGCAGCTTAATCAGATCTATGTAAATCATGGCTGTTGCTGTAGCAGGCAACTGGGTATATGTTAGGATAATCTTGGTAGGACAGCTGACCATTATTTGCTGTTAATCAAAGAGTCTCTGTGATTGATGGCAGGTGTGTACCCAATAAGATGCACTGCTGTGGTTATATCTAAAGCTGCCTCAACGCAGTAGTAGCTTCAGCCTGTGCACACATATGCATTTAAGTTGTTGTGCTATTGTTATGTGTCATTATTGTTCCCCTAACAGATTTGTTTGCTTTACAATTGAATTGTACAGGTTATAGGTCACATGAAAGGTTGGCAGAATTTTGAACTTGTCTATTGTGCTCTCATTTTTGTACATCACAAATGCAGTACCTGGCATTCTGAAAGGTGTGTACACCATTTATATCTGCTGTATACCACTAATTTATACAATATGACCATAGTTGTGGGCCTTTGTCCCCCAATTTTGTCAGTCTTTGTCCAGATGTCCTGCAGTGACAGGTTGTGAGGTATGCTACAGATATGTGACATCTCCTGCAAATAGGCACCTGTGATGACCACTGTAATGGAATGCAGTAAACACCACCACAAGTGAACATGCAGATATTGCCAAATAGCTGAGTGTGACAGTTGCATGCATGGTCACATGCATTAACTTTAGCATGCCTGGGGTACTGGTGAGCCAGAACAGGAAAATCCCATAATTACCAGCTTCAGGCTGCTGTCCCATGTGCAGACTGGAGGGACCTATGTAGTTATGAGGGGGAGGTATTGTCATCAGATTCACATTAGGCATTGGTACAAGATGAATGCTACATTTCTGCACAGGTACAGTACACACTGTGATATTACACAATTTGCTGTCCTTCACCATAAATGTGCACTTGTGTGCATTACTAAACCCCACCCACTAATCCATTTTGCACTGACATATGCATCTAGAGACTCTGTAGAAGACAGTTTAAATGCTACCTCATTACGCTGATGTGCACTTTGGCCTTACCTGGACACTCCTTGCCTCTTGTCTGGGTGCCGCCACCTCCACGACTGCTGTTTCTCATGTTTGAGGTTGTGTGGGGGCTGCTTCAAGGTCGGCAAGGAGCTCCGCTGTCACCGTAAGTGGGGCCTGTGTGACTGGACCCATATCGGTAGCAGTACGGTCCCTCGCTGCAGCAGCAGCCCTTTGCCGGGCATGATGCATCAGGTCAGTTGCTCTATGCCTGACCTGATCATATATGCATCCATGGTGGCCCAAGATGTTCACTCTGTGGATGATCTCATCCCACAGGGCAGTTCGCTCCCACAGGCTACAGCCAAAAAAGATGGCGTAGTTTAAGATTATAACTTATGTGATGGCTGCTGTCTCTGCATCAGTGTAAGGTGGTTGCCACTGCATAGCACCTGGAAGTCATAAACAGGGAAACACATCACAGGACCTCAGACATTGCCCAGAGTTCTTTACAGAGCCAGCACATGAATATGGACTATCATTAGCCACCACTTACAAACACATTATACCCCTGTACCTAGCAGCACTGTATGAACATGCATTGTACTCCTGGTCCTGATGTGTCATGTTCCCCCCCAATGAGGGCCAGTACATTGCATAAACCACCATTCATCATTCATGTTTGTGTAGAGGGATGACACTGGCCATGTTCCTTGCAGATGGGATGTCAATGGTGCTCAGGCTTTGCTTGCATACAGTGTGTAATGGAGCTGGAAGCATATGCCTGGGTTCATGTAGGATGCAGACAGGAATGTTATCAGGCACCAAGGGGACTTGTTTTTAACTTTGATTAGGCAGTTTGTACCTGATCCATGATGATGAGGGGAGGTGTGTGTGTGCTGTGCATATCCACCTATATTGATGGTGAGCTGGGGGGGGGGGGTGATGTTTGCCCTAAACATGTCTGCAACAGGTTGGCTGTAACTATGGTGTGTGTGTATGTGCTGTGATTGACCACCATTACAGGGTGGGTTGGGTTTTTGCCACTGAGACTGCGGACATATTTGAAGATGGCCTTGTGATTGCCCTTAGTGGATGTGTCCAATTTGTACTCATAGTTAGCCTTACAGTAATCCACCTATGACCTAATATGCTCATTCAGACAAAGGTTGACATGCTGCTCAGTTGGTGCCTGCTCCTACTTTGCCCTGTACAGCCAATATAGCATCACATTATGTGCTTTGTGCATTGCTGCTGCCCAGCAATGGGGTTTACTCTACTTTGGTGGAAACAGGTTTTACAAGTAAGGTATTGCTGAGGCCATACAGCTATGTGGTTGTCATATATCTGTTTGTAGTAGGCATGGACACAAGGTCAGAACGCAGTTGGCCACCTCGACAATTTCAGTGTGATACTCATGCTTATTCTAGTACCCATGTCTGTGTCAGAGCAATGTCACAACCAGTAGCTGTAGAAGTATAACTCTGTTGGATGCACAGAAACTAAGGTTACACATGTACAACATGTGCACCTTATTTACCTGACATTTTGCATCCCATGTCAGTTGTTATGAGGAAGCCAGGTACACCTACCCATACATACATATGCACAGGTAATACCTGCTAAACATTTCTGTTCTATGTCAGTATGGCACACCGTAATTATGGTCTTGCTGCTCAGTCAGTCATGTCAGCCTGTTATGGGAGGACATCTGGAGGACACTGCACATACGTGGTGGACTATGGGCCAAAATTAGTGACACTTTCTTCCTATTGCTGTAATATATGTACGTCATTTGATAGTGCAGTATTTATTTTATTTATTTATTTTACATTTGTTAACCGGGGTAGTCCGACTGGACGTGAGTCCATTTACAGCAGAGGCCCGGGGAGAAAAGCTCCAAATTTTTATACAGAAGCGATAAACGTATACTGTAGGTAATGTTCTACATTATTTAAGATTAATAATAAACATAATAAGCATATTTATGCACACCTTATTTTGCAATACAGCTCAACAAACACTTACATTAAGAATGCACTTGTTTTTAAATCAGCTTCCAGTTATGATAAACAGGTTTCTGTGAGTATAATAGAAGAACAAGCAGCTAGTGGTTAAAGATGATTATACTAGTTGGAAGAACAGGTTTCTGTGAGTATAAAAGAAAAACAAGCAGATAATGGTTAAAGATGATTATACTAGTAAGAAGACGAGTTAAGTGTTCATAGGTTCATAGGTTCATAGGTAGGTACTAGGCTATTGAGCCTAGGGCCTATACAAGCCTAGCCAAAAATGTACCCTGGCTTTCGCTACCCAAGAAAATTATTTTCCTATGCCCCTGTCAAGCAGAACCACAGAAGTGATCCCCGGGGTGAATTTCCTATTACCCTTCCAATAATCAAGATTTTTCTTGAAGAGTGCTAATGAGGAGCTCTGTTTGACATAGATAGGTAGTCTGTTCCAGAGTATGGGAAGTCTCTGGGACAGGAATCTATCCCTCCGGCATGTTCTGTTTATTGTGGTGACAAGGTTTAGGTCCCTAGAGCGTGTAGCTCAGAGGGATTGGGATTTCTTTAAGTGGAGCATGTCCAACAGCTCTGGGTTTGGCATAGCTTTGTATGTTAGGCAGAGATCGCCTCTGAGTAGGCGATATGCGACGGAGTAAAGCTGGAGTTTTTTGAGACAGTCTGTGTAAGGCATCTGTTTGAAGCCAGTAATCTTCTTTGTGAGGTATTTTTGTGGCCTTTCCGGTCATTGTAGATGTCTTGTGAGGTACATACCAAAAGGGGCGTTGTACTCCATAATGGGTTTAATGAGTGATGAGTAGAGGGGAACAATGACCTCTTTTTTTCTGGATGAGAAACCTTTTGTGATGAGGTGTGCCACATAGAAGGATTTCCTGACCACTTTGGTGATGTGATTATCAAAGGAGAGACTACTGTCCACCTATGTCCCAAGGTCTCTTATCACACTTTCGATGTTAAGTAGACTACCACCTATGTGGTAGTTCATGGGTACAGAATTTTTACCAAAGGGGATGACAATGCACTTTTTGGCATTGAGCTTGAGACCATGTCTTTGACACCAGGCATCTGTCTCAGTGAGGCCCTTTTGTAGGATGTCCACATCGTTAGGAGTTTCAATTATAGCTCCTAGTTTGCAGTCATCTGCGATTTTAGTTAGCCAAAGACCTTCTGTGTTGGCCTGTACTTCAGAGAAGTAGATACCAAACAGGAGAGGACCCAGGACTGAACCCTGTGGTACTCCACTTATCACTGGTGTGAAGTCTGATTTGGAGTCTGCTACTTTCACAGTGTGGGTTCTTTCAGTAAGCCAGTTGGCAACCCATCTTGTGACATAGGGATTTATACCTAGCTTAGTGAGTTTATCTATAATTCCAGATGGTGTCGAACACCTTGGCGAGATCTAGATAGGCTGTGTGAACCACCTTACCCTCATCTATGGCTTTGGTGACTACTTCAAAGAAGTCTATCAGGTTTAGGAGACATGATCTGCCTTTTACAAACCCAAACTGCGTGGGGTCCAGGGTTTGGAGATCTCCAATGTCTTTGTTTATGAGTTCCATGATGATACGTTCCATGGCCTTGCAGACGAGGCTCGTCAGGCTAATGGGGCAGTAGTTCCCGGAGTCTGTTGTTGCCCCCCCTTTTGTGGAGTGGGATAACTGTCGCGGTGTGCCATTCAATGGGCACAAAGCCTGAGGTGAGTCTATGGTTGAACATGGTACTTAGGGTGCCAGTTCATTCTGTAGTTCATGTAGAAGGCAGCCTGGGATGTTGTCAGGTCCCATGGATGCTGTGTTCTTGGCTTTGGAGAGTGAAGTTTTTACTTGTGCAGCCGTGATTACAGGAACTTTGCATTCTTCCGGTATAAAGATGAGCCCTTTAGGGGGTGAGAGGGGGGTAACGTTAGCACTGAATCTATCTGCCAGGATGTTGGCAATATCAGTTGGTTCTGTATATTTAGTGTCATTGTGCTGTAACTCAGAGCAGATATGAGTGTTGCCATTGAGATTTTTGACATAGCTATAGAATGCTTTGTGGTTGTCTTTAGAATCAGTGGCAATTTTGTTTTCATAACTAGCTTTGGAGGATTTTATGAGGGACCTCAGCTTCTTACTGAGGCTGACCAGGGAGTTCCTCCAGTCGTGGGATTTTACTCTTTTTTTGCAACAGTTTCTTTCTTCTGTTGTAGAGTTTGTTTATGGCAGAAGACCACCAGATTGGCTTCCTTTTTGGAGGATAGCATCTTGGTTCTGTTAGGGATAGCATGATCCATGCACTTGTGTAAGTGCTTATAAAGTGCATTTGTGTAGGATTCAGCAGTTGTACCTCTATTGTCCATCTGCATGGGTGTCATGAAGTTTGCCACTTCTGTCTTAAGAAGCGTGAAGTTGGCTTTGGAGAAATTTTTTACGGTTGTTTTCCTAATGGGGGTGAGAGCGGGATGTGGATGTCTAGGGTGATTAGCTTGTGGTTGGATCTGACCAACGAGGAGCTGACCTCTGGTGTGGAACACCGGTCACCCATGCTGGTGATGACCAGGTCTAGGATATTGCTGCCTCTGGTGGGGGTGTGGATAAGTTGATCCAAAGCATTGGAATTGATGATTTCCAGAAAACGTTGAGCAAAAGAGTTGGTACATGAGTAGTTTTCCCAGTTAATGGTAGGGTAGTTGAAATCACCCATTATTAGAGTGTTGGCTTGTACCTTAATATTTTCCAGTGTATCACGAAAAGAGGAGTGGGAATCCTGGGGCATGGTGGGGGGTCTGTAGCAAGCTACAATCTGGATTGCGGTTTTGCCCAGAGTTAGTTGAACTTGGATAATCTCGGATGCATTATGCTGAGCAACTAGCTTGGAGGTGTGGATAGCCTTAATGAATATGGACACGCCTCCACCTTTAGTGTTTCAGTCTGGGTTTGGTGGCCGAAAGGTGTGGTATGAATTATAGCCTGGTAATGCAGGGGTGCTCTCTGGAGCTTTGAACCAGGTCTCTGTCACTGCACAGATGTCAATGTTCTCCATTTTAAGAAGTGCCTCGAGTGAGTGCATTTTGAGGTTTAGACTTCTAGCATTGAGTAGCATTACCCTCATATTTTGCTTGCTTGTACCTGTTACGGTGGTGAATTTGTCATTTGAACCTTGCCTAAAAAGGCACTATAGGGGTGGCAAGAGCCTTTGCCAGTATCCGGAATCCCAAGTGAGTTAGTCCGAAAGGGGATTACATTTTATAGTGGGAGTTCCTGAGTTTGTAGACGATCAATAGGAGACTGCATTAATCTTTGCTGCAGTGGGAGTTACTGAGTTTTTAGCAGAAAATTATGAGACTGCATTTATCATTGCTGCAGTGGGAGTTACTGAGTTTCATAGTAGAGCATCAGGGGACTGCATCTACAATTCTGTTATGCAGTTACAGGACAATGTCATTATGTAATGCATGGGCATAACCAAGATTTTAATAGGTGTGACGAGAGAATTTTTGAACTGTACAGTTGAGGGACCTGTGGTTACAGAAGTGAGAAGGATGTTCCAGTTTTTGGCAATGCTGTGAGAGAAAAGAGCTTTTCCTGCGGAGTTATTGGCTTTAGAGATACAGAGGAGAGATTTTTCTGAGGAGCAGAGGGGATGATTTGTTGTATAGTGGGTTAGGAGTTTGTTTAGGGGTGAGGTTTTGTCAGGATTTCTTACTATATTGTAGGCTAGTATCAGTTGTTGATAGTTAATTAGTTGGGGGAGTTCTAATCATTTGAGTTGTTTTAGTGCCTGACAATGATGGGTTTTGTAGTTACAGTTGTTATCAGATTAGCAGGACTCTAGTTGTACAAGATCCTGTTTTCTAGGGTTGGTAAGGATAGGTGCAGCATACATGAGTGTAGAAAGTAGGTGAGTTTGGGCGAGTGTGATGCGTGCTTGATCAGATAAGAATTTCTTGTGTCTGTATAAGGTACCCATCTTTTTATGGACTTTTTTGATTGTTAGTGATATATGGGTGTCAAATAGTAGTTTATTATCAATAGTTACTCCTAGTAGTTTGCTGTTGTCACTAGGAGAGATGTTAGTGCCATTATTGGACGTGATGGTAAAAGAGGATTGGGTGGTTTTAGTTTTATTAGGAGCAAATATGAGTAACTTAGTCTTGTTTGGATTGAGTACAAGTTGGATCTGGCTGATCCAACTTTCTACTGAGGTAAAGGATTCCTGGGTACATTTTTGCAAGTAGTTAGAGATGGCGTTGTGCAGATGAGAGTCGAGTCATCTGCATATTGTATTAGAGTGGCATGTTGGGAGGACCTGTGGAGGTCGTCGGTGAATATTGTGAAAAGTAGTGGACCCAGTATTGAACCTTGTGGGACTCCTACAGTGGTTGGGAGTAAGGGAGATTGTTTTTCCACTGTACAGACTGTTGTCTGTCTGTTAGGTAGCTTTTAAACCATGCTATGGTAGATGGAGCAAAGGATAGGGAGGTCAGACAGTCTAGAAGTAGGGGGTGTGACACCATGTCAAATGCCTTAGATAGGTCTAAGAATATTGCTGAGATGTAGTTGTTGTTATTTCTGTATTGGTTAATTGTGTTTGTGAAAGAGAGGAGAGCAGTAGTGGTGCTGTGGTGTTGGCGGAAACCATGTTGTGTGGGGGAGAGGAGATTGTTAGTATTTAAGAATTGCTTCACTTGAGAGTGAATGCATCTTTCCATAATTTTAGCTAAGGGGGGTAGGATAGCTATAGGACGGTAGTTAGAAAAATCATAAGAGTTTCCACCTTTATGAATGGGGAGAATGTATGATACTTTCCATAATTGTGGGATGTAGGATTCCTGAATGGATCGATTTATAAGGATGGAAACAGGGTAAGACAGTGAATCAGCTGCTGTTTTAAGAATTTGGCTGTTATGTTTTCTGCAGCAAGGGTGGTAGGTTTAAGTTTTAATAGCAGATTTTTGATAGTTGCAGTAGGGACAGGTGATAGGGTGAGGGTTGGGGTATTTTTGGTGGGTTGGTTTGGGGTTTGGGGAGGGTTGTTATTGGAGAGTTGTGTAGAAAGGGATAGGATGTTTTTTGTGAAGTAGTGGTTAAATTGGGAAGCAATATCTGCAGTGTTGTTAGTGTTTGGAGTTGGTGTGGATATTTTGCCTGGTTTAAGTAGTGAGTTGATGGCATGCCAGAATTTTTGGGGGATTTTATTGTGTTTATGTTGAACATGAAGGAAGTAGTTTTGTTTATCGAGTACTGTTTGTTTTTTTGCTTGGTTTCTTAGTTGTTGGTAGTTTTAATGAAGTAAAGTGCTTTTCGTTTGCTCTGTCGGCAAACTTCCTCAGACGACCATTTGGTACTCAATGCAGGTATAAGTACCTTAAATTACAAGTCAATTAAACAATTAAACAATTAACATTCACAACTAACAACTTTTTGATACTATCCACTAAAAAATATAAGAGCATTCAAAAATATGTTAAAAGACACACAGCATTAAAACATGCTGAAGGACTTGTTCCTAAAGTCTTAATCAAAATATTAACCATAAAAAACATATACAAAAAAACTTGAACTGTTATAAAAATGTATATATATAAACAATCTATACTTCTGCTAATTATGTAGACTACTAAAGATGTACTCAATCTGTGTTTAGAAGTAAAAATAAGAAGTAAATAGGTTTTTACTTCAATACAACCACACCATAGTTAAAGTCATTTCTTAAGACTCTTGAGTTTTAACACACTACTCAAACTACAACTTTCATTTAGACCTGGTGGATTATAAGCATTAAGTCTGACCTGCCAGGATAACTCCAGTTCTTCTAATTGTAATGGTGTAGGCCCCCTCTTTTGTCTAGTACAGGTTGGTCAATGACTAAAAATCTAAAATAGTGTCTCGGAAATTCGGAAATGTGTTTGGCTAGAGCATTGTCTTGTTTGTTCTTGTTAATAGTATAAAGATGCTCGTACATACGGTCACAGAGTCTCCTTTCAGTCTTACCTATGTAAAATACCAAACATCCCTGGCACTGGGCCAAGTAAACAACCATCTTAGAATTGCAATTGGCCCTACATCTTAACTTGTATTGAAAATCATGCACTTGAAACCTGTTGGATTCGGTTACTAATTTACAATAATTACAATTCTGGCATTTATACATTCCAGCTATTTTAGGTTGATTCCTCTTTTCTTGTTCATACAATGCTTTAAGGTTCCTACCTTTCTTAAAAGTAGTGCCTGGGCATTCTAACTTATTTAAAACTCCTGGATTACTTGCAAAAAGACCCCAGTTTTTACGCAAAATTTACAGTGATAACTTAATACATTGTAGGTGGTGATAAACTTAGTTCCTGTAGTATTGAGTGCAACTGGAGCAGTAAGTACCGCTTGGGCAATACTACCTATATTGTCCAATATGGAATCCTGTATAATAGAATTACTCCTTTTAGACAAAATAGGTTTGTACATTCCTTTAACTCGCTTAAGGTAAACCTTCTATTATACAGGATTCGGTATTGGACAATATAGGTAGTATTGCACAAGTGGTACTTACTGCTCCAGCTGCACTCAATACTACAGGAACTAAGTTTATCACCACCTACAATGTATTAAGTTATCACTGTAAATTTTGCGTAAAAACTGGGGTCTTTTTCAAGTAATCCAGGAGTTTTAAATAAGTTAGTAGAATACCCAGGCACTACTTTTAAGAAAGGTAGGAACCTTAAAGCATTGTATGAACAAGAAAAGAGGAAGCAACCTAAAATAGCTGGAATGTATAAATGCCAGAATTGTAATTATTGTAAATTAGTAACCAAATCCAACAGGTTTCAAGTACATGATTTTCAATACAAGTTAAGATGTAGGGCCAATTGCAATTCTAAGATGGTTGTTTACTTGGCCCAGTGCCAGGGATGTTTGGCATTTTACATAGTTAAGACGGAGAGGAGACTCCGTGACCATATGTACGAGCATCTTTATGCTATTAACAAGAACAAACAAGACAATGCTCTAGCCAAACACATTTCCGAATTTCTGAGACACTATTTTAGATTTTTAGTCATTGACCAACCTGTACTAGACAAAAGGGGGGGCCCTACACCATTACGATTAGAAGAACTGGAGTTATCCTGGCAGATCAGACTTAATGCTTATAATCCACCAGGTCTAAATGAAAGTTGTAGTTTGAGTAGTGTGTTAAAACTCAAGAGTCTTAAGAGATGACTTTAACTATGGTGTGGTTGTATTGAAGTAAAAACCTATTTACTTATTTTTACTTCTAAACACAGATTGAGTACAACTTTAGTAGTCTACATAATTAGCAGAAGTGTAGATTGTCTATATATATATATATATATATATATATATATATATATATATGTATATACATTTTTTATAATAGTTCAAGTTTTTTGTATATGTTTTTTATGGTTAATATTTTGATTAAGACTTTAGGAACAAGTCCTTCAGCATGTTTTAATGCTGTGTGTCTTTTAACATATTTTTGAATGTTCTTATATTTTTTAGTGGATGGTATCAAAAAGTTGTTAGTTGTGCATGTTAATTGTTTAATTGACTTGTAATTTAAGGTACTTATACCTGCATTGAGTACCAAATGGTTGTCTGAGGAAGTTTGCTGACAGAGCAAACGAAAAGCGCTTTACTTCATTAAAATTTTTGGATTTACTGGTGTGCTACTTGCTTTGCTTTCACCCGGGTTTACGTGATTATAGTTTGTTTTTGTTTACTAGTTTTTGTTGGTAGTTTTGTTTGGATGAGTTAGTCTTTTCTATTTTCCATGCTTTATCCCTGGCTTTTAGAAGGACTCTTGTGTCCCTACTTAGCCATGGTGCATAGTTTGTTTTTACTTTGATTCTTCTAATGGGTGCTATTGAGTTGAGAACATTGATGAAAGTGTTATTAAAGTATTCAATTGCTTGGTCTAAGTTTAATGTTAGCAGTGGGTCCCACAATGTTTTAGGATATGGTTGAGATTCTCACTGCTCAAATTCCTTTCATCTCTAACTTGTCTAAAGATTATAGGGTTTGAGGGATTTGTGTGCCTTCACTGTAGGAATGTGGGAAGGTGGTCACTGAGGCTGTCTGAAAGACATCTGAAGAAATATTTTTCTTTAGGGCAATTAACTAGTGCCCAGTCTAGGACTGATTGCTTATTGGATTTTTTATCTATTCTAGTTGGTTCATGGATGAGCTGTGCAAAGCCATAGAGGTTTATATGGTTTGTAGGGATATTGGAGTTGCAGGCTAACCAGTCTGTATTTAGATCACCTAATAGAATTGATTCCTGTGTGAGGTTATCTGAGGTCCATTGTAAGATCTTTTCTATGGTGGAGCAGTTATTGCCTGGTGGGATATAGCAACAGATGATGTTAATTTAGTGAGCCCGCAAGGGGAATGGAGCGGGTAGAGCCAAAGGATGGACAAGTCACAGTGAGAAAAACTATCTGTAGCTGTAAAAAGACTACAGCTAAGAGGTAAGTGTTGCTATAGAGTGTTTGTAATCTAAAAACCAGGAAAAAAGTATAGTGCACAAGGGTAGAAATATGTGAGGTGAGTCAGGAAAGGATAAGAATGAACAGGGTAAGAGGAGCTGTAGGAAAAAGGGTCTAACTACGTTCTTAGTCAGGGGATTAATATCAGAGTACAGTCTAGTTTAGGGGTATAGTGTCACCTAGTGGTGACAAGAGAAATGGCAGAAGGGAATAGTATTTCCAATATTAAATCTAGTGAGGGAATTAGGAAAGAAAAGTTGGAAAATTGGGGAGGGGCAAAGGGTACGAGCAGGCTGCAGTTGGCTGCTATCTTGCGGGAGGCAAGATGTAATGCTAAATAGTTAACAGGGAAAAAATAAAATAGTGATTTATAATCAGATATTGTAGTATTATGCTACATACACTGAGCCTTTTTTTATTAAGAGGAATGATGCTCTGTTGGGCACGTTGAGGTTAAGGTGTCTTCACAGGATACCTGGAGGTGGTGTTCTTTCCAGTAGTTGCTGTGGAGCTTTGTTTCCCTTCCTGTGTAGTTTTAATGCCTTTCCTGCATAGGAAAATAGAGGGAAACAACGGATAGTAGACTGTAAAACAGAAAAGGACAAGCTATCAGAAAAAGTTAAGCAGAAATGGGATAGCCTTTGCATTCACAGATATACCCTGGATGATGTCTGATGCTCATATGGCAGGCAGAGAGGAGAAAGGCTAGGAGTGTGGTAGTGAGGGTAGGAACTGTTAATGTTGTGAGTATGACTGGTATGGGGACAGAGTTAGCTGATATGATGGACAGAGGAAAGGTGGATATATTGTGTGTGCCAGAGACCAGATGGAAGGGGTGTACAGCTGTGTCTATCAGAATCGGGTACAAAAAGTTCTATAATGGTGTGTATGGGAGGTGAACTGGTGTAGGGGTTAACCTGAAGGAACATTATGCCAAGAGTGTTTGTGGAGGTGATAAGAGTGTCGGGTAGAGTGATGTTTAGGAGCTGGGAATTGATGGTGTAATGATGACAGTTGATAGTGCACATGCTCCGCTAATTGCGTGTGTGATGGATGAGACAGATGTACTTTGGTGTGGTTGGATGAAGTGGTGATGAGTGTACCCAAGGGAGAGAGAGTGGTGATTGGAGCAGATTTTAATGGTCATGTTGGTGAAGGGGACAGAGGGGATGGAGCAGTGATGGGTAGGTATGGTGTTAGACAAAGGAATGCAGAAGGTGAGATGGTGGTGGAGTTTGCAAAAGAGGTTGGACATGGCTGTGGTGAATACATAGTTTTACAAGACCAAGGGGCATATGGTGACATACAAGAGTGGAGGAAGATGCACACAGTTGCATTATCTACTATGCAGGTGGGCCTGTTAGAAGGGGATTGGTAACTGTAAAGTGGTGACAGGGGAAAGTGTAGATAGGCAGCATGGAATGTTGGTCTGTGGGATGACGTTGGTGATCAAGAAAAGGGGGAGTAGTGAGGGCAGCACCACAGATCAAATGGTGGATACTGAGAAAGAGTGATTGTGAGGTTGAGTTCAGAGAAGAGTTAAGACAGGCAGTGGGTGGCAGTGAAGAGTTAGCAAATATCTGGGTAACTATATCCGAGCTAGTAAGGGAGATGAGTAGAATGGGACTTGGTGTGACATCTGCAGAGAGGAAGGAGGACAAGGAGAGCTTGTGGTGGCATGAGGAAGTACAGGGGAGTATACCGAGAAAGAGATTGGCCATGGAGAAGTGGGATTGTCAGACAGATGAAGAAAGTAGACAGGAGTATAGGGAGATGGGGTGCATGGCAAACAGAGTGGTGGCAAAGGCTGATGATGGGTCATCTGAAGGGTTGTATGTAAGGATGGACACCAACGATGGAGAATAGGACCTGTACCAATTGGCTTGACAGAGACATGTAGCTAGGAAGGATGTGCAGCAGATAAAGCTGAGAAGGAATAATGGTGGAATTGAACTCACAAACGAGGAAAGTGTGTTGAGCAGGTGGAAACAGTACTTTGATGGGCTGTTGAATGAAGAGAATGAGAGAAAGAAGGTTGGATGATGTGGGTATGGTGAATCAGGACATGCAACAGATTATCAGCAAAGAAGTAAGGATAGCTGTGAAGAGGTTTAAGAATGGAAAGGCTATTGGTCCAGATGACATACCTGTGGAAGCATGGAGCTGTTTAGGACAAATGGCATTGGTCTTTTTAACCAAATTGTTTACTGTAATCTTGGAAAGTGAGAGGATGCGTGAGGAGTGGATAAAATGCGTTTGGGTACTGTTTATGAGAATAAGGGTGGTGTGCAGAGCTGTAGTAACTACAGAGGATAACATTGATTAGTCACAGCATGAAGTAATGGTAAAGAGTGGTGGAAGCAAGGTGAAGAAGTGAGGTGAGGATTACTGATCAGTAGTATGGTTTCATGCCAGGAAAGAGCAGTACAGATACAATGTCTGCTCTGAGAGTGCTGAAGGAGATGTACAGAGAAGGTTGGAAGCAGCTGCGTTGTGTCTTTGTGGACTTAGAGACAGCATATGACAGGATACCTAGAGAGGAGTTGTGGTATTGTATGAGGAGATCAGGAGTGGCAGAGGAATTCGTAAGAATGCTACAGGATATGTACAAGGCTAGTGTGACAGCAGTGAGTTCTGCATTGGGAGTGACAGGTGCATTTAAGGTGGAGGTGGGAGAACATCAAGGATCAGCTAAGAGACCTTTCTTACTTGCAGTTGCGATGGACAAGTTGACAGACATGATCAGACAGGTGTCCCCGTAGACTGTGCTCTTTGCAGATGACATTGTGGTCTGTAGTGAGAGTAGGGAACAGGTTGAAGCGACCCTGGATAGGTGAAGGTATGGTCTAGAGAGGGGAGGAATGATGGTCAGCAGGACTAAAACAGAATATATGCATGTGAATGGGAGGGAGGATAGAGGAATGGTGAGGATGCAGGGAGTACAGTTTGCAAAGGTGGGCAGGTGTAAATACTTGGGAACAACAGTTCAGAGTAATGGTGAGTGTGGGGGAGAGGTGAAGATGAGATTACAAGCAGGATATGGGTGGTGGAGAAGAGTGTCAGGAGTGATTGTCATTAAGAGTGATAGGGAGGGTCTGCAAGAGGGTAGTGAGTCCAGCTATGTTATATGGGTTGGAGACATTGGCATTGAAAAAAAAGCACATGTCAGAGCTGGACGTAGCAGAGTTAATGATGTTAAGATTTGCACTGGGTGTTACGAGGGTGGACAGGATTAGGAATATGTATGTTAGGGGGTCAGCCCAGGTTGGACAGCTTGTGGACAAAGCCAGAGAGTGGCAGGATTATGTTGGTTTGGACGTGATGAGGAGGCATGCTGAGTATATTTGGGAAAGGATGAGGCTGCCAGATAAGAGGAAAAGAGGAAGTCCTGAGATAAGGTGTATGTATGTGGTGATAGTGGACATGCAGGTGGTTGGTGTGACACAGCAAGATGCAGAGGACTGGAAGTCATGGAGACAGATGATCTGCTGTGGTGGCCACTAACGGTTACAGCTAAAAGAAAGAGAAGGTGACGTAATGTCAGTGTTTACAAGTATACAATTATTTGCCAGACATAACACAACTCTTGATGACATAACTACAAATATGAGGCACACATATGGTCATTGTGCATAACACTGGACAGTTGAATGGTATGAGCTCAGTATATCACATGCAGTTCAACACACACAGCTGTGACAGTATTTCAGTATGCAAATACCCTGTATAGGTCCATCACATGTCTGAGACAAACATGTATATAATATTTGTATTCACAATTAAAATATGGATATCTGTGACATCCCAGTAGCTGGCCTAGCAGTGTCACAGTCAGTATTGTGCAACGCACACTCCAGTAGTGGTCATATGTGAGCCATCCTTTCCTGGGGTGATTCAGGGCCCTGAGCTGTGTTCTATGTCACTGTAGACAGACACAGATGCTATGGCCATAGGTTCTGCTCAGCAATATATCAGTACATGTGTTGTTGAGACATAATATTTTTTGAACTTCCTATTTTCCACATTTATATACCCCCTACTACATTCCATTACATGCTTAATTATTTGACATACCTGTGTTTTTTTTTCGGTTCAGTTGGTATAATCCATCGGTTTTGGTGTGTGTTTCTGTCTGTCTGTTTGTCTCTCTCTCTCTCTTTCTCTCTCTCTCTGAGACAGATGTAGGATATACATCTGTTTTGTATAGGCAGCAGCTTGCCTTTTGTAGGTAATGCTCATGAGCAGCTGATGGCCTGTGCACCAGTTGGAGTCCCCCACTTGCTAACTGCATGTAGAACAGCTATGGTATCATTCCCATACCCAATAGCATGGAAACACACTCCTATAACCGAGTACTTCATGTGGGCATTGCCCCTTTTCCTTGCCTGTGAGGAGGTATTCATGGAGGTGTGTGACAAACAGCATCACAGAGGGTAGTTGGAAATAACCTCTTACAACAAAAACTGTGGAGACAGCCCAACAAACTGGGGGAGAATGTTCCAAGTATAGGGACAGAATGTAAATATTGCTGTTATACAGTTGGACTAATGCTAGTTTGACAGGGTTTGCGTGGCTGCTCTGCATGAATTTAAGTCTGATAGTGTTATGTGATTGACATAACTCTCAACTGTAGGGCTATCCACAGACTGGCCAGAGTTTGGACTCTTATATTTGGTGTGTTACTCACACATTTTTGCCCTTGGAAATTCGGTAGCATACTCTGAAGATTTCAGTCAGTAAATGATAACATACATGTTTGTTTCTGACTTCATATCCCTCAGAACAGATATGTTACAATCCTGTTACACCAGCAACTTTCTCAGTTTATAACAGCAATATGTCAATAATGCCCCTGTGTTTGGGCCTGTGCCCCCCAAGTATGTCAGGCTTTGTCCAGATGCCATGCAGTAAGAGGTGGCTAGGTATAGTATATCATTATATAGTGACTTAATTGCTGATATCATCCCAGTGAGGTATCAGACTGCCAGACATCT
This sequence comes from Protopterus annectens, assembly GCF_019279795.1. Classification (NCBI taxonomy): domain Eukaryota; kingdom Metazoa; phylum Chordata; order Ceratodontiformes; family Protopteridae; genus Protopterus; species Protopterus annectens. The sequence goes on along the minus strand of NC_056727.1, from coordinate 257,847,672 downwards.
TATGTGTAGGAGGCCTTATATATGAGGACAAAGATTGGATATCCTGTGGGACTCTATAAAGTTGTGAGGGCTGTGTATTTCTGGCAATTGTTGACAGAGTCTCAGGATTGTGTAGCAGTGTATTGTGAATGTGTTATTTGGCCTGTGTAGGGAGGGGAGTAGATGTTACGGGTCCTTTTCTATCTGACTTTGCATGCTGCTCTAGTTTCTGTATATGTTTGTAGGGGCAGACTGACACATTTCCCATACCAAAGTCAGGCATCAGACTACACTGTGAATTGGGCCAGTATATGTAGGGGTAGTGTGTGAGTGGCAAACATGCTGATGATTTTGTTCACACAATCCATATACTCTACTGTTCATGTGGCTTACCAGTATGTTACTTTGAATGTGGTGAGATTGGTTATGGGTATGCACTTTCACATTGGTGTCTGTTTGTCAGTGCTGTTACATCCCTGTAGTGCCTGATATATTTGCAATTACATGTATATTCCCCATAGCAAAATTGGGTTAGCGTTGTGTCAGTCTGCCTGTAGGTTAGACAGTGCTTGGTGACATGCCTAGCAGCTCAGTGTAGTTTCCCTACTGTGATGTTATGTCCAGATATTTATCAGATGTACTGTTACCTGGCCCCCATATGTGTTGTGTATTTCTGACACATCAGTGGGATGATATGAAGATTTATGTCAGTAACTAGTGGGGAGTAATTTGGTTTTGGACTTGGGCTATTCCAGTCAATATATGTTACAGCAGACAGGAGGGTGTTACTGCATCAATTGTGTCACTTTATCTATTCCAGTATTTGGGATATCTTCCCAGTTTCATGGCTTTACCCTCCTCCCTTTGTCAGGCCTGGTCCAGATTTGTTGCACTAAGGGGTTCCAAGCATACCTCTCGACTGGCCAGATTGTTTCAGACTGTCCAGGATTATTGCTCATATTTCTGGTCTGTTCCACAGAATCATTATTTTCATTTCTGTGGTAAATCACTGATGATGTAAGGATTTCTGTCAGTAAATGATGACATACATTTCAGTTTTAGAACTCACATCCTTCTGAACATGTATGCTGACACAAACCCTGTTACTGTAGCAACATCCTACATTTATAATTGCAGTACATACATTATGTCCCTAGTCTTGGCCCATTGTCCCCCCAGTTTTGACAGCCTTTGTCCAGAATTCTGTATTATAGTTCAGATGGTGTAGTGGTACATTGCTCTGACTATGGTATACAGGGTCCTGTGTTCAACACTTGGCAGGGCTGATTATTTTGTTGCTGGGCAGAACAGTGGCTAATGGATACAGAGTGATTAAGGCACTTTTAAGCAGTTGTAAGTGGGTTTGCGCAATGTTAAGTGATGCCAACACACTGTTAAATGGGAAACTGCTTAATCTGTGTAGGCATCGCTTAGTATCACACAAACTCACTTACTGCTGCTTACTGCCACTTACTCCCATTTACTCCCATGCTAATTTCTTTAAAAGAAAAGAAAAAAGGTGTGATAGGAAAGTGGTGAAAAAGGGGGCACGCAGGGGGAAAAACAATATGAAAGATAGCTAGGGATGTGCAGGATGGGTGTAGGGAAGGTCCATAGCTGTCCATTTCTGTTACAGCAATAGCTGTGCATTTGTACAGAATTTGGTGGAGAATTTGGGCACTCAAACCCCTGAAAGAGGGATGAGGACAACAGTAGTATTGTTAAGTCAATTAGACCAGATTACATGTGACCAGATTACATGTGCCCAGTGGACAAGTGTGCAAAATGAACAGCTATGTATGGGGTGACTTTTTTGGGGGAACAGATTGCCCTTTTTTTAATAAGGTGAAAGTGGGATGTTGAGGAAGGATATTAGGACCATTTGGGGAGGTAAGTTGGGTAGGAAACAGACAAGACAGGTGACAGGGGTGGTATACAACACGTGGGGGGTAAACACCTTGGATGGAGAGGGTGATTGGGAATCAGATGCACATGAGCCCCCATATGGTTACAGTGGGATGGAGGGCACCACCCATGGGCAGTCACCACTGCACCTTCATGGCCCTGAAGGTGGCTGTGCTGGGAGCTGCACAGGAGGGGCAGGCTGACCCTCAAGATGCACCAGGCTGCCCTCAAGCTGGCTCAGCTCATCACCATACTTTGAACGGAGGATGCTGTGCACCAATTCTCAGACCTGACTGCTGGTGACGGTCTCCTCTCCATGCCTGCTCCCAAGGGGGGGGGCGAGCCTCAACCCTGAGGCTGTTCCACCCGAAGGTGGTGCAGGACCAATGGAAGAGAAGGCCTGGGTTGGGTGCCAGTACCATTACCAGATGAGGCGGGAGAGGTGGATCTGCCAGGATCTGCCTTCCCAGATGTGCTATGGTGTTTCAGTTTAAAAAATATTTTGGTTAGTCAAGAACAACACATTTCAGGATTAGTTATAACAACATGCATGAGTGTTCCAATTGACCCCATAAAACAGAATTGAAACAGTTGCATAGCAAACAAAACACATGCATATATGGAAACACAGTAGGCATTATAACCGCATGCAAGTTACATTGATAGCAACAGGCCACCAGTGTTAGTATTTGAGCAGGGAACATTAATATTCAAATGGTTCAATATTTGTATTATAACAGGACACAACAGTAGGTTTGGAGATATACATACCCATTTAGTAGTAGTAGTTAAGTAGTTTTTTATTCAGACATGTCCAAGGGTCATCTCCCAGTGTTCTCTCCTGTCTATCTGATTAATCCGGGCATCCTGAGGCAATGTAGCAATTGCCTCATGTACACAGACAACCCTCTCCTCCTACCACCCAACACCACAACCTGTGAGAGATGCACTTATCTAGCCAAACTGGAGGTAAAGCTCTCTCCAACCAAGACTGAACTTGACAGTCAAGAGGAGAAGGTAAACACTTGCACCACACCACACTCATCACGTAGTCCCACTAAACCTACACCACCAAAATCCACACATAGAAACACAAAAACATTTGCAGAGGCTCTCAATAATAATCTGCTTAAACAACAGAGACCTCCAAAGCAGAAACGCAAGCAACCTTCACCCCCAACACAACCCAAATGGCACATAGCCTACAGACTCAGTGTGCCACTAAACAACAGCCTATAAGGCAAAACAACGTACCCAACACACTAGTCATAGGTGACTCTATAGCCAGGCACACTGATGTACCACTCACCAAGCTAAACAAGGAGAAGGTTACTGTCAGCTGCCTGTCAGGTGCCAGGATCCACCACATAACCCATGCACTCAGGTCACTCCACAACAAATACAAATATGACTCTGTCATTGTCCATGTTGGTGTGAACGACCTGAGATGTACCTCCCTGGACTACATGAAAAGAGACATGGAAGAGGTCTCCGATCTTGTAGCCCAGGCAGGTATGACCCTAGCCCTGAGTAGCATCCTGCCATTGCCCAGAATGATACCGCAGTACAAGGACAAAATAATTGACTTCAACAATTGGCTAAGCTTCTGGTGTCATTCTAAGGGGATCCAGAATCTGTCTGCTTGGGACGACATGGTCGACAGACCACGATGCTTTGCCAGAGATGGCCTGCAACTGTCGCCTATGGGAATTCGGATACTGGCTAAGGCTCTTGCCACCCCTATAGTGCCTTTTTTAGGCAAGGTTCAAATGATAAATTCACCACCATAACAGGAACAGGCAAGCAAGAACTGAGGGTAATACTACTCAATGCTAGAAGTCTAAATCTCAAAATGCACTCACTCGAGGCACTCCTTAAAATGGAGAACATTGATATATGTGCAGTGACAGAGACCTGGTTCAAGGCTCTAGAGAGCACCCCATGCATTACCAGGCTATAACTCATACCACACTTTTTGGCTATCTAACCTGGACCAGAACACCAAAGGTGGAGGTGTGTCCATATTCATAAAGGATATCCACACCTCCAGGCTAGTTGCGCAGCATAATGCATCTGAGGTTATCCAAGTGCAACTAACTCTGGGCAAAACTGCAATCCAAATTGTAGCTTGCTACAGATCCCCACCATGCCCCAGAATTTCCACTCTTCTTTTCTTGATATACTGGAAAATATTAGGGTTCAACCAAAAACCCTAATAATGGGCAATTTCAACTACCCGACCATTAACTGGGAAAACTACTTGTGTACCAACTCCTTCGCTCAATGCTTTCTGGAATTCATAAATTCCAATGCCCTGGATCAACTTATCTACACCCCCACCAGGGGCAACAGCATTCTAGACCTAGTTATTACCAACATGAGTAACGGGTGTTCCACACCTGAAGTCAACTCCTCATTGGTCAGATCCGACCATAAGCTAATCACCCTAGATATCCGCATCCTGCCCCCACCCACCATTAAGGAAACCATGATAAAAAATTTCTCCAAAGCCAACTTCATGCTTCTTAAGACAGAAGTGGTGAACTTCATGACACCCATGCAGATGGACAATACAGTTATGACTGCTGAATCTTACACAAATGCACTCTATAAGCACTTACTTGAGTGCATGGATTGAGCTATCTCAAACAGAACCATGACGCTATCCTCCAAAAACAGGAAGCCAATCTGGTGGTCCCTGCCATAAACAAACTCTACAACAGAAGGAAGAAACTGTTGCAAAAGAGAGTAAAATCCCATGAGTGGAGGAGCTCCCTGGTCACCCTCAGAAAGAAGCTGAGATCCCTTATAAGATCCTCCAAAGCTAGCTATGAAAACAAAATCACCACTGATTCTAAGGGCAGCCACAAAGCATTCTATAGTTATGTCAAGAATCTCAATGGCAACACTCAGATCTGCTCTGAGTTACAGCACAACGGCACAAAAATTACAGAACCAGCTGATATTGCCAACATCCTGGCAGATAGGTTCAGTGCTAACTTTACCCCCCTCTCACCTCCTAAAGGACCCATATCTATACAGGAAGAATGCAGAGTCCCCGTAATCACATCTATGTAGGTAAAAGCTGCACTCTCTAAAACCAAAAACACAGCATCCATGGGACCAGACAACATCCCAGGCTGCATTTTACATGAACTTCAGAACTAACTGGCTCCCTACCTAAGCACCATGTTCAATGATAGTCTCACATCAGGCTTTGTGCCCACTGAATGGTGCACAGCAACAGTTATCTGACTTCACAAAGGGGGAGCCACCACTGATCCTGGGAACTATCGCCCTATTAGCCTGATGAGCCTGGTCTGCAAGGCATGGAATGTATCATCATGGAACTCATAAACAAAGACATTGGTAACCTCCAAACTCTGGACCCCACCCAGTTTGGGTTTGTGAATAGCAGATCATGCCTTCTGAACCTGATCGACTTCTTTGAGGCAGTCATCAAAGCCGTAGATGAGGGTAAGGTGGTTCACACAGCCTATCTTGACCTCGCCAAGGCTTTCAACACCAACCCCCACTCTGGAATTATAGCTAAACTCACTAAACTAGGTATAAATCCCTACATCACAAGATGGGTTGCCAACTGGCTCACTGACAGAACCCACACTGTAAAAGTTGCAGACTCCAAATCTGACTTCAAACCAGTGACAAGTGGAGTACCACAGGGTTCAGTCCTTGGACCTCTCCTGTTTGGTATCTACTTCTCTGAAGTACAGGCTAACAAAGAATGCCTCTGGCTAATGAAGTTTGCAGATGACTGCAAACTATGAGCCATAGTTGAGTCCCCAAATGATGTGGACATCCTACAGAAGGGCCTCACTGAGACAGATGCCTGGTGACAGAGGCATGCCTCAAGCTCAAAGCCAAAAAGTGCATTGTCATCCCCCCTTGGTAAAAACGCTGTACCCATGAACTACCACATAAATGGTGGTCTACTTAATGCTGAATGTGTGATAAGAGACCTTGGTACCCAGGTGTACAGTTGTCTCTCCTTTGATAATCACATTGCCACAGTAGTCAGGAAATCCTTCTATGTGGCACACCTCATCAAAAAAGGGTTCTCATCCAGGAAAAAAGAAGGCATTGTTCCCCTCTACTCGGCACTTATTAGATCCATTATAGAGTACAATGCCCCTTTTGGAATGTACCTCACAAGACATCTGCAGCAGCTGGAAAGGCCACAGAAGTACTTCACAAAGAGGATTACTGGCCTCAAACAGATACCCTACACAGACCATCTCAAAAACCTCCAGCTTTACTCTGTAGCATATCGCCTACTCTGAGGAGATCTCTGCCTAACATATAAAGCTATGTTAAACCCAGAGCTGTTGGACATGCTACACCTAAAGAAATCCCAATCCCTCTGAACTACATGCTCTAGGGACCTAATCCTTGTCACCACAATAAACAGGACATGCTGGAGGGATAGTTTCCTGTCCCAGAGATTTCCTATACTCTGAAACATGCTACCCATTTATGTCAAGCAATGTTCCTCCTTAGCACTCTTCAAGAAAAATCTTGATGAGTGGTTGGGAAATAGGAACTACACCCCGGGGATCACTTCTGTGGCTCTGCTCGACAGGGGCACAGGAAATTAACTTTCTTGGGTGGCATAAGCCAGGGAAACTTGTTGGCTAAGCTTACTTAGGCCCTTGGGCCAATAGCCTAGTACCTACTTATGAACCTATGAATGTGTATGAAGTACTGATGCAGATAGGATGGGGGAGAGAGAGAGAGGTCAATTAACAAATGTCTAGGCTTCAGTTTTCAACAACTGTACAGATCATTACTCAACTCATTACTCTCCATGGCTGATATCACTGTATATCTACCTATGGCCTGGGGATGGACAGTGGGATTGTTGCACACAGTGTATTGGTTAAGTCTTCTTACAGCTAATAGACATATTTCCTTACCTGGCAGACCTGTTGAACAAATATGTGTTAACATTACCTGACTGTTTCTACACATATTCACATCTTCACGGTACATATGTGACACTGACAGGAGTTCCCAACACTCATGCTTAGGGGGTGTGGTACTGACATACTCTGCTGGGGTTTCTATCTGTCTCCATGGTTATTAGCAGCAGTGACCATTAGCCATGACAGCATGACACTTGAGGGACATGTATCGGAACAAAGTGCTTGATATATGTACTTATCCTGTTGTCATTTCCAGCCTTGGGGTTGCACAGTGGATATGTAGAACAAAGAGCGTGTTGGTAAAGCCTTCTTACAGCTATTGCAAATATTTCCTTACCTCACAGACCTGTGGAGGTAATTTACATTAATACTACCTGACTGTTTATACAAATATTCACATATTCTTGTTTGACAATATGCATTTAGTGTGCTACCACTGCCAGGATTTGAACCATGCCTGTTTGTGCAAAAAGGTACACCACAGCTGTGTTTCATCACAATGAGCAACTGAGAAACTGCTGACAAAATGCTTGACTTTTTTCTCCCTAGTACTCTCTGGTTTGCACAATCTGACCTTATAGTTAGACAGATACCCTAGATAATGACAACTGTACTGCAATTTGTAGACAACAGATATGTGTTAAGTTTTCAGTAATAGTTGCATAACACAGTTATTTTCTACCAGAAACACATAACAATGCAGAACTTGTACACATTTATATTCATACCACAACATGACAAAGTAAACACACCAATCAGAGTTTTTTATTTTTATTCAATGTTACAGAGACCTTTATTCATTGCACACAGTACACAGTTTACCTACTAGTTGTTGACAATCTACTACTTTTTATTTATTTTCCTTGAATAACGCAAGCTAGATATTTACTCACCAGCCTCCCGGTGCATCCTTAGCAGCCTGCTGGCATGAGCATCAATATCTGCAGCCCTCTCATCAGCAGCTGTACAGGAGATAAATAAACATGTATGTATACCTATTGATTACATACTCAGGCTGGACTTTGGAGAACACTAATTGATACTGATACTTACACACTTCAGAGACATTCCGTGCCTGTGCGTCTTGGGTCTACTGGTCCAAGAGATCCCTCTTCCTATGCTTCAGGTCAGCATAATGGTGCTGGACCTGCTCACCAGTCCGAGGGATACTAGTAGCACTGGTAAGATCACGTGTGAGATGGTCCCAGGCCTTGGCTTTGTATTGGGAGCCCTGGTACTGGTCCTGCAGCAGTCTCCCTTCATGGTCTTTTACAAGGAGTCCAATCATGACCCTGGACTCCTGAATGCCCCAACACTGGACCCGAAAGCACACACCCTCAGCAACACCAGCCATAGTGTCTGCAGTGATCAGCTACAACTGGTTATGGTTGTATTCCCACCTGCGGGGTTTAAATAGAGCTGGATTCCCACCCTTTGCTGTGATTGGCCAATTTTGAATATGCTGAGCTAAGCTAAGCAACGGGCAAACCCGCTTAGCTAAGATAAGCATTGCTTAAAGTGGTAGATGCTAAGCACTGCTTACCAGTGCACAAATCCGCTTAGCTGTGCTAATTATTGCTAAGCAGTTAGATTTAAGCAATGCTTACACTGGTTAAGCATAGCTGAGCAAAAGTTAGCATTGTTCAGCTTTCATTTTATAGAATATCAGGATTGTGGGGTTGATTCCTTATTAATTACATCTTATGATATGTATGTTTACCTTCCATAACATCCCCCTATGTGCTTTTGTTACATTATATTCTTGTATGGCTATATTATATGGAACACTTGTGTTTATATGGGGGTTTCACATCTGTACTACATTGACACCTCACATTTGGACCGGCTACACTACCCTGGTTAACACATATATACTATTTACTACCTATTTATAAAAAATATATATTTTAGTGCTGCTTTCACATATAAAAATGAATGGACTGCATTGGGGCTCGAACCATGAATAACTGCATGCTAAGTGAAATCTGTAACCACTACCTTATCTCACGTTTGGTATTTTGGCAATTTATTTCTATTTAGCTCCTTTGAATGTTTAAGCTATGCTGAACACAGCTGCGCAATGTGCACTCCCACTCAGCTATGCTTAAACTTTAGTGGGTATGGGAAAAAATAAGATATTTGTTTTACTTGTCTTAGTTTAGGGATATGCACATAGCTAATAGTCATACCTTTCAACCTCTTAGAGCATAAAATCTGGACAAAGCCTAACATGATGGGGGGACAAAGAAGGAGAGATTTTAAATATTGCTCTTACAAACTTAGAAAGTTGATAGAATAATAGGTTTTGCATTAGCCGTGACATTTTGGAAGGATGTGGAGTCTTAGACTCAAATGTTTGTTATTATTTAATGACTTCCATCCTCAGCTGCTTGCCAGACAAGTACAGATTTTAGGAGGAGCACACTTAACATATGTGGCAATAATCTGCATTCTGTGAATATCTGTACAGTTGAGAGTATGCAACAGTGTCCGCGGATACTGTTTTTGTTTACAAAGTGACGTACGGGACTTCCTGAGTGCAGGGAGCATGTTTACCATGCGAGCACTGCTCAGACATGCCCCCTGCACTTGTTCAAGGCTCATGTCCATGCAGGTTATACAGCAGTGCACCTTCATTAATATCCAAGGAGCACTACTGTGCTGCAATGGCACAATCCACTTCGTGCAAGAATAGATTGTTTTTCCAAAAGAGAAGGTAGAAAAAAGAGTCAAGGGGCAGATAAAAAGGAAGAAATCAAAATCAAACATGCAAGGATTGAAGAACATTACTGCAAGAAAAAAAACATTGACAACATGACTCAAGCTGTCGATGTACAAAGCCAGCTGAATGAGAATTGTATGCCTGCAGTTGTAATAAGCAATGAAAACAGTGGGATGAATAAGACTAATGGTGATGAAGATCATTCCTTTGTAACAATTGCTAGGGCAGATATTACTGAATTAAAAGTTGAAGATTTTCCAGATCTGGTCAGAAAAGATATTCCTGTAATTGGAGATTCAATTATTAAGGGAACTGATACTTAACATTTGCAGAGAAGATAATGAGCATCAAATAGTGTTATGCTTGCCAGAAGCAAAACTAGAGAATGTGAGACAGGCCTTAGAACACCTTAATTTAAGGAACTACTGATCTGTTTGTTATTAATGTCTGTACAAATGATCTCATGAGCAAGGACTCGCTGTTAGTAGGATACGTATAGTCCACATAACATAGTTTGTACGGGTGCTAGGGTGTGTTTTTCACACGTCAGATATAGAGAGGAGAGTCAGGTCACAGTGAATGAAAATATTTTGGGGTAAATACTTGCATGAGAAAAATATCCATAAAAAAAATGGAAATGTGTAGATCATCCAAGCCTAATTTTGGGTACATGTGTTCAGATAGGATGCCATGCACTTGTCAAGGTCTGAGAAGAGAATTTTTGCAGCAGATATTTTGTAATATTTTCAAAGACAAGGCAGGGTTTTTGCCAGGTATAAAATTTAATGGTTCACAAATAGTAACAGTTGATGCAATGCTGTTATTAATGCTAAGAGCATTAATAATAAAGTTTTTTTTATTGACATATATGCTACATTCCCTCAAGATTTATATTATTGTTTGTGAAACATGGTTTAAGAACAATGACTGGAAACCAGTTCTATCACAGTATAAACGTTTTTACTGTAACAGACATTCTAACAAAAAATTAGGTGGAGGTGTCATGACAGGGATTAAAGATAGTTATGAGACCTGTGATTATAATGGGGCTGCAGTGGTGCAGCGGTTAGTGTTGTCGCCTCACAGCAAGAGGTTCTCCCATTCGATTCTCATCTGGAGCACCTTCTGTGTGGAGTTTGCCTGTCCACCCCATGGTCTAGTGACGTTAAAGACATGCAGGTAGGTGTGTGCGTGAATGGGTGTGCCTTCTTTGAAGGTTGGATGTCGGACTGGCAACCCGGCACAGTAAAAATCTACTACCAGTCATTAGCAGACCAGAGTTCCGCTGTGGCGACCCCTAACCGGGAAAAGCCGAAAGACATTACTATGAGGCCTGTGATTATAACATATTCATTGATCACACCAATACTATAGACTGTATAACTGTTTCAATAAAGACAACCCTGGAACAGATAGTTGTCGGGGTGTATAGACCACCAAAGTCAAGTGCTGATGACCTAGAGGAATTCATACATGAAACACAGGAGGGAAGAATAATACTGACTTGGGTACTTACATTTACTGGAAACAGACTGGAATCATATTGATTCAACATTAGTAAGGAAATTATTTACAATATTAGAAACAATTGCTTCACATTGTTACATTTTCTGTTAGGCTTTTTTACATACTAGACATTGTGCTGCTAAATTAATTACTGTTACTTCATTTCAAGTTTTGCCACCATTGATGTGCAGTGATCATATGGTTATAAAGGTTAATTTGCTGCTAGATAATTCTGCCAAACTGAAATCTAAACAAATGCATAGAAGATCAATAACAGATTACATGGAAGCAAAACAGTCATTATGTAAAACTTAATTGGAGTGGTACATTCAGTGGAAAAACTGCAGAAGTAATGTGAAAAATTTTGAAAGAGAAATTGTTTGAATGCAAAAATTAAAAAAAATGTCTAACATCAGAATCTAGGTACAAAACGTCAGGAAGATACATTTCCATAAGAACAAAATGGTTGATTAAGGTGAGAGCCAAAAAATACAAGAAACAAAAAACAGGTTGAACTGCAACCTTGAAACTGAAATGAACAAGTTGGGCATTCATATTAAATAGTGAGACATAACATCCAGAAAAAAATGAAGAAAATGCATATAAAGATATTGAGCATAATAGGAATCCATTTTATAGATTCATAAGATGTGGAAGGAGTAATGACATACAAAGTGATAAACTATGTGTAGATTCCAAAAATGTATTCTCCTACACAACTTATCTAGTTTCCACATTGGCCAGAAATATAATTCTATAGCTTCCTTAAGAATTTCTAAAGCTTTTTTAAAAGGAACTTTTCTCCTAAGACCACATATCAGCGACCTGGTGCCTCCATGGTATATTACCATCATATTGAAACACTGACTCACCCACCCTTTGAACCGGCAGTATCACCTGATTTAAAATTCTTATCCTGGAAAACAATTTATCTGATGTTGTCAATCTTTGTTCATTCTTGATGAATGGGACTCAGTTCTGACCCCTCTGAACCAGCTCAGCCATTATACACCTCGCACTAGCCAGAAAAACTCTTGAGCTAAGACTCTCCCCATAAAGCCTCTCTCTCCATTACCTCAGATCTTGTTTGCCGTTCTGATAACTAGACGCATCAGCTGATAATCTCCAGCTAAGTGCTTTAATTATATTTATACATTTCTTCTTTAAAATTACTCTTTATATTTTTTAAACTAGTTTATCTTTCTATTGTTATTTTAGTGTCTGTAAATCAGTTCTCTACCCTTTACTTCTTAGGTAATTTCTTTAAATACCATTGCTAGTATTTCCCCTCTCCTTTTACTGTTTTTTGGTATTTCTTCCTACGATTGTTGGTAGATTTCTTATCTATCCTGTAAGTGTGAGTGTGTGTGTTTTTTCTTTGAAATGGTGGGAAAGCAGAAAGGCACATCATCAGGCTTTAAGCAGTGCCGAGATTGTGGAAGAAAGATGATCAAGTCAGATGGCCATTTTTCATGTGTATATTGCTTGGGTGCGCCCCATTTAGAGACTAATTGTAAGATCTGCCAAGGTTTTAGTTCTAGAACTTTGACAGAGCAGAGGAATAAGTTGATTTTGAAAGGACTGTTAAAATCCAGCTTTGATGAAGCCCTGTCTAAGCCAGAGTCCTCCTCCACCGAAGTTGAACATAAAAAGAGAAGTCATTCAGTGCTGACCTCATCATCGAAACCGGACTCCAAAAGGCACAAGTCTCCTTTCATCAATCCCCTCAGAACTTAAGATTAAGGTTCCTAAAATAATTGTGAAACAGCCTTCAGCACCGACAGTTATGACCCACTCGGTACTGATGGTTTTGTCACCAACTTTGACAACCTTGGCACTGACATTTTCATTGACACTGACCACAACAGTCTCGACACCAACAATTTTGTCAGTAACAACATCTTTGACCGTCCACTTGGTTCTGACTTCTCCGTCTGCTCCACAGCATATGGTGCCGACGCTTGAAGCATTTGTACCTGCCAGAACGAGATGCTCCCCTTCTGTAGACCCCTTTCTGAGTCAGCTTCCCAGTCCTTTCATGGATAGGCCAGTCTCTCCCTTGGGGATGTTGGTCCAATCAACCAGAAGTCTTTCTGAGGTAGATGTGTTGAGATTAATGGATCAGCTTTTGGTGGCCAGTAGTCTTCCTGCTCCCACTCAGACCTCCCTCACTTCTGGAGTCGGTGTCTTTTCTCCCAGGACTCCCCCTGAATTTCCTCCTCTGACCTCCTTTCTAGGTTCAGAGCCCAGCATTTCGATTACCCTGGTTCCAGCTGTTACTGTGCTAACAGAAGCTCTTTCTTCTGTACCTGGATCAGCTCTGATGTCTTCGGCTCCATTGGAACCGATAGACTCTCAGGGCCATAGTTCAGCTGTTGGTTCTGGCTGCCCCAGTATGATACTGATTGTGCGCACAGAGCTATCCTTGGCTCTCAGAACCCTGACAGTTTCAAACTCTTCCCCATCTCCTGTTTTGGAGGGTGGTCCTCCAGAGTGGGGTGTGACCCCAGTTCCAAGGTTGTCTTTCTCAGTTCTGGGCTCCCATCCCTCTTTGGGTGGGCCTGCCTTCCAGATCATGGAAAGAGCTTTAGCCTCAGTAGCCTTTCAGCTGGCCCCATCTATGTCGGGGTGTGACATATTTGTTCCCTTTGGTTCGCAGCTGCCACCATCTCTCACGTCAGGACAGTGGGCACTGAAATGGCAAGATATCCCTGTTCAGGGTCCCTCTTCTTTGGAGTCTTCCTCAGAGATTCCCACTGATGAACCACCCCATAAGAAGACTTGCAAGAGGAAACATCTGAATTCTCCAGAAGAATCTGTCACAGAAGACACAGACTACGATGAAGGGGAGGGTTCCCCTCTGTCATCCCCTGAAGATGTCTCATTTGAAGAAATCCTGGAAATCTTAAAACAGAGGGGTGATTGGAAGCCCACAAACCCATCCTCAGAAGAATCTCTGTTCTTCCAGGCTTTCGGTGCTTGCCATCTACTTCCTGGGTGACCCCACCCACTGATGAACTTATTAAGCTAATTGTGCAGTGGGCATAGAAGGCTCCTGATTCCATAGCACCAATCCCCCAGAGGCCAGACAAAATTTTATCAGCTCCAGAAGAGCAACCACACTGGGGAAAGGGTTTAGCAGTAGATGCCATGGTGGTGGTGACAGCCACCAAAAAGGAACTTGCCAAGGAGAGTTCCACTGTCCACCCTCCTAACTGTGAGTCTCAAATGATGGACAGGTTTGGGAAGTGGGTCTATACGTCATCAACCTTCACTCTTAGGTCCTTGAATTTCATGGCATACTTCACTAGACTCCAAAAGGATCTGATTAAGGAGCTATCGGATACCATTGCCAGAGGTGTGTCTGATGAGGTGCAGGATAAAGTTACCTCTCAGCTTGCCACCCTGGAGTCTATATCAAAATCGTGCATGTGGCTCATCTCTCATGCAGCTAAAGGAATGACTAGAGCAGTGGGTTCAGGCATTGCCATAAGGTGCCATGTCTGGATGCACTTGTGTGACTTTGCAGAACCCTTCATATCTTCCTTTCTCAATGCTCCTGTTGATGATCTTCCTTGTTTGGCCCTAAAGTCAGAGACACACTAGCCAGATGTGAAAAAGATGAAAAGACCCTGTCTGCTGTGGGCATTTGTTTCTTTACTCCTCAACTATCCTACTTTAGGAATCAGAGGAGTGGAAAAATATGATTCAAGAAGTCCCAAGGGCCTTTTCAGGACACACGTGGTGAATACTCCCCTGGGGCAGGGGGGAGTTCTAATGGAATACGCCCTCCCCTGGGCAGAGGATGTCCGTGGAATCAGAGCTACACAGACTCCTTCTCTGGACAGCCCTATCAATAGTTCTAAATGAAAGCCTGATTGCTTACCTCTGGAAGCAGTCAGGGGAAGATTTTCACTGCACCAGACAGCCTGGATATTCATAACTTCGGATACTTGGGTGAAGAGAATTATCAAAAGAGGTTACCACATTCCCTTTACTCTCTTTCCAAAGTCACAAAAAAGAGTCCCCAATGTTTCACCCACTCAGAGGGACCAAGCAGCTGTAGAGATTCAAAAGCTACTGGAAAAAACAGTCATCCAAGACATCCCACCAGACCAAAGAGGATCCGGATTTACTCAAGATTCTTTTTAGTGCCAAAAAAGACAGGAGATTGGAGACCAATTTTAGATCTCAGCCTTCTGAACAAGTTCGTTCAGAAAACAAAATTCCAGATGGTCATGGTCCAGTCTATCCTTCCCTTTCTAGAGAAGAACAATTGGATGTGCTCTATAGACTTCAGGATATGTATTACCACATAAAGATAGTCAAACGCTCCAGAAGATTCCTCCGCTTCCGGCTGGGAGCCAGTCATTTCCAATTCATAGTGCTACCCTTTGGTCTCATACAGCTCCCAGGGTGTTCCCCAAATGCATGGCAGTGGTAAAAGCTCACTTGAGACTACGTGGATTTTGAGCGTTTCCATACCTAGATGATTGGCTCCTCACCGCCCCCACCAGGCGTCCACTGCTTTAGGCCACAGACTTCATACTGAATCTTTTCCAGTCTTTGGGCATTACAATCAGCAGAGAGAAATCCCAGTAGACTCCAACACAAGATCTAGAATTTATAGGAACATGCCTCAATACAGTTTCTTGTGCAGCTTCTCTCCCTGTATGCAGACAGGTTGCAGATACAACTCATCATGTCCAAAAACAAGGTTCCTGCTCTTCTCATCCTTCAAGATCTGGGATCTAAGGCAGTGACGATGACCTTAGTGCCCCTCACAAGATATCATATGAGGCTGCTTCAATGGCTCTTAGCTACACAATGATTAATACTGACACAGCCAATGTCTTATCTGATTTGAATAACAAATCACTGCAAGAAGGATCTATCCTGGTGGATGAAGTCAGAGGAAAAGCTATGGGGCCATACCTTCACTCTCTCTCCACCCACCACTGTAGTGATCACGGAAACTTCCCAGATTGGGTGGGGGGGGGGGGCATTATCTGGGAAGAACAATTCAAGGCACTTGGTCACCACTAAAGGCCAATCTGCACATCAATGCCCTAGAATTTAAAGCAGTGCTTCTAGCGTTGCAAGCTTTTTAGTCTGTCCTTCCTTTGAGGATGATTGCAATCCAGTCAAACAACATGTCAGTAGTCTGGTACATCAACAAGCAAGATGGAACCAAATCTTACCCACCTGTGTCGGGAAGCTCTCAAGATATGCCAATGGGCTAACACTTTCAACCACTTTCTAATAGCAAAGCACATCGCAGGAAGCTCCAACATTATAGCAGACAAACTGAGCAGATGCATCCTCCTGCCTCAAGAGTGATCCCTGAATCCCAAGGTAACAAAATATTTCATCTATGGGGCCAGTCTTGCTGCAATCTCTTTGCCTCCCCAATGAACAACATATGCAGCAGTTATTTTGCCCTACTTTCCTCTCTGGGCAGTGCCCAAGAGATGCACTCCTCATCGATTGCCCCCCCCCCCCCGGGACTACTTTATGCCTTTTCTCCAATCCCACTCATTCCCCTATTCTTGAAGAAAGCCCAAAGGTTGAGAAGCAAAGTGAACTTTATTGCACCCTATTGGCTTTGTCAAGTCTGATTCCCCTTCCTTTGGCCTCACCTGATTCACTGTCCTTGGATTCTGGACTCAGTTCCAGACCTGCTGTCTCACCTTCAGGGATTGTTGCATCCCAACCTTCAAAATCTCAAGCTGACAGCTTGGTATCTCCAAGTCCATTAATTGCCAGGCAGAACAATTTACCTTCATAAGTACAAAAAATCCTTCTGGTTTCTCATAAACCATCCACCAGGAAACTCTATCTTAGCAAATGGAAGACATTTTCAGTTTAGGTCCATACCAATAATTTAGATCCCTTTTCAGCCCAGTTGACAAGATCTTGGAATTTCTGGCTTCACTTTTTGAGCAAGGAGCTTCTGCTTCCACCATCAAAGTCCAATTAGCAGTCATTTCCAGTTTCTACAATGGGTTTGATGATCGTACCTTGATTTCCTATCGTTTATGCAAAGATTTTCTCAAAGGCACTTTGCCTCTAAAGCCCCATTTAAGGATCCTACAGCTCCATGGGATTTGACCCTGTTACTACAGTCTTTAGTTCTCCAGCCCTTTGAGCAAGCAGTCATTTGCGATCTCAAGTTCCTGTCATGGAAAACTCTTTTTCTGGTGGCCATCCCTTCTGCCAGGAGAGTTTCTGAATTACAGGCTTTATGTGTGAAACACCCTTATATGATTTTTCATAAGGATAGAGTGTCATTAAGAACCAGTCCTTTTTTTACCTAAAGTGGTCTCAGAATCTAATATTAACCAGACTATAGATTTGCCTGTCTTCTTTCCAAATTTTTCAAATAAAGGTGAATATTGCTTGCATTTGCTAGACATTCATAGATAGTTACGTTTCTGTCTTGACAGAACCAAACTATCTAGAAAATCAGGCCAATTATTTGTATCATTTTCAGGTTCAACTTTGGGTAAACCTGTCTCAAAAGTTACCTTATCAAAATGGCTTAGGGACTGTTTTACCTTCATTTACAATCATAACCTGAAATTGCCTGCACCTATTAAAGCACATTCTACCAGATCTGTATCCACTTCAGCTGTTTTCCACTCCAAGGCTTCCATGGAAGAAATATGTGCAGCCACAATGTGGGCCACTTCTCATACCTTTATCACTCATTACAAATTGGATATTGTCTCCGGGGGAAGAGCATCTTTTGGCTCTATGATGCTCAGGAATATCCTTCCATAGGGCCACCCAGGACCTAAAGTAGCTGTGGACTCTGTCCCATTCATCAAGAATGAATGAAGAATGTCAACATCAGATAAAGAAGTTACGTCCTTATCATAACGTTCCATCTGTGTTATCAGTCTTCATTCATTCTTGGCATCCTACTGTTCTGACCCTCCTAAGGACTTCTGGAGGTTTGGACACTTGTTCTGGCAGTTTTTATTATTCACCTTAGACATGACTTCTGTTGTCATCCTACACTTTGGCTGCAAACTCAATCTGAGGTAATGGAGAGAGGGACATTATGACTGGAGTTTTAGCTTGAGAGTTTTTTTGGCTGGCGTGAGCTGTATAATGGCCAAGCTGGTTCCAAGAGGTCGGAACAGAGTCCCATTCACCAAGAATGAATGAAGATCGACAACATAGATAGAATGTTATGGTAAGGACATAACTTCTTTTTCTAGTGGCTGTCACTTCAGCCAGATGAATCTCTGAAATGCAAGCACTTTCATGGAAACCTCCATATTTGGTCTTTCACAAAGACAAGAGTTTCCTTAAGGACTAATGCATCTTATCTTCCTAAGGTGCTATCTGAGACTAGTCTAAATCAGTCAGTAAATGTGCCAGTCTTTTTTCTGAGATTTTCAAACAAAGGTGAATACATGCTTAATATGCTGGATGTTCGTCAGTTCAGATTATACCTTCATATAACCAAAACCCTTCAGAAAATCAGACTAGCTATTTATGGCATTCTCAAAACCCAAGTTAGGCAAACAGTGGCTAAAGTGACTCTGTCAAGATGGTTATCTGAGTGCATTTCCTTTGTTTACAATAAGATGGGCTTGTTTTTACAATCTAAACCTAAAGCTGATTCCACAAGGGCAATGGCCACATCAGTAGCCTTTGAGAGTAGGATCCCTATTGATGATATTTGTGCAGCCGCTACTTGGTCAACAGTACATACATTTGTATCACATTATAAGCTGGATGATCACATTCTTCCTTTGGCTCAATCATCCTCAAAAATGTCCTTCCTTGATACCATCCAGGTCTATAAGCTTGGGAATCTGTCCCACAGTTGAGTCAGACAAAAATAGATAACATTGGATACTAAAGTTATATATATACCATAGCGATAGATTAATTTTGTCTGATTTTCGGCTGGTTCAACATCCTTCTCAACTTCCTGTTTCCAAATTGTCACAAATATGATTCTGGTGACCAGGTTGACTCTGGCATTCCCTATCTATGAGCAGTCTTTTCTGCCACTTCCCCATTAACCCAAAAGCTTTTCTGTCATGCATTCTGGAGTTTATTTTGAACAGACGTTATATGATTTCATGTTTCTGCATATGGGTATAATGATGGAAGGGGGACAAACTTGATCTGAGGTACTGAGGTCTAGTTCAGGGAATTATGGGTAGGGGACAAGTCAGAGCTCTGGAACTGAAAAGCTTCAGCATCAGTGCTGACTCTGAGGTCAGATCCAGTCAGATCTGACAATCACAGTTGAACCTAATTTACATGAGACAACATGTATCTATTGATGTGATGTTGTCAGTCTTCACTCAGTCTTTGACTGTGGGCTTGGTTCCGAGCCTCAAAACTGACTCAGCCGTGTACTTCAGCTCGTGCCTTCCAAACTCTTGAGCTAGGCTCTACCCATAATGCTCCTCTCAAAATTACCCCAGATCTTGTTTGCCGCTTCATGTGTCAGACGCGTTCAAACTTCTCTCGAGCCTTGGCTTATTGTTAAGTACATTTTTTGCTATTTAAAATCTCTTTTTGTATATTTCTCTATTTTCCTTCCTGATAGCTCTTTTATTGTCTAACCGCTCCTCTCATTTTGGCTTCTCCTTAGTGTGAGTGTGTATATTTCCCATTTTCTGTACTACCATTGGTAGTTTCTTCAAGTACCACTGTTGGTACATTCCTTACCTTTTAAGGTGTATTTTAGTATATTTTACTTACCATTTTTGGTATTTCCTACCTTTTGTCTTATTATCTTTAAAAAAAAACCTCCTTCTCTGTCAAACTGTGTGTGTGAGACTGTTTGCATTATGGCTGAAAAACAAGTTTCTCCAGTTAAATCCTCTAAAGGCACCTCCAGATTTACAAGGTGTCAGAAATACCAGGGTAAAATGACCAATTCTGATGGGCATACCCTTTGTGTTTATTGTTTGGGGAAAGTCCACTTACAAGAAAGTGCTCAATTTGTCACAGTTTTTCTACCCGCACTCTTACTGAACATAAGAACAAATTAATACTTAAGCAACTTCTAAAGAAGAGACCTTTTTTGCTTCCAAGTACCTCAGAACTGTCCAAGAAGGTTTCTAGAGTGCCTTCAGTGCCAAAGAGTTCTTTGGCACTGAAAGGTATAACTGACTCAGCACCTACAAAATTATCGGAGCCAACAGTGACTTCCCCAGCACCCACAGAGATTTCGGTGCCAGAACAGTCAAAGCTGCCTTTGTTCCCAAGGACAAAATATTTACCAACTATTGACCCTTTTAAGGACAGGCCACCAAGCCCATTCCTTGAAGTGAAACCCCCTATGTCTCCTTTGACTGCTTCAGTTCAATCCACTAACAGTCTCTCGGAAGCAGACATTATGAGACTGGTGGATCAGCTCCTAATGGTGAGGGGATTGTCCTCAGTTACTAGCCACTCTGGCATCAGAACCAACCTGTCTACGTCACCACCTGTTCCTCCTCCTCCAACACCTATTGATTCATTGGAGCCCTCGGTTCCAACACTCCCAGTGTCTACTTTCTTGATTCCAGTAGCATCCTCTTCTCTAGTACCGAGGGCTGCCTTGAGCTCCTTTGGGCTTTCGGCACCAGAGGCCTCCCAGGGTCAAGACTTTCTGGACAGGTCTGAGGTGCATGGATCAGTTTCCTTAACTTCAGAGCCGTCCATGACCCTTGGTGCTTTGGTCTTTGTAGGATGGACCCAGGCTTCTATTTTGGGGGTTGCCTCCTCAGTGCAGGGTGTGACCCCAGTTCCAAAGGAGTCTATTTCAGTTCAGGGCTGCTATCCCTCTACAGGGGCCAGCCTTCCAGATCATGGAGAAGACTTTGTCCATTGGGGACTCGCAGTCTTTGCCATCCCTGTCAGGACAAGTTTCAACATTTCCTCGACCTGAGCTGCCATCTGTCTCATCCCCAGGACAGATGGCAGAAAAAGTCCCAGGAAAGACCTATTTTGGTGATTTCCTCTTCAGACACTTCCCTGGATCATCCCTTGAGGAAGTACATGTGAAGAAAAAGTGCAAGAGGAAGCACTTAGACTCCCCGGAGGAGTCTTTCACCGAAGATACAGATTTTGATGAAGGGGAAGGTTCCCCCAGGTCACCCCCTGATGATGTTTCCTTTGGGGACATCCTAGCAATCCTGAAATAAAGGGGTGACTGGTCTTCCATCCAGCCTTCCTCGGAAGAGTTGGTATACCTGGGGGCTTTTCGTGCCCAAACCTCTACTTTTTGGATCTCTCTGCCTGCTGACGAACTCATTAAATTGATCGCTCAGCAGGCGTGGACAATGTCTGACTCCATTGAGCCAATCTCCAAGAGGCCTGATTGTATCCTATCAGCCCCTAAGGATGAGCCACACTAGTCCAAAGGCATACCCATTGATGCCATGGTGATAGTGGCAGCCACAAAGAAGGAACTTGCTGAGAAAAGTCCGACTATCCAGCCACCTAATAAGGAGTCTAGGACTTTGGATAGGTTTAGGAAGCAAGTTTATGCTTCAATGACCTTCGCTCTTAGGTCCTTGAATTATGTGGTGCACTTTACAAGATTACTGAGGGATCTGATCAAGGAGCTCTCAAATACCCTCTCAGGAGCAGTGACTGACTATGAGACAAAGTTACCTCTCAGCTAGCAACCCTTGATGTGATTTCTAACTCATCCATGAGGCCGATTGCTCACACAGCTGAAGGGATGACTAGAGCAGGAGGTTCAGGCATAGGTATTAGAAGGTACTCCTGGATGCACTTGTGTGACTTTGCAGAGCCATTTAAAGCATCATTCATCAACACTCCATTTGATGAATCTACTCTTTTTGGTCTCAAGGTAAAAGACACTTTAGCCAGATGTGAAAAAAATGGCAAGATCCTTTATCCCATAGGCGTATGTTTCTCCACTCCTCAGTGGCCTTACTCTAGGAACTAGAGAAGTGGGAGACTATGGTTTAAAAAAATCCAAATGGCCTTTCCAGGATTCATGTGGCAAAGACTTTCCCCGGGGCAGAGAAGGAAGTAATGGAAGATGCTGCCCCAGAGGCAGAAATGGACTGCAAAACCAGGGATCCAGAGAATCTTTCTCTGGTACTTCCTATGAGCACCCATGTGTAGGGGCCTGCCTGCCCTCCCCTGGAGGCAGTTGGGGGATGACTTTCTCTGCAGCAATCTGCCTGGCAAATATTAACTACGGACAAATGGGTGCAGGGAATAATACCCTGAGGTTACAAAATTCCACTAGCATTACTCCAAATAACCCAGAAAAAACTCCTGGATGTTCCACCCAGTTAGCATTGAGAAAGGGAGTTTTCCTGAAAGCTTTGCTTTTATCAATAAAGTGAACTTGACATTGAAACTTTATTTGTACATTTTGCATTGTTGGTGTTTCAGTTATTACAACAGCAACCTTCTACTGATCATGTTCCACCCAGTCACAGGGAAGCAGCAGTCAGAGAAATTCAAAAACTGCTAGACAAAAGAGTTATCCAAAAAGTTCCACCAGACCAAACAGGATCTGGCTTTTACTCAAGGTTCTTTGTAGTGCCCAAAAAACAGGGGACTGGAGAACCATCTTAGATCTCAGCCAGGTCAACAAAGCAGTTCAGCAAACCAAATTCCGAATGGTCTCAGTGCAGTTGATACTTCTATTCTTAGAAAAAGGTGATTGGATGTACTTTGTAGACCACCAGGATGTGTATTACCATGTAAAAATGGACAAATGCTCCATGAGGTGCCTGTGCTTCTGGCTGGGAGCCAATCATTTCCAGTTCAGAGCACTGCCCTTTGGACACACCACAGTCCCCAGGGTGTTCACCAAATCCATGGCAGTGGTTGCAGCTCATCTCAGACTGCAAGGCTTTCGAGTTTTTCCGTACCTCGATGACTGAATCCTTACCGCTACCACCAGGCGGCAATTGGAATGGGCAAGAGATTACACTCTACACCACTGTAGATCTCTAAGCATAACAATACATTTCAAAAAGTCAAGCTTACAACCTTCTCAGGAGTTAGACTTCATTGGAGCCAACTTAGACACTGTCACAGGGATTGCTTCTCTTCATCAAGAAAGACTATAATGCATCAGATTCCAAGTCTGTCAAATTCTAAGAAACAACAAAGTTCCAGCAGAATTAGTCCTAAAAGCATTAGGCTCAATGGCAGCAGTAATAATGCCTCTTGTCCCCTTAGCAAGATATCATATGCAAATCTTACAATGTTTACTTGCCTCATACTGGTCTCTGATTCATCAACCAATCTCTTACCTAATTGTGATTAGAAATTACTGCAAGTAGGATATTTCGTGGTGGCTCCTTTCCAATCAGATTCTCTTGGGGCAACCATTCATTCTTATGCAACCCCATGCCATAGTGACCACAGATGCTTCCCAGATAGGGTGGGGGCATTATCTTGGAAGGACAGTGCAAGGCATGTGGTCCCAACTAGATGCCAACTTTCACATCAATGATCTGCAGCTCAGGGCAGTGTTGTTAGCACTGAAAGCATTCCAGGATGTCCTTCCTCTGGGAACAGTAGCAATTCAAACGGACAACATGTCAGTAGTCTAGTGTATCAACAAGCAGGGGGGAACCAAATCTTACCCATTGTATCGAGAAGCCCTCAGAGTTTGGCAATGGGTGATTTCTTCCAACCACTTTCGCATAGCAACACACATTCTGAGGAGCTCCAACATGATAGTGGACAAGCTGAGCAGAACTATTCTCATGCCTCACAAGTGGTCTGTCAATCCTGTAGTGGCGAACAAGATTTTTCATCACTGGGGCCAACCTTGCTGCAATCTCACCTTTGAACAACAAGTGCAGAAGTTACTTTTCCTTAATCTCCCCAACATGGGAGTCACCCAGAGATGCTCTCCTTCACGATTGGCCACCGGGTCTTCTCTATGCCTTTACTCCATTGATATCACAATTTCTTTTTTTTTTCAATAATTTTTATTTTCATTTTTTCATTTATATAAAACACAATTATTTCCATTCTTACAGCATGACCATCGGTGAGTGTTATACATTGTAGTCAATATAGTAACATGTAGGTCATAAAACATATGTATTTACACTATATACAAAGATGCTTTCTTATTCAAGTTCGTTGTTACAAAAACAGCACATACAATAAGGATTTCAAGTCCATATTTTGACTGTGTGATCGTGAGTATATTTCTAGGTTCCTTTGTACCTTGTTACTATGTAGTATGTATGATGTTTTATGCTGATATGATGTTAAAGGTTTGTTCGCAAATTTCTCGGGCTTTCATATTTTTGTTTCTTTTATCCATTACTATTTTATGGGCTAAAAGATGTTTTATAGCTATTTTTCTGAATCCCTCCCAAGATATATTTGTAGGGTTTAACTATTTGAGAGCTTCATTAGTAAGAAAATTATTATAAGTATATTTGCTTGTTTTCCTGATATGTTAGATGGGCGAATATGTAGAAGGGTAAATTCCCGTGTTAGTGTTGATGTTTGATATCCCATTTTTTGAAGTTGTATCTTGAGGGAATTCCAGAGTTTGTACACACATTTGCAACTCCAAAATATATGCATTAGGTCTGCTACCTGGTCCTTGCAGTGTGGGCAGTATGGTGATTTAGTTGCATTGAATTTGTGGAGTATTGCAGGTGTAAAATATGCATTATTATTTATCATGAGCTGCGTGTATGACAGGTTTTTAAGGGGTATACTTTTCAGTGTTAGATTGATTGCATGACTTATTTGCTGGTCATCTATGAATGGTTTTAATTTTCTCCAATAGTTAGAGAAAAGTAGGTCCTTCTGAAATTTGATTTCACCTATCATTTTATATGAGTTAGATATTGTTTTCTTTGTTGTAAGAATAGTCTTCCAAAGCAGAGTACAGTTTTCCATGTCACTATTAAGTATAGTAAAGTTTTGGAGGTAGCTGGAACACAACTCTTTGATTTGTCTTAGAATTATTATATATGATTTGGGTAGATTTAGGTTACTTCTCATTTCTTGGGTTGTACAGTTAAGGTATGGGTAGCTATCTTGGATGATTTTGTCCTTTAATCGAGTAAAAGAGTCAAGGTCTAGCATCTTATTTATTTTTAGATTTGGATTTTTATGGAGGGGTTGTAGTGTTACCATAGCTTGCCCAAGGTTTAAGAAATGAAAGAGTGTTTGTGTTATATTTATAGAATGTTTTAAGGGATCTATAATGTTATAGGTTTCTACATTTTTTTTGTTTAGAAAGGGAAGCACTATGGGATTGAGTTTTTTTTGTTCCTCTAAATCTAGTTTAGGGAATTTTAGTTTTTGAAGAAAATGCTCTCTATCATCCTTAGAGGTTTGTAATGTTTGTTCTCCATAGATTTGAGAGTATATTTGTTCAAATCCTTTGATAATTTCTTCATTTCTTGTTAGTTTTTATCCTTGTAATTTATTTCTAATATATTTTAGGTGGTTTTGTGTTGAGAGATGATTCTGTCTAAGGCTCTGGATGGTATTTGGGCTTCCTCTGTTTAATTAGCTAACATTCTTATCTCATAAAATGACAGATTTCTGGTTTCTAACATATAGAAGTCTCTTTGTAGTTTTAGGAGATCAATTTCAGTTTGGCTATTAGGGTTATTTAGTAGTTCTCTTTCCAGTTGTTCTATTTTTCCTTTCAATGTATACTCCTGGAAGGTGTAAAAGCTTTGATATGCTTGTCAGATGTTCAGCTATCCTCAGCGAATATCCCAAGAGTGAAGAGTACTACACCAGTGATAAGTAGGACATTACTGCTATGGTAAAATCTTAACTGTACTTTCTCAAGGAGTTCTCCTAAGACACAAAGGCGTTGGCACAGCACAATTAAGCACAGCATTTCCCCATTGGTTAATGGCATGAGTTAAAACAGTCTTACGATCCACTGTCATTTTGCTGTATATTATATGTTGATATATCCTGTGACTACACCACACACTTTGATAGTTATACCCAGTCTTAAATGTGGCAGAATGGAAAATTGTACCCAACAACTCAGTGAACTTGGACACGCATAATCAATGATATCTGGCATTTCTAGTTACTGAATTATTGCAACGCACTTTAAAAACTACATCATCTGCAAATGTGCATCCCATATTAATATGCCATATTATGTAACTATTGTGACCATGAGAAACAAGCACCCTTTCAGAGTATATAACTGAAATGGGGCAGTGTCTAAACTTTGCTAGCAATTCATTGAGCTTTACTTTACAATAGTGAGCATGTCAAACTCACTTTTTAATAATTTAGTATTAGTGGACAAAAGTACAGGAAAATTGGTTCCTGCTCCAGACACCTGCACAAACCTGTTTTGCAGGTTCATAGATAGATAAATACAAGGCAATCAGACTGCAGACCATTACAAGCCTAACCAAAATCCTATTTTCAAAAGTTCCCACCAGCCTTAGGAAGGACAAGACAGAAAAGACTGGGAGATAATTTGAGGTTACCCATTTAGTTATCTGGGTTTACCTTGAAGGTGGCAAGGGTGGTACTCTGCTTCACTTGTAGCGGTAGGAGATGAGTTGGGATATAACACTGTTACACCACCATGCCTTATCTGTTGATGAATGTTTGGATATCCTTCCTTAGATCACTGTTACAGTATTCCAAACTGTTGGGTTATCTCCCCAGATAACCTGGACATCCGTCTGGTACGAAAGCCAAAACCTTCCATAGAGCCACCTGCCCAATGTATGACCTAAGGCCATGGATGTATGAGCATAAAACTCCATTCTATCTTGTCTCCAGTCCAAACACAGGTCTTGCACCACTTCAGTCAATTTGTGTGATTGTTGGTATTGTTGGCTTTCACTGGTTCAGGTAAGTGCCCCATTGAAGAATCTTCCCCCTTTTTTTTAAGTATCTTTGGTGTTTGTTACTCTATTAGATGTCAGCTTGGAGGGGAAAGTGCGAATGTGGTAGGCAGATCCCTTACAAGGATCTCTTCAGTTTAGGCACAGAGCACAATTATAAGAATTGCACTATTTGCCAGGCCTTCGTACCTAAAACTTTACAGATGTGACTTTTTTCCCCTCAGCACCTACTTAGAACCCTATTGCCTTAAGCACCTCACCCAAGCTAAGATGGCAGGTTCGTCCACCTTTCTATACAAAAGACGTTGTTTAAGAGGTCTAGGTTTGACATTATGCCTGCCCAGATAGACTCTGATGTACCTGTTATGATCCAGTGTCTTTTTCCATCCATCTGAACCTGTGAGTTATCAGATTCAGTCTATGGCTAAAAAGCTCAAAGTCCTCTTCCATAATGCCCTACACCACCCAATATCTCCAGATCTCGTTTGCAGTGTTTGATGGACATGGTCTCCAGAGCTGTGCTTCAGATAAATGATTAAGTATCTTTAAGTGATTTGAAGCATTTTATTCAAGATTAGCCATATGCCAGTATTTATTCAAAGTTTTTTCAATTCTTCCTTACCTTTTCATTAAACAGGAAGATATTTTTTTCTGTGTGGTAGACTTTGGTTGGTAGTTGAGAATTCTAGGTAATTTATTTATTTATATTTGTTTAAAAGGTGTAGTGTACTGAACAATATTGAATAATTTCAGGCTCAGCTCAGGTGAAATACAAAACATTTCAGAACAAAAAAATCCAGAAATGTAAGCAATAACAGAACACTTCAGACTAATTAATTAGAAAGAAAATGTGTATATACATTCCAGTGAACAAGTACATTGCAATGTACAATCAAGCAGAGAGTAATATACAATATATACATTAGTTTGTAAAGTGGATCAATCTTCAATGAATTTTGAGACAGGAGAAGAGGCTCTAAAAGTAGATAGATTGGGTGATGTGTCCTGTGTTGAAGCAGGAGCATTTGGCTTGTTTGAAGAAGTGCTTTTTGAGTTACATTCTGAATTTGGAAAAAGTGTACATTTCCATAATGCTGATGGGGAGAGCTTCCAAAAGAGCAGATGCCTGAGAGGAGAAAGCATGTGTAGCACTGTGGACTTTGGTTCTAGGGATAATGAGAGTTGGTGTGGCTTGTGAGTACTGTATCAGGTTGTATGAGAAGTTTTTTCCATGAAGTCTATCTGCAAGGGGAAAAAATATGTGGAGTTGGAGTATTTTTTAGAGTTGGGATCCTAAATGTAGGTTAGAGCTTTACTTTATGGGTAGCCATTTGTTTTTTTCTTTCTAGGGTGATGAGTGATGCACACAGAGAGGTGAGCTTGTAATGAATCAGCAAATAGCGTGGCAGTGATTTTTTTTTTGAGGCAGAAACAAAAATTTGGAGCCTATATTCAAGATGAGAAAGGAGAACTCCTTTGCCAGTGGATGTTCTTGCAGGTTGGGATAGAAAAGGGGAGATCTTTTTGGCCCAGAAGAGGAGGGAGTTTATTTTGGCACTTTGTTTATGTGTAAATGATTCTAGGTGTTTGAAGGTGGAGGCTGTATCTATGGAATGGTTGTGTAGGCCAAAGATAAGAGTCATGCTTGGTGAATTTTCTGTGGAGTTACAAAATGTGTATTACTGGGCTTGCTGAGGTTGAGAAATAGTTTATGGTTTATGAGCCATCAGTGAAGCTCATTTAAGTCTAACTGGAGTTGGCAGTAAATGTTGGTGTGAGAGAGTAACCTGAGTAGTAAATTACCATGTCATCAGCATAGTGGATAAGTGGGAGGTGGGGGAGAACACAGGAAAGATTGTTAATGAATATGGAAAAGAGGAAGTGGCAAGAATGGATCCTTATGGTACACCTTTGGTAATAGGTGCAGATTCTGATTGGAAGGATCTTATTTTAACTCTGAAGTGTCTGTCAGTGAGGAAGTTTTTAAATCAGGGAGCGATGTTTGGACTGACTCCAGTTTTAATTTGTTTTGGAGAAGATAGTGGCCAGTGACATTTAATGCCTTTGTCAGGTCTAAAAAGAGGGTACCTGTAAGGAGGCAACTATCCGAGTTCAGCAGGATGTCATCAGTTAGGGACCAAAGAGTTGTCATAGTACTTTATCCAGACTAGAATACATGCTGTTTGGTGGAGAGTAGGTGGTAGTGCTGGATGTAGAGGGAGAGTTGGGTCAAGGGTAAAGACTGTATTTTCAAGAAGTTTGCCCAGACTTGGGAGGATGGATATTGGATGGGAGTGAATGGTATCTTTTGGGTTGGTTTGCTTGGAAGGGGTTTAATTAGAGCAGTTTTCTAAATCTGTGACATGATGTTTGGTGTGAGACATAGATTTTATATGTGGGTGAAAGGAAGACATAGATCCTCTCTGCACTGATATATGGAACAGCTCTAGGAGGGGGTGTCATTGGAAATATTTTCAAATAGAATAGAGATGACTTTGTGACATATGCATATGAAGTGGAAGAAGAGGAATGAATGCTGATTAGGTGGGAAGTACACAACCTGTGGGAGTTGTGTAGTTTGTTGACGGAAGATCGCTAAATTCTTTAAGGAAATCTTCTGGAGATAGGTTTGTTGTACCACACTGAATGGTGTTTGTTAACATGGTATCATGAGGAGGTTTTCTTCCTGTAAGTAGGTTAACCTTTTTCCAGAAGTGTTTGCAGAATTTAAGAGGGTAATTTGTTTTCTATGGAGATTTCCTTTGTGCCTTTTGATGGACTTCTTAGCTAGGTTATACCAGACTATAAAGGTGGTGCAGTTGCCGGTTGTGGGGGTCTGTTTCCAATTTTGCTATGCTTCATCCCTTAGAGTTAAAAGATGTTTGAGTTCAGTGAGTAGCAGTTCAGTTTTGGTGGGTTTATAAAGCCTGTGGATAAATGGAAAGAATTTGTCTTGCAACTGGTATAGAAAATTGTTTAGGTTTACAGCTGCTGTATCAGAGTCCTGTAAAGAGGGCATATGGTTCCAGGTGTAGGCTGTGAGAAAGGTTCAGAGTTTGTCTATATTTGTGATACTCAGGTTTCTGAAGGCTTTTAATATTGGTAGTAATTTTATAGGATGGTTGACAACTGCAAAGGTGATTGGGCAGGAATGTTTATGTTGGTGATGGAGTTTGGTATGTTTGTAATAACTAGATCTAGTGTGGAGTGTTTGGAAAACTTAAAGTTAGGTCTTGGTTCTTTTATGAGTTGAAGGAGATCTAGGTCTCCTTGGAAAGTACCCATGTCAGATGAAAGAGGGTCAAGATATTTAAGATTAAAGTCACCTAGAATGGTTGTTGATATTTTTGGGACAGTTAGTAAGGATGTTCATGAGGAGAGATTTGAATTTATCTAGCAAAGCAGGGGGTGGTAGATAGGCTGTAGCAAGCAGTACTGCTTTGCCTTTGTGAGTTTGACTCAAAGTGTGTGCATGTGCTGGATAGGCTATAGGGTTCTTCACCTCTTGCCCTTTTTTTGTGGTTACCTGTGTGACGACCGTGCTCTGGCCCAGCAATCAAGGAGCCTCAATCCTCACCACTAACACCAGGGAGGGTGTCTCATATAAGAGGAAATGATAACAAATACACACAGTAAAGTACAATTTCCCATAAGTGCACACAGAGATCACAGTCAGTCTGTGGTTGGTTGCTCCCTTGCTCTCTAGGTCCCCAATAAGACTCCCCACTGGCACAGCTATAGGGTCCAGATCTCAGCCTAGCTGGCAAGCTAGCCTCCAGTACCCTCTCTGTCCCACCAGTGCTTCGTGTCCCTGCCCAGGTAGCTGACACACCACACACACTTTGAGATAAGTATTTATACAACTTCAGAGATGCTTCTGGGAAAGGCTGACACAGATTCTCCAGCTGTGCCCCTTTACCCAGACTATACGCTAGTAATTTCTGCCACCACCAGCTAATACTTATCAGCTACCCAAAAGCCCTTGAAAGGGTGTCCAATTATTACTGTGCAATATTATTATCTAATTGGTAATGTGACTATTCAGTCTAAGGCTTATTAGAGTGGCTTATTACAATAAAATCTATAAATATGCAATGTAGTCTAGAGCTTACTTATCTCTACACAAACCAGCCACAAGTAAAGGTTTTTAAAAATATTTAATAATAAATAATTAAAAACACAAGACAATACTACTACACCACAGTGATATCTAAGAGTTCAGAGATCACACAGAAACTTAAAACAATACAGTAGGAAAGTTCTGATAACAGAAAAACACTTGTCTAACTTTCTTCTATGTTCCTAGCTATTACTACAAGAAAACATATTTCTAAGACACTACTTACATAAGACAACAGACAGAGTGCTGATAAATTAGATGTCAAGATCAAAATGCTCCCAGTCTCTCTCTCAACAATAACTTTTAAACTCATTAACAAACAGCTCTGCTAGGCCCTCCCAAATTACATCATTTTGACACTTCGGTTTTCCCAGTATACACATTACATAATTTTGACACTTAGTCTGGAGTTCCCAGGCCAACAAACTGCATTATTTAGCAATCTAACACCTGCTCAGGAAACTACGACAATAAAAGACATTTCACATGTACACTCTAGCAATTATTCCTTAAGTTAAGACAATAGAAAGAATGTGTTCAGCCAGCCACTTCGGCACCACTATTTAAATAATTGTAACTTCAAAGAACATTTGAAGTGCTTGGCTTAGTTTTCGTTACAGCAGATGGCAATGTTGCAACAATCTTGAAGTTCACATTTTACAGTGTTTTCTTTCATTTAAGAACACAAGCCTATATTTTACATTTATGTATACAAATGATAGAATTATGTATCAAATTCTATTTGACTAGGCTGGCAGCCTTCACCCATCTTTCCCCAATCTTCACATCTCTTCCCCCTGGAGAACTCAAGCTAGTTTTTCAAGTGACCCTTGGGAAACACCACTTGAGAGGGCTAGGTCTATCTGAGTGTACCTCATCCCATTCCCTGTCTTGAGAGCCCATCTGCATTGGCATTGCTACTCCCACTGCAGTGCTGCACTGACATATCATATGCTTGCAACCCCAGGCTCCATCTTAGCAACTTGGCATTTTGCTGACTGGCTCTGTTTAGCCATATTAGGGGATTGTGATCTGTTATTACAGTGAATTTTCTTCCATACAGATAAGGTTAAAGTTTCTGCAGTGCCCACACTATGGCTAGACATTCTTTTTCTATGGCTGCATAGTATTCTTCCCTGGGTTGGAGCCTATGACTGAGATAAACCACTGGGTGCTCTTCCCCTTCTGAAGAAATATGGCTAAGTACAGCCCACACCCCATGGTTCGAAGCATCCACTTGCACAACAAATTATTTGCTGTAATCTGGACTGGCTAACACAGGGGGTCCTTCCAAAGCTTCTTTAAGCTTCTGAAATGCCTGCTCACATGCTGGGGTCCACACTACCTTATCTGGCCTGTTCCTCTTTGTCAGGTTTATGAGGGGAGCAACTATGGTACTATAACTAGGGACAAACTTTCTGTAGTACCCTGCTGTCCCTAAGAATGCCCTCACCTGCTTTTTGGTAACAGGTGCAGGCCATGCCTGAATGGCTTCCACTTTGACAGGTTCTGGCCTTATCTTACCATTCCCCACTCTATGTCCTAGATAGGAGACCTCTGCCATACCCACCTGACATTTGCTCGGCTTAATGGTCAATCCTGCCCTCTGCAGTCTTCCCAGCACCTCCCTGACATGCTGAAGGTGCTCTGGCCAGGAATGGCTGTAGATAGCAATATTATCTAGGTAAGCAAGGGCAAACCCTCCTGTTCCTGCTAGTATATTATCCACCAGCCTCGCAAAAGTTGCTGTGGCATTCTTCATCCCAAAGGGCATCTTTGTGAACTCATACATGCCAAAAGGAGTCAGAAAGGCTGACCTCTCTCTAGCACTGGGAGTCAAGGGCACATGCCAGTAACCCTTGGTAAGATCAATGGTTGTAAGATACTTAGCCCCACCCAGCTGCTCTAGGGCCTCATCTGTCCTAGGCATGGGGTAAGCATATGACTCTGTGTGACTATTTAATTTCCTGTAATTCACACAGAACCTAGTGTTGCCATCCTTCTTTGGCACCAGCACCACTGGCAAGGCCCAGGGACTGTTTGACTCTTGAATCACCCCTAGTTCCAACATCTCCTGTACCTCCTCCCTCAGAGTCTGTCTGACTCTCTCAGGCACCCTATAAGGGGCTTGCCTAATAGGCCTTTGGAGTCCTGTATCCACCTGGTGCTGCACCAGGTGGGTGCCCCTGGTTTCCCAGTGAACATATCCCCAAATGTCTGCAACACTGCTTGGATTTCTCGAACCTGGGTAGGAGATAGCTGCTGGGACATTGCTACCCCTTCCACCAAGGTGTCAGCCAGAGTCTCACTGAGGAGATCAGTCCCCAGATCTTCCTCAGCCTCCTCCTGCAATCCACTGCAAATGCTCAGCACAAGTCCTCTCTATCATGGTAAGGTTTCATCATGTTAACATGGTACAATTTGTGCCCCTGCCATCTGCCTAGCACTTCCACCATGTAGTTAACATCACTTACCTTTCTTACCACCTTGTGGGGTCCCTCCCAAGCTGCTTGCAGCTTGTTGTGTCTGACAGGAATGAGAACCATTACCTGCTGCCCAACAGCATACTCTCTAGCTTGGGCATTCCTGTCATACCACACCTTTTTCTGTTGTTGGGCTTCTGCAAGGTTCTCCTGGGCCAAGCCCATGATTTCCCTGAGCCTTGTCCTGAGGTTTAGGATGTATGCCACAACAGACTTCTTGTGAGACTCACACTCACCTTCCCACTCATCTCAAATTAAATCTAGAAGTCCCCTCACCCTATGCCCATCCAGCAACTCAAAGGTTGAAAAACATGTGGGTCCTGGGGACCCTCTCTGTAAGCAAACAACAGATGGGGCAAACATTTGTCCCACTCACTCTTAAACTGATCTGCAAATACCCGTAGCATGGACTTGATTGCAGAGTTTAACCTCTTAACAAGACCATTAGTCTGGGGATGGTAGGGGGTGGTCTTCATGTGCTTCACCCCACACGACTTCCATAGACAAGCCAGCAGGTCTGACATGAAATTGGCACCTCGGTCAGTCAGTATTTCTTTTGGGAAACCCACCCTGCTGAAAATCTCTAACAAAGCATTTGCCACCTTCTCTGCCTCAGTGGAGGACAAAGCCACTGCCTCAGGGTATCGTGTAGCATAATCCACTACCACTAGGATATACTTTTTCCCTGTGGAACTTGGGGTACTCAGAGGACCCACAATATCCATAGCTACCCTCTGAAATGGCTCCTCAATCACAGGCAAAGGCATCAAAGGTGCTCTCACCTTGTCTCCTGCCTTGCCTACCTTTTGGCACTGCTCACAGGTCCTGCAGTACCATGTTACATCCCTGGAAATTCCAGGCCAATAGAAGCTTTGCATAATATGCCTCTTTGTATGTTTTATGCCCATATGACCTGCAAAGGGAGTATCATGGGCTATGGCTAGAAGCACCAGATGGTAGGCTCTAGGTACTACCAACTGTTGTACTCTCTCTCTCACCTTCTAGCCCTCCCTCAGGGGTCCACTCTGTGTACCATAACCCTTTGTCCCAGTGTACAGATTCCCCCTTCCCTTGAGAATCAGGTGCCTCCCTAGCTACCTGCCTCAGGCCTTGCAATGTAGGGTCTGAGACCTGAGCCTGTCTCAACTCTCTCCTTGTAACCCTTCCTAGCTCCCCTTCCACTGGAAGTCTGGCATCTTCTGACAGAGGTGCCTCACTGTCAGCCTGGGTACTACTACTCACCTCTGCCTTTGCAGTCACTCTGTGCAAGGGACCATCAGTACACACAAGCATCTGTGCCTCTCCTTCAGTCTCACTGCTACAGAGTAGCTCCCTCTCTGAAGTAACCACCTCAGCAGTCCTGGCTGCAAGTATGCAGTCTGTCTGGGTCTCCCCAGGCTACCAGACCCACATGCTTGTCTCCTAGCCTCACTGCATGTAACTGCATGTAGCAATCAAGGAGCCTCAATCCTCACCACTAATACAGGGAGGGCATCTCATATAACAGGAAAGGATAACAAATACACACAGTAAAGTACAATTTCCCTTAAGTGCACACAGCGATCACAGTCAGTCTGGGGCTGGTTGCTCCCTTGCTCTCCATGTCCCCAATAAGACTCCCCACTGGCACAGCTATAGGGTCCAGATCTCAGCCAAGCTGGCAAGCTAACCTCCAGTACCCTCTTTGTCCCACCAGTGCTTCATATCCCTGCCCAGGTAGCTGACACACCACACACACTTTGAGATAAGTATTTATACAACTTCACAGACACGCCTGTGAAAGGCTGACACAGATTCTCCAGCTGTGCCCCTTTACCCAGACTATATGGTGGTAATTTCTGCCACCATCAGCTAATACTTATCAGCTACCCAAAGGCCATTGAAAGGGTGTCCAATTATTACTGTGCAGTATTATTATCCAATTGGTAATGTGACTATTCAGTCTAAGGCTTATTAGAGTGGCTTACTACAATAAACTCTAATAATATGCAATGTACTCTAGAGCTTACTTATCTCTACACAAACCAGCCACAATTAAAGGTTTTTAAAAATATTTAATAATAAATAATTAAAACCACAAGACAATACTATACCACAGTGATATCTAAGAGTTCGGATATCACGCAGAAACCTAAAACAATACAGTAGGAAAGTTCTGATAACAGAAAAACACTTGTGTAACTTTCTTCTAAGTTCCTAGCTATTATTACAAGAGAACATATTTCTAAGATACTACTTACATATGACAACAGGCAGAGTGCTGATAAGTTAGATATAAAAAGAAAAATGCTCCCAGTCTCTCTCTCAACAATAGTTTTTAAACTCAACTCACTATCAAACAGCTCTGCTAGGCCCTCCCAAATTACATCATTTTGACACTTAGGTTTTCCCAATATACACAAATCCAAAACTCAGAGCTGCTGTTAGTTGAGGTAGGATACTCACGCTAAAACGCATCTTTTTGGACTGAGTTTCCCAATATACACACTACATCATTTTAACACTTAGTCTGGAGTTCCCAGGCCAACAAACTGCATTATTTAGCAATCTAACACCTGCTCAGGAAACTACAACAATAAAAGACATTTCACATGTACACTCTACCAATTATTCATTAAGTTAAGACAATAGAAAGAATGTGTTCAGCCAGCCACTTCAGCACCACTATTTAAATAATTGTAACTTCAAAGAACATTTGAAATGCTTGGCTTAGTTTTCGTTACAGCAGATGGCAATCTTGCAACAATCTTGAAGTTCACATTTTACAGTGTTTTCTTTCTTTTAAGAACACAAACCTGTATTTTACATTTATATATACAAATGATAGAAGTATGTATCAAATTCTATTTGACTAGGCTGGCAGCCTTTGCCCCTCTTTCCCCAATCTTCACAACCTGGTTGATCAGTTGTTTGTGGTAGGGGTAGACCGTGTTCAGCAATATGACTGAGAAAACTTCAGGTTTTAAGAAGTGCATCGATTGTGGTCACGAGCTGCCACCTCAGAACTCACATGACTGATTTGTTTACTGTTTGGGGGCTCATTTAGAACAAGACTGTGAAGCCTGTGCCTTCTTCAGGTGTAGGGAGGGCTTTGGTAGATAGGCATTCTAAGCTGATGGTCAAAGGACTTTGTCCTCCTCCTTCCATAGCAAATTCTTCCATTTCTACTTCTATTTCAAAGAAAACCTCAGAGAAGTCCAAGAAAAGCAAGGATAGAGACAAATATAAAGATAAAGAAAAACAACCTAGAAAAATAACCACTAAGTGCGAATGGTCGAGTGAACCAGAGCAAAAGACTCCCAGTTCTACTATTTCCTCAGCTCTAGTATTGCATACGGCATTGACACCCCTCCAAGTGCCAGTCTCTGTCTTCCTCAGCTCCAACTTTGGATCCAAATTGGTCCCAATCTTTGGCTGCCCCGAGCCCAACAGTGGCTTTGATGTTTGATTCACCTTAGTAACAGTCATGACTACCACCACAGAACAGGTGCTCCCGCCAAAGCAGTCACCCCCTTATGTCCAGTCTTCCTCAGTTATGGACCAGGATTTAAATAGGCCTTTATACCAGCCCACAGCTTCTTCACTGTTTTCAAGGGTCCACTAGATCTTCTAGAAGCATTAGGGAAGTAGATTTGGATAAGATTATGCAAATTTTCATGAAGGCACAGATTGATTTGGGGTTCAGTTTGTCTCCCTGTGCTCCAAGGGTGGAGAGATCTCAGTTTCACATTCCCTTTCTAGTTTCTGCTTCAATTGTTCATATTTTGGATGTGATGGGTCTGGATCAAATTCCCACCC
Source organism: Protopterus annectens (assembly GCF_019279795.1). Classification (NCBI taxonomy): domain Eukaryota; kingdom Metazoa; phylum Chordata; order Ceratodontiformes; family Protopteridae; genus Protopterus; species Protopterus annectens. The sequence continues at coordinate 257,810,386 of NC_056727.1, read as the reverse complement.
ACAGAGTTGCTCCATTAGCGCTGACTGCTTGGTTGTCTTCAGCTCCATCGATAATCTTGACACATTCACTTCTGGCCTTTTCGTAACTGTCTGCATCCCAGAGCTGTAAGGTCAGGGCCAAACTCTGAGGCTGTTGGAGATGTCCCTGCCCATTCAGGCATTGGGTTTACACAGTTCAGCTCTTCTGCCTGGGGTTGGTACTTCCTCAAAGTCTTCAGATATGAAGAGTCTTTCTCCAGTCTAATCTTGACATTAGCCTTTGAGGTCATTAAGGAGGATTCTTTCCATTCAGTGACTGGATACTCATGCTCTGTGTTGGGGCTTCCATGTTTGATCCATCCCTGGTACTCCAGCCTCCCTGGGTCTTCTGTCAAGCATTGTCTTGTTCAGGGACATCCTGCATCACAAAGCCTCAAACATTCCCAGGCCAGTTCTTCCCAGAGAAAGGGCACATTGGAGCAAGGACTTGTGGTCAATGCCATTGTGGTAGCCAAAGCCTCCAAAAAGGTGCCCACAGAGGAGTATACAACTGTCCATCCTCCAAACAAAGAGTCTTGAACATTGGACATATTCAGAAAGAGCACATAATGCTTCAACCACCTTTGCTCTTCATGGACTGAACTACATGGCACACCTAAGTAGTCTACAGAAGGACTTGGTAAGTGAGGTTGCCAATTATTAAATCCATGAAGACTCAGTTGACTACCATGTCAATTTCCAACATGCTCATGTGCTTGTTATCTAACACAATGGATGGCAGGGCCAGAGTAGTAGGCAGTGGCATAGCAATTTGTTATCATGTCTGGTTGCTCCTCTGTAACTTTGTGGAGTGCTTTAAGGCATCTGTAGATCAATATGTGTGTATATACCTTTAAGAAGCTATCCATGGGCTTGCACTAGAGAATAAATACTGAGCACATGCGAGCCTGACTGCCATTTTGTAATTAGCTGTTGAGATGTAAGCATGTATGTATGTAAGCTCTGTTTGTTAGTTCATTTGTATTTAAAGATGCTGCTATCTATCCTGATGTGTTTGTATATATTAAAGCATCTGAACAAAACCCCAAACCTTCTTGTTTCATGTATTAGAGATGAACGAGTGACATGGTGCCAGATGCAGGATGTCTAAATGACATGGTATCAGAACTGGCATATCTAAAAGGGCCTGAAGTCAGAACTGGCATAACAAAGGGGCAAAACTTTGCAAAATAGGTGAGAAATGAATTTAAATATTAAATCTCGCTCAGCACTATTTTTTATTCGCATAATATGAAACAAGGCATACAGAACGTTCTAAATAATTCTTGCATAAGCAGATATGTACAATATTGATAAAAATATTCAAATTACTACAAAAAATGTTTGAAATAAAGTTCGAATTGCATAAAATGAATAAAATAAAGGGAAACAACTACATTTTCGAAAAGCATATGTAATTTGTATTAATAAAGATATCCAAGTTTTCAGAACTGTATAAGGTGTTCGCATGTTTGTGCAGTGGTACAATAAAGCTATTTCGCAAAGTACAGCCATTACAGGGCATATTTCACAGAATATAGCCATTACAGAGCATATTTCACAAAGTAAAGTATTTCGAAGAGTTTATTGTGTATTTGAATGTTGTTACAAGCTCACAGCACTGTTTGTTGGTACATAATTACAAAGGCTATATTTTCAGTGTGTTTGTGTGTACTTTGTAGGAATGACAGATGGATTTTGAAAACCCAGTGAACTTGTGTTTGACAATAATATTGCTGAGAACTAGAGAGTGTTTGAGCAAGAGTACGACATTTTCATACAGGCTGCATTTTCTGATAAAGATGATTACACAAATACATTTATTCTGCTTAATTTAGCTGGGTCAGAAGCTATAGAAAGAGATCAGTCATTTGTGTATGCACATGCTGTCTACACTGGAGAGGGGGAAAACTGTCATATTGTTGTACCGGATGAGTCAAGGGAGGACCCAGAGTGCATAAAATGTAAATTTAGAGAGATGTGTAACCCCCAGACAAATGTTACTATGGAAAGGCACTTATTTTACACAAGGGAATCAAAAGCCTGGTGAAACTTTTGCAGCATACACAACTGACCTGAGAAATAAAGCTAAAATGTACAGATTTGGTGACTTAAGGGATGAGTTGATAAAGAACAAACTTGTGTCTGGTATAAAAGATGATGCTGTGAGAAAGATTTTGCTTTGTGACAGTTATTTAACTTTCAATAAGGCCATTGAGATTTGTCAGATATATAAGCTCACAGAAAAGCACACAAATATGCTTACAAATGAGAGCAGCTCTAGAAGGCACAGTGATAAAGCTCATGTTTATAGTATGCAGCACGTTATCAAAAGAAACAGGCCCAAGCACATGGCAGCTGTAACCCCTGCAGCACTCACTGGTAAACCCCAGAACTTTCTAGCACATTCCAAACTTTGCACAGCCACAGTGAAGCATAAGAGTGAGTCAGCAAACTCAAAGCATGGGCCACAACCCAGTTTCATTACCAACTGTCATAATTGTGGTGAAAATCATGAATCTTAATAGGGAAAAGTGTTTAGCTTTTGGTCAACAATGCCATAAATGTAATAAATGTAATAATTTCAGAAGATTTTGTAAATCAAAAGGCCCACATTCTTTCATTAAAAGGGAACATTTTAAGAAACGAGTTGATCAGTTAGACTATGCAAGCCTACTCTTTATGCTGATTGTGTGTCAGTGCTTCATGAAACGGTCAGTGCAGTAGATTTAAGGGCAAAGAATGAAGTATTTTGTAGTGTTCGGATAAATGGCAAACCCACACAGCTCAAAGTTGACAGGTTCTAAGTGTAATGTTATGTCAGCAGAAACATTTGCGAGAGTGTGTAAAGGTGAAAGACTTGATTTGGCAAGGTGCGCGACACTTGTTGCTTATGGAGGTGAAGAAATTCAGATTGAAGGCTCAGTAGTGCTTTCATGTTATTCTCCCGGAAGAAGCTACAACTTGTTGTTTTATGTAGTCAAGAGACATACTCAGTCATTATTAGGGCTCAGAGACACTTTGAAAATGGGATTGCTTTCATTTAATAAGGAACTCCACCATGTTAGCTTAAAAGACCCCCTACTCTAATTTTTCCCAGCACATTTTTTCTACCTGTGCTGATCTTTTCCAAGACAAACTAGGCAAACTTCCAGTTATGTACTCCATGAAGTTAGACCCAGTGGTCAGTCCAGTTATCAGGCCAGCACGTAAAGTTCCAGTAGTGATGCAGGGCAGAGTCAAAGCTGAGTTAGATAAAATGGTGCGACAATATGTGATTTGTCCAGTCAAAACACCAAATGAATGGGTATTTTCCATGGTGGTAGCTCATAAGAAAAACTCAGATGACATCAGATTATGTGTTTCCCCACAAGATTTGAACAAGGCACTAAAAAGACCTCATCATCCAATGCACACAGTCAAAGAAGTTGCAGCCTTGATGCCAAATACCACTATTTGTTTTGTCTTAGATGCAGAGAATTCATTTTGGCAAATTCAGCTTGACAAAAAATCTTCATTGCTCACTGCTTTCACTACTCCGTTTGGCAGGAACAGATTTTTGAGAATGCCATCTGGGATAAATTCTGCAAGTGAAATCTTTCAATGTGCAATGCAGCAAAATTTTTTGGGGTATCCTTGTGCTATCATAGTGGATGACATACTAGTAGGAGGTCGTGATGAAGCTGAACATGACAGAAACCTCAGAAAAGTTCTAGAAAGTGTACATCAAGTGAATCTTAAGCTCAATCCACACAAATACAAGTTCAGGCTACAAGAAGTTCCTTATGTTGGTCATTTATTTATTAGTACAGGCTTACGACAAGCCCCTTTAAAGCAAGAAGCCATTCTCGAGATGCCAGCTCCAGACAATGTTCAAACCCTGCAATGTTTTCTTGGCATGGTCAACTACCTAGGCAAGTTCATTCCAGACTTGAGCCAACTGTCAGCACTACTCAGAGAGCTGACATGAAAAGATATATCCTTTTCTTGGTTAGAGCAACACCAAAGAGCATTTGATGTCATGAAACAGAGAACTGCAAGTCCACCAACTCTCAGATACTATGATGTTCACAAACCAATTACACTTTCTTGTGATGCTTTGAAATTTAGACTTGGTGCAGTCATTCTACAAGAGGATCAACCTGTTGCCTGTGCATCAAGAGCTCTTACCCAAATTGAACAGCAGTACGCCCAGATTGAGAAAGAGCTTTTGGCAATTGTATTTGCATGTTCGAAGTTCCATGATTATGTTTATGGTAGACCTATCCAGATCAAAACAGATCAACAACCACTAGTTACTATCTTGAGAAAACTAATAAATTCAGCCCCAGCCCGACTGCAACGTATGATGCTGAGACTACAAAAGTACAATTTCAGTCTTGTCTACAAGAAAGGCAAACTTCTTTATCTTGCTGATACATTATCCAGATCGCCCAGAAATACCACTGAACAGAATGACAATCAAGGTTCTCATTTGATTGATGATTTTGAAGTCATGGAAGTGAGACATTTTTCTTCCATGCGTCTTGCTGAGATAAGAGATCACACAGCCATGAATCCAATTTTACAAAAGCTTAACAACTTTATCAATCAAGGATGGCCGTCAAAGCAATCTAGTTTACCTCAAGAAGTGCAACCTTATTTTCCATACAGAGATGACAGTTTGTCTGGCAAAAGTATCATAAAGAAAGGTCTGAAAGTAATTGTTCCAAAGTCCTCGCAACCTGAGTACATTACTATTCTGCATCATGGTCACCCAGGAACTGAATCTACCAAAAGAAGGATGAGAGAGATAGTATTTTGGCCTTCTGTGTCGCAAGACATTGATCACTTTCATCTTGTTCATTATGTAATAGTACAAAGCCACATCAACAGAAAGAACCACTTCAGCTTAACCAAATTTCAGAACTACCTTGGTAGACAGTAGCCACGGACATTTTCGAGTGGAATGGTCAACATTATTTGGTGTTAGTAGACTCTTACTCCAACTGGTTCGAGATTGACCTTCTTCCTAACCTAGCATCCAGTACAGTCATTACTAAGATGAAATGTCATTTTGCTGTACATGGTATTTCTGACAATGGCATGCAATTCGCAAGCCAACAGTTCAAAAGATTTACAGAAGAATGGGACTTTACTCATGTCACAAGTAGTCCACAGAACGTGCAGTGCCAAGTGCAAAATAGTTACTTGAGAAGTCAAAACGAGACAATAGTGATGTTTTCCTGAATCTCTTGAATCTCAGAAATATTCCTCATGATAAACATCTTGGTTCACCTGCTCAGAGTCTTCTGTTGAGACAAACCAGAACCACATTACCACTCAGTAGTCAATTGTTGGTTCCATGTGTCAAGAACACCAGATCAGTGAAAGCCAGTCTGTTGAAGAAATGCCTATCCCAGAAGTCCTACTATGATAAGACCAGCAAACCGCTCAGTCCATTATGAGAGGGAGAAGTGATAAGGGTGCAGATGTCCAAAGGTTATGATTGGATTGTTGTCGTGAAGAATATTTGTCCAGAGCCGAGATCGTACATTGTTGAATCAGATGGAGCAACTTTTAGGCAGAATCAGAAGTATTTGAGACCAGTGTCTGAGCCTATACCACAGCAAATAGCCTGTAAAAGAGAGTGTTTATCTTAGAGTGAGTTATCCAGTGTTCCAATTCCAGAGGAAGTTCCATAAGACATTCTTGTTCCTATGATGAATCCAGAAGTTCCTGATACAAGCTGTGGACCGCAGATTGTCCCTGTTGCTAAATTTAGTCCCAACTGTTATGTTATAAGATATGGTTGAATCTCTAAACCTTGCAATAGATATGAAGCAACCTGGACATGAACATTGTGTTTAGTTTCTGATGTACATAGTAATGCATGCCTAGCTCTAACATTTTTTCAAAGGGTATTCTTTTTAAGAGGGTGGATGTAGAGCAATATGTGTGTATATACCTTTAAGAAGCTATCCAAGGGCTTGCACTAAAGTATAAATACTGAGCCTGACTGCCATTTTGTAGTTAGCTGTTGAGATGTAAGTATGTTATGTATGTTAGCTCTGTTTGTCAGTTCATTCATATTTAAAGATGCTGCTATCCATCCTGATGTGTTTGTATATATTAAAGCATCTGATCGAAACCCCAAGCCTTCTTGTTTCATGTATTAGAGACAAACGAGTGACAGCATCCTTTCTGAATGTCCCATTGGATGGTACCACCTTGTCTGGACTGAAGGTTCAAAATATTCTGACCAGAAGCAAGCAAGATGGCAGATCTCTGTCTGCTGAGGTGGTCCACTTTTCCACCACTCAACAGGCTTTTTCCTGCAACCAAAGGGGAGTAAGTGGCTGTTATTCCTGAATTCCTAGCAATTTGCCCAGGGAGCTCCAGGTGATAGTGTCCACCCTTGAGAGATCTGATCTGTCTTTGGAATTTGACTCATTACAGGCTTTAACTAGACTTCTCTTTGAGCCTTCTGCCATGACAGATTTAATGATTCTATCTTGGCAGGAATTACCTCCTCCAAACAAGTGTCAAAACTTTAGGATTTCTCATGTAATTTTACTTACCTAATGTTTCACAAAAATAGAGTATCTGTATGGAATAATCTAGCATTTTTTTTACCTAAGGCAGCCTCTGATTCTAACTTAAACCAGTTGGTTCATTTACCAATTTTTTCCAAAAGTTTGCTAATAAAGGGTACTACATTCTTCTTTGGCAGCTAAGGTTTTTTTCTACATAGAGCAAAAAACACCAGGAAGCCAGACCAACATTTTGTATCCTTTCCAAAGCTATACTGGGAGCAGAAGTGTATAAGATCATGTTGTCCATATGGCTTACTGAATGCATTTCTTATGTGCATAATGTCAAAGGATTATCCTTGCATTCCAAACCCAAGGCTCACTCTACACCGGCAATATCTACCTCAATACCCCTCTTTAGTCACACATTGTTGGCTATTTGTTCAGTAGACACTTGGCCCAGTACTAATACTTTTGTGACTTAAGCTTGATATGCAGTTGAGGTTGAGGGCTGTGTTTGGCTCCACTGTCTGCATGAATGTCCTTCCATAGTGCCACACAGTTCAGCCTGGCTGGTCATTTTCTCCCACAGGTTGAGACGGACAGTAAAGACAACACTGGATATGAAAGTTATGTACTTACCATAATGCCAGATCCATGTTGTCTTCCATTTTTCTTAATATTCCCTCCCTCTATCCCCCTTCCAAATTATTTACTCTTTTTCTAGGGAACTTTGTGGGCCTTCCTGAAATTTTCATGTGTTGGACCTCATTTGATTTAGAATCCAAGGGTTTAGGGATTGTTTGTTTGGGGTTTCGTCCAGGAGGGGCAAACTGAATCTGAGGAGACTGGATGGTGCAGACTATTATGGAAGAGGAGTTTGAGCTTCAGACCCATAGTCTGTTTTTGCTGGCCTCATATTGGTCTGGATCCAGTAACCCACAGGTTGAAATGGATGTAAGAAGATAGCATGGATCTAGTGCTATGTTAAGTACATAACTTTCTTTTCTATAGCTTTACCTATGTGACTAATAGGTTTATAATTGCCAGTCTTCGTGACTGAGGAGTCCTTGTGTAACAGCATTACAATGGCTGCTTTCCAGGCATCAGGAATGTAACTCAGTGGTGAGGCTTAGATCAAAGAAGTTAAGTAGGATTTCAGATTGGTCATGGTTGGCATTGATGATCATGCAACCTGGAATAGAGCCAGGACCCATGGCTGAGATGTTAGCTTTTGTAACAAGGCTGAGAGAACTTGTTCCATACTAATTAAAGGGGATGGTTCGGATTGGGGAATAGTTATAACTATGGGTGAAGTAAAATGTGCTCTAAATTTGTCAGCAAGGATATTAGTTATTTTCTTTGGGTAATAACGGCAGTACTATTGTGGTCCAGCTCTAAGCATTGGTGGGTGTTAGTTCTTCACTTCCTGACATAGTTAAATAAATATTTGTGGTTATTTTTTGTTTTAGTGGCTATTAACACTTTGAGCTTATTAATGTTTCCCTTAAGCTCTTTACTATGTGCTCTTAAGTTAGGTAGAATGAGATCTCTTATAACCATTAAGCAGTATATTTCTACCATTAAGCAGTATATTTCTTTAGTTTCTATAATTTATTTATATGATTATTCCACCACTGGGATTTGTTTTCAGATTTCTCATATGTGGTGCAGATAGTGACTGCCTTATTAGTACATCTATTTACGTTGGAGTAAAGGTCAAAGGCCTAGGCAGTGTCTTTAGTAATGGGAATCATCAGAAGAGGATTACAGCAGAATTTATTTGTGTCATTAAGTAAAGAAAGCTTGTTTTTCATAAGACCATAAACACAGGAGTTTTGTAGGAAAAGGCCACAAATGTATGTTCTAATTTAAAAACGCTGGATGATACATGTAGAGATGTGCAAGAAGTGGCCATATTTCTGAGGACTAGATCAAGGATATTAGGGCCTGTAATAGGACAGTAAACTGTCTGGTAAAAGAATTAGCATTCATGATGTCAGGGAAGTTTTGGACACATTAGCAGAGTGTGCTATTCACATTACTTATTTTGAGCTTGCCACCCATTGGCAGTGTAAGTCAGCTAGCTTATTGGATAGCTGAAGAAAAAAAAAGTCATAAGTTACCAGGATATACTGGCAGGTCTCTTTCTGTACTCAGTCTCCTATAGACTCCTCCATGGAGATCTACCTCTAGCAGAGTCACATAAAATGGACAGTTCCAGTTCCAAAACCTTCATAACTTTCTTGCTGCAGAAGTGCACTAAATATGTGGGCTTCATGGAATTCATGGTGGACTAATAATCCTTCAAGGCTGAACAGATAAGTTTCCTGTTGGGGAAACCTTCCACTTTTTATTATATGAAGAAAAAGTGTTTTTTTTTTCTGTGAAATTATTTTTTTAAACTAGCAAGTTTATTTGGACTGTTACATCTTGTAATGTGATTTTTTTTCTCTGTGAGTGCCTGTGTGAACAGACTGTAAAACCCCTTTTTTACATATGTATGTAGAATGTGTGTTAAAAGCATGGCTTTGTGCTTTGGGGACTGTCAGTTGGGCTCTTGCCTCAAAATCACTTCTGTGCTGGCAAATAGTTTACAGACTCTCACACACACACACTCTACTACCAATCTTTTAGGCTTCATTTTTGGCTGAATCCTGAAGCAATTACCAGTCTCATTGTTTTTTTTCTCTTCCCACATAAGTTCATAGGTAGGTACTAGGCTACTGGCCCTAGGGTATATACAAGCCTAGCCAAAAAGGTACCCTGGCTTTCACCACCCAAGACAATTATTTTCCTGTGCCCCTGTCAAGCAGAGCCACAGATGTGATCCCCGTGGTGAATTTCCTATTTCCCATCCACTCAAGATTTTTCTTGAAGAGTGCTAATGAAAAGTTCTGTTTGACATAGATAGGTAGTCTGTTCCAGAGTATGGGAAGTCTCTGGGACAGGAATCTATCCCTCCAGCATGTTCTGTTTATTGTGGTGACAAGGTTTAGGTCCCAAGATTGTGTAGCTCGGAGGGATTGGGATTTCTTTAAGTGGAGCATGTCCAACAGCTCTGGGTTTGACATAGCTTTGTATGTTAGACAGAGATTGCCTCTGAGTAGGCGATATGTGACAGAGTAAAGCTAGAGTTTTTGAGACTGTCTGCATAGGGCATCTGTTTGAGGCCAGTAATCCTCTTTGTGGGGTATTTCTGCGTTCTTTCCAGTTGTTGTAGCTGTCTTGTGAGGTACATACCAAAAGGGCATTGTACTCTATAATGGGTCTAATGAGTGATGAGTAGAAGGGAACAATGACCTCTTTTTTTCTGGATGAGAAACCTTTTGTGATGAGGAGTGCCACGTAGAAGTATTTCCTGACCACTGTGGTGATGTGATTATTAAAGGAGAGACTACTGTCCACCTGTGTCCCAAGGTCTCTTATCACACTTTCAGTGTTAAGTAGACTAACGCCTATGTGGTAGTTCATGGGTACAGAGGTTTTACCAAAGGGGATGACAGTGCACTTTTTGGCATTGAGCTTGAGGCCATGGCTTTGACACCAGGCATCTGTCTCAATGAGGCCCTTTTGTAGGATGTCCACATCATTAGGAGTTACGATTATGGCTCCTAGTTTGCAGTCATCTGCGAACTTAGCCAAAGACCTTCTGTGCTAGCCTGTACTTCAGAGAAGTAGATACCAAACAGGAGAGGACCCAGGACTGAACCCTGTGGTACTCCACTTGTCACTGGTCTGAAGTCTGATTTGGAGTCTGCTACTTTCACAGTGTGGGTTCTGTCAGTAAGCCAGTTGGCAACCCATCTTGTAACATAGGGATTTATACCTAGTTTAGTGAGTTTATCTATAATTCCTGGGGGGGGGGGGGTGTTGAACGCCTTAGCGAGATCTAGATAGGCTGTGTAAGCCACCTCACCCTCATCTATGGCTTTGGTGACTGCTTCAAAGAAGTCTATCAGGTTTAGGAGCCATGATCTGCCTTTTACAAACCCGAACTGTGTGGGATCCAGAGTTTGGAGATCTCCAATGTCTTTGTTTATGAGTTCCATGATGATACATTCCATGGCCTTGCAGACCAGGCTCATCAGGCTAATGGGGCAGTAGTTCCCAGGGTCTGTCGTGGCTCCTCCTTTGTGGAGTGGGATAACCGTCACAGTGCACCATTCAATGGGCACAAAGCCTGAGGTGAGGCTATGACTGAACGTGGTACTTAGGTAGGGTGCCAGTTCATTCTGTAGTTTGTGGAGAAGGCAGCCTGGGATGTTGTCAGGTCCCATGGATGCTGTGTTCTTGGCTTTGGAGAGTGAGGTTTTTACCTGTGCAGCCGTGATTACAGGAACTTTGCATTCTTCCAGTACAGAGATGGGCCCTTTAGGGGGTGGGGGTGGGGTAAAGTTAGCACTGAACCTATCTGCCAGGATGTTGGCAATATCAGTTGGTTCTGTATATTTAGTGCCATTGTGCTGTAACTCAGAGCAGAGTGTTGCCATTGCGATTCTTGACATAGCTATAGAATGCTTTGTGGTTATCTTTAGAATCAGTGGCAATTTTGTTTTCATAACTAGTTGTGGAGGATTTTATGAGGGATCTCAGCTTCTTACTGAGGCTGACCAGGGAGTTCCTCCAGTCATGGGATTTTACTCTTTTTTGCAGCAGTTTCTTTCTTCTGTTGTAGAGTTTGTTTATGTCAGAAGACCATCAGACTGGCTTCCATTTTTTGGAGGATAGCATCTTGGTTCTGTTAGGGATAGCATGATCCATGCACTCGTGTAAGTGCTTATAAAGTGCATTTGTGTAAGATTCAGCAGTTGTACCTCTATTGTCCATCTGCATTGGTGTCATGAAGTTTGCCACTTCTGTTTTAAGAAGCATGAAGTTGGCTTTGGAGAAATTCTTTACGGTTGTTTCCCTAATGGGGGGTGGGAGCAGGATGTGGATGTCTAGGGTGATTAGCTTGTGGTCGGATCTGACCACTGAGGAATTGACCTCTGGTGTGGAACAACGGTCGCCCATGTTGGTGATGACCAGGTCTAGGATATTGCTGCCCCTGGTGGGGGTGTGGATAAGTTGATCCAAGGCATTGGAATTGAAAATTTCCAGAAAACGTTGAGCAAAAGAGTTGGTACATGAGTAGATTTCCCAGTTACTGGTGGGGTAGTTGAAATCACCCATTATTAGGGTGTTGGGTTGTACCCTAATATTTTCCAGTGTATCAAGAAAAGAGGAGTGGGAATCCTGGGGCATGGTGGGGGGTCTGTAGCAAGCTACAATCTAGATTGTGGTCTTGTCTAGAGTTAGTTGAACTTGGATAATCTCAGATGCATTATGCTGAGCAACTAGCTTGGAGGTGTGGATACCCTTAATGAATATGGACACGCCTCTGCCTTTAGTGTTTCGGACCGAGTTAGGTGGCCGAAAGGTGTGGTATGAATTATAGCCTGGTAATGCAGGGGTGCTCTCTGGAGCTTTGAACTAGGTCTCTGTCACTGCACAGATGTCGTTGTTCTCCATTTTAAGGCATGCCTCGAGTGAGTGCATTTTGGGGTTTAGACTTCTAGCATTGAGTAGCATTACCCTCAGATTTTGCTTGCTTGTATCTGTTATGGTGGTGAATTTGTCATTTGAACCTTGCCTAAAAAAGGCACTATAGGGGTGGCAAGAGCCTTTGCCAGTATCCAGATTCCCAAGGGCGACAGGTGCAGGCTATCTCTGGTAAAGAATCATGGTCTGTCGATCATGTCATCCCAGGCAGACAGATACTGGATTCCCTTAGAATGACACCAGAAGCTTAGCCAATTGTTGAAGTCAATCATTTTGTCCTTGTACTGTGGTATCATTCTGAGTGATGGCAGGATGCTACTCAGTGCTAGGGTCATATCTGCCTGGGCTACAGGATCAGAGAGCTCCTCCATGTAGTCCAGGGAGGTACATCATAGGTCATTCACACCAACATGGACAATGACAGAGTCATATTTGTACTTGTTGTGGAGTGACCTGAGTGTGTGCATTATGTGGCGGATCCTGGCACCCGACAGGCAGCTGACAGTAACTTTCTCCTTGTTTAGCCTGGTGAGTGGAACATTAGTGTGCCTGGCTATAGAGTCATCTATGACTAAAGTGTTGGGTACGTTATGCCTTATGGGCTGTAGTTGAGTGGCACACTGAGTTTGTGGGCTATGTGTCATTTGGGTTGTGTCGAGGGTTGGAGGTTGCTTGCATTTCTGCTTTGGAGGTCTTGGTTGTTTGGGCAGATTTTTATTGAGAGCCTCCACAAATGTAGGTGTGTGTTTTGTGCTTCTATGTGTGTGTTTTGGTGGTGTAGATTTTGAGGGACTATGTGATGACTGTGGTGTGGTGCAAGTGTTTACCTTCTCCTCTTGACTGTCTAGTCCAGTCTTTGGTGAAGAGAGCTTTGCTTCCAGTTTGGCTATATAAGTGCATCTCTCACAGGTTGTAGTGTTGGGTGGTAGGAGGAGAGGGCTGTCTGTGTACATGAGGCAATTGCTGCATTGCCCCAAGATGCCCAAATTCATCAGGTAGACAGGACATAGACTACAAGAAGCTCTTTCACTTTCTCAGGTGCTAATAGGTGACTCTGGTGTAGTTCTTCCAGCCACTAAGGGCTGAGGGTTAGACACATCCTTGATGGCTGTAGGCTTGTTATTACCAGGCAATGGAAAACCACTTTTGTTGGTCTCGGAGCAAGGACCTGGTGAAGGTTTACTGTGTAGCTGGGATGGGGTGCTGAACCACAGCACAGTACCCTTGCTGTGAGTCGGTCTTTTTCCAGAGAGTCTCCAATGAAAAACAAAGTGAATAATGCTACATGTTCATCATTAAGCTCACTCTTGGAACAGCCTTCACTAATATGAGTTGTAATGTGTACAGGATACAACAGACAGTCATCTTCCAAAGATTCAAGGGCACCTTCCACGCACCCAAAGTGTTATTCAGATGAAGCTGTGATGAAGAAAGATTGGTTTTGGTGCTAAGCCCTTCAGAGCTTTCTTGTCACAAAAGAGAGCTCCTCTTACAGGCTTTTTGAGGATTGATGGGGAGTGAGGCTTCTGTCAGTCCCTTTGAAGGATTTTCTTTTCTGAAGCTATTTAAAAAAGTAATTAGTTGTTTCAGTAGGCACATAATGACATTAAAAAAAGATGGGAACCAAGGCAAAACAAACAATTTAGTAAATACAATCCCTTGAAATACTGAAAACCACAGGTGTCGGGAAAATAACCACTCAGACACAAAACATATATTTAGCGCTTTTGTTCTCCTTACTTGTAGAAATTCTTCAGAATAAAATCAATCGACAAAATGTTTACTTAAATACATCTAGAAATTACATCATACCAAACGTAAACCAATCACAGACTTGCTTGACAAATTGAATTTAAATACATAATCACCAATAGACTGATGAAATCAAGTTGTTAAATGCATAAGAAATAAACACAAAAATACATATTGATACTAGGGATTACAGTTAACTGTTATTATATTTTAGTAAGCTTTTGACTGAAATAGTGTCATTTAATCCTTGAGCCATATCAGCACGTAAAAGCACTTGCCATTTAAGTTCTAAAAACTCAAGATAATTATGAAACTGATCTATGAAGGGCAATTGATTGACTTTTTCTATTACAAGAAAAGTAAATTTATAAAAATCAGCACAGTCAATGATGTGCCTAGCTAATGCATTATTGCAGTCCTTGTTTTTGATAGCTCATACATGCTCATTAATTCTACACGCTAACTTCCTGGTTGTCTTCCCAATATAAAAGCTGCTGCAGTTGCAGCAGCTTGCCAAACAGACTAAACCTTCACTTTACAGCTAAACTTTTCTTTTGCTATTAGAGTATAATTAATTTGCTCAAAAAAGGATTGGCTGGTAGAGTGAATAAATCTACAAGACTTACAATTCTGGCAGGAAAAAGTACCAACTGGCCCAACCTGTAACCATGACTTGTCGTCTCTTAGATGCTCTAAAAAAACTTCAAGTTATGAGATATTTTATAAATAAACTTTGGTTCATGCCCAACTATCTTTGTTAAATCCTAGTTCCCTAATATCACCTTTCAGTTTTCTTTAATAATGTCTCTAACTCTACAACCTTCAATACTCATGGGAACTGAAAAGGCAAGAGGTGAGCCAAAGAGTATGATGCACAGAAAATACTCCAGGTGCAGTTAACAATTGACAATACCACTATTCAAATCATAGCTAGCTACAGGCCTCCAGCTCTGACTCAAGATGCCCACTCCACCTATCTGTACCTCTTCAAATCTATCAAGATTCAGCCCTTTACCCTGATCCTGGGCGACTTTAACTATCCGACCATAGATAGGAAGAAATACTCATGCCCAGAGATTCCTTGATTTCGTCAATGCAAATGCCTTGGACCAGTTGGTTGACACCCCCACAAGAGGTGAAAATATCTTGGACTTGGTATTAACCAACATGAGTAACCACTGCAGCATCCCTACCGTGTCATCATCCCTGGTGAGATCTGACCACAAAGCAATCACTTTCAAAGCCACCATCTCCTCTGACCCCCTCCCTAGTAAGGTCAAATAAAAAAAAATCTCTAAAGCTGATTACATCTTCCTAAGGGGAAGGTATAAACAGCTTCACAGCCCCGTCTCCCTCCACAGAAACTGGCACATATGTCCAAACTTACACCAAAGTACTATATGAGGATTTATATAGCTGCATTGAATCAGGAATACCAGACAAGACAAAATTATCCTCCTCAAGGAAAAGTAAACCTGTCTGGTGTACATCTATAATAAATAAACTCTACAATAAAAGGAAAAAATTGCTGTCCAGGACCAAGAAGGAGCAAGTATATAATTGGAAGCAATCTCTTTTTAGCCTGAACAAACAAATATGACTCTATAGTCAGGCACACTCATGTTCCACTCACTAGACTAAACAAGGAGAAAGTTACTGTCAGCTGCCTGTCAGGATCCGTCACATAACGCATGCACTCAGGTCACTCCACAATAAGTACAAATATGACACTGTCATTGTCCATGTTGGTGTGAATGACCTGAGACATACCTCCCTGGACTACATGAAAAGAGACATGGAGGAGCTCTCCGATCTTGTATCCCAGGCAGGTATGACCCTAACCCTTAGTAGCATCCTGCCATCACCCAGAATGATACCACAGTACAAGGACAAAATGACTGACTTCAACAATTGGCTAAGCTTCTGGTGTCATTCTAAGGGGATCCAGTATTTATCTGCCTGGGACGACATGATCGACAGTCCACGATGCTTTGCCAAAGATGGCCTGCACCTGTCACCCTTAGGATTCCGGATACTTGCTAAGGCGCTTGCCACCCCTATAGTGCCTTTTTTAGGCAAGGTTCAAATGACAAATTCACCACCGTAACAGGTACAAGCAAGCAAAATCTGAGGGTAATGCTACTCAATGCTAGAAGTCTAAACCTAAAATGCACTCACTCGAGGCACTCCTTAAAATGGAGAACATTGACATCTGTGCAGTGACAGAGACCTGGTTCAAAGCTCCAGAGAGCACCCCTGCATTACCAGGATAAAATTCATACCACACCTTTCAGCCACCTTACCCAGAAAGAAGCACTAAAGGCGGAGGCATGTCCATATTCATTAAGGATATCCACACCTCCAGGCTAGTTGCACAGTATAATGCATCCGAGATTATCCAAGTACAACTAACTCTGGGCAAGACCACAATCCAAATTGTAGCTTTCTACAGACCCCCCACCATGCCCCAGGATTCACACTCCTCATTTCTTGGTACACTGGAAAGTATTAGGGTACAACCCAACACCCTAATAATGGGTGATTTCAACTACCCCACCATTAACTGGGAAAACTACTCATGTACCAACTCTTTTGCTCAACGTTTTCTAGAATTCATAAATTCCAATGCCTTGGATCAATTATTCACACCCCCCACCAGGGGCAGCAATATCCTAGACCTGGTCATTACCAACATGGGAAACCAGTGTTCCACACCAGAGGTCAATTCCTCGTTGGTCAGATCCGACCACAAGCTAATCAGCCTAGACATCCACATCCCACCCCACCCCCAGTTAGGGAAACCATCATAAAAAACTTCTCCAAAGCTAACTTTGCATTTCTTAAGACAGAAGTGGCAAACCTCATGACACCCATGCAGACGGACAATAGAGGTATGACTGCCGAATCCTACATAAATGCACTTTATAAGCACTTACATGAGTGCATGGATCATGCTATCCCTAATAGAACCAAGATGTTATCCTCCAAAAAAAGGAAGCCAATCTGGTGGTCCTCTGCCATAAACAAACTCTACAACAGAAGAAAGAAACTGTTGCAAAAAAGAGTAAAATCCCATGACTGGAGGAACTCCCTGGTCAACCTCAGTAAGAAGCTGAGATCCCCCATAAAATCCTCCAAAGCTAGTTACATAAACAAAATTGCCACTGACTCTAAAGACAACCACAAAGCATTCGATAGCTATGTCAAGAATCTAAATGGGAACACTCAGATCTGCTGTGAGTTACAGCACAATGGCACTAAATATACAGAACCAACTGATATTGCCAACATCCTAGCAGATAGGTTCAGTGCTAACTTTACCCCCCCCCCCTCACCCCCTAGAGGGCCCATCTCTATACCGGAAGAATGCAAAGTTCCTATAATCACGGCTGCACAGGTAAAAAACACACTGTCCAAAGCCAAAAACACAGCATTCATGGAACCTGACAATATCCCAGGCTGCGTTCTACATAAACTACAGAATGAACTGGCACCCTACCTAAGTACCATGTTCAATCATAGCCTCACCTCAGGCTTTGTACCCACTGAATGGCACACCACGACGGTTATCCCACTCCACAAAGGGGGAGCCACGATGGACCCTGGGAACTACTGCCCCATTAGCCTGACAATTCTGGTCTGCAAGGCCATGGAACGTATCATCATGGAACTCATAAACAAAGACTTTGGTAATCTCCAAACTCTGGACCCTACCAGTTTGGATTTGTAAAAGGCAGATCATGTCTCCTAAACCTGATTGACTTCTTTGAAGCAGTCACCAAAGCCACAGATGAGGGTAAAATGGTTCACAGAGCTTATCTAGATCTTGCCAAGGCTTTCAACACCATCTCCCACTCTGGAATTATAGATAAGCTCACTAAACTAGGTATAAATCCCTATGTCACAAGATGGGTTGCCAACTGGCTCATGAACAGAACCCACACTGTGAAAGTAGCGGATTCCAAATCCGACATCAGACCAGTGACAAGTGGAGTACCACAGGGTTCAGTCCTGGGTCCTCTCCTGTTTGGTATCTACTTCTCTGAAGTGCAGGCCAACACAGAAGGTCTTCGGCTAACAAAGTTTGCAGATGACTGCAAACTAGGAGCCTTAATCAAAACTCCTAACAATGTGGACAGACTACAAAAGGGCCTCACTGAGACAGATACCTGGTGTCAAAGCCATGGCCTGAAGCTCAATGCCAAAAAGTGTATTGTCATCCCCTTTGGTAAAAACTCTGTACCCATGAACTACCACATAGCTGGTAGTCTACTTAATGCTGAAAATGTGATAAGAGACCTTAGAACACAGGTGGACAGTAGTCTCTCCTTTGATAATCACATCGCCACAGTGGTCAGGAAATCCTTCTACGTGACTCATCTCATCACAAAAGGATTCTCATCCAGAAAAAAAGAGGTCATTGTTCCCCTCTACTCATCACTCATTAGACCCATTATAGAGTACAATGCCCCTTTTGGTATGTACCTCACAAGACATCTACAACAACTGGAAAGACCACAGAAATACCTCACAAAGAGGATTACTGGCCTCAAACAGATGCCCTATGCAGACCGTCTCAAAATACTACAGCTTTACTCCATCGCATATCACCTACTCAGGGGCGATCTCTGCCTAACATACAAAGCTATGTCAAACCCACAGCTGTTGGACATACTCCACTTAAAGAAATCACAATCCCTCCGAGCTACACGTTCTAGGGACCTAAGCCTTGTCACCACAATAAACAGGACATGCTGGAGGGATAGATTTCTGTCCCAGAGACTTCCCATACTCTGGAACAGACTACCTAGCTATGTCAAACAGAACTCCTCATTATCACTCTTCAAGAAAAATCTTGATGATTGGATGGGAAATGGGAAATTCACCCCGGGGATCACTTCTGTGGCTCTGCTCGACAGAGGCACAGGAAACTAATTTTCTTGGGTGGCGAAAGCCAGGGTACATTTTTTGGCTAGGCTTGTATGGGCCCTAGGGCCGATAGCCTAGTACCTACCTATGAACCTATAACAGCACTAGTGAAATCCTCCATAGCAAACTTTGAGTCCAAACTGGGCACATCTACTAAAGACAGTCATAAGGCTTTCTTCACATATGTCCACAATCTCAAGGGAAGCATCCAGAGCTGCTCAGAACTAGTGGTCAAGGACACCACATACACAAACCCTGTAGATATAGCCAACCTGCTGGCAGACAGGTTCAGTGAAAACTTTACTCCTCTGCCCCCCCCCCCCATCAGTAAAACAGGACATTCCCAGTACCTGCCCACTCCCCTTATCTCTAGGGAGCAAGTCATCACTGTCCTGTCAAGGGCAAAAAATACAGCCTCCATGGGACCTGATAACATCCCAGGCTGCATCCTACATGAACTCAGGCAGGAACTTGCAGCACCATTAGGCATCCTATTCAACCAAAGCCCGAGTACTGGCTTCGTCCCAGCCGAGTGTAGGATAGCTACTGTCATCCCTTTGCACAAAGGTGGAGCATCCACCGATCCAGGAAATTATAGACCCATCAGCCTAACTAGCCTTATCTGTAAAGCTATGGAGCGGATTATCATGGACCTCAGTAACAAGGACCTTGGCAACCTCCAGACACTTGGTCCCACACAGTTTGGTTTTGTCAAGGGGAGGTCATGCCTGTTAAATGTGGTCAACTTTGAGACAGTCACCAAGGCCATAGACAAGTGGAAGACAGTGCACACTGCCTACCTTGACCTGGCCAAAGCCTCCAATACTATTCCCACTTAGGTATAATAGATAAACTCTCTCAACTAGGCATCAATCCATATGTTACCAGATGGGTAGCAAACTGGCTCACTGATAGAACCCACCTAGTCAAAATAGTGAAGCCACCTCAAGTAGTAGACCAGTAACAAGCGGTGCACCCCAGGGATCAGTCTTGGGGTCTCTGCTGTTTGGGATAAACATCTCAGAGATGCAGTCCAAATCTAGTGGGCTATGGCTGACCAAGTTTGCAGATGATTGCAAGCTGGGTGCTGTCATTAATTCCCCTAGTGATGTGGACATCCTCCAAAAAGGTCTTGCCTAAACAAATAACTGGTGGCAGAAACATGGCCTCAAACTAAATGCCAAAAAATGCATCATCATCCCTTTTGGGGAGGATGACATCCCTACAAATTATCACATTGATAATAAGGCACTAAGTATGCAATCAATCGTGAGGGACATAGGAATCCTGGTTGATAGCAAACTGACTTTTGACCACCATATTGCCTCCGTTGTACAGAAAGCTTTCTACATGGCTCACCTCATTAGTAAGGGTATCTCATCCAGGGACAAGGTGGTCATAACATCCCTGTATTCTTCCCTTATAAGACTGATTATTGAATACATTGCTCCTTTCAACATGTACCTCACAAAGCACATGCAGCTGCTGGAGAGACCACAGAGATTCCTCACCCATAGAATCTAGGGCCTCAAACATCTGCCCTACACAGATAGGCTAAAAGCCCTGTCCCTCTACTCAGTCTCCTACAGACTCCTCAGAGGTGACCTTTGTCTAGCATACAAAGCAATCTCAGACCACACCCTGATAGGACTGCTGCATATCCGCAAGTCAAGCTCCACTCAAGTAACCCACACGCGAGACCTCAACCTGGTCTGTGACATCAATAGGACTTATTGTTGGGACACATTTGTGTCCTAGAGATTCCCCACTTTTGTGGAATAGACTCCCTGTCCATGTAAAGCACAGTACCTCATTAAACCTTTTTAAGCACAACCTGGATAACTAGATGGGGAACAAAAAATACACCCCTGGGATTCCATGTATGTCCCTGCTGGACAGTGGCAGATTGTGCTGACTTATTGGAAAATGGGTTAAATTCTTGGCTAGGCTTTTAAGGGCCTCAGGGTCAATAGCCTAGTAACTTCCTATGATCCTATGTATTGGCAACAGTTATGAATAATAAATATATTTTTCATGTCTGAGCGGTTACTTTCCCGGCAACTGTGGTTTTCAGTATTTCAAGGGATTGTATTTGCTAACATAATGATATTACACTGTCCCTAAAGAAATACTATGATTTATTGGAACTTGATTTTCCAAAAGCAACACCAGTTTCTCCTGATGTTTATCATTCTCACTGCTGTAGTAGCCTATAGGTAGTTTTGCCAAAGACACAGCAACCAGACAGCTTACAAAAGCCCTGGATCCCTCCCTCAGATCCACTCTGACTCCTGATTGTCCAGCCCTAAAGAAGGAAAATCATCAATCCAAGTGGAAAATCTCCAAAATGTTCTTGTTGCTTCATGAAGTAGTAGTTTAGATGCTCTGCAAGAGCAGCAGCCAGCACTACAGCTCCTTTCTCTGGCAGAGAAGTTCCCTGTGGAGAACCCTTCCTCACAGAAAAAATATATTTATTTATATATTTAGTATTGTGATGTCCATGCCCTGGCCCAGCAATCAAGGAGCCTCAATCCTCACCACTAACACCAGGGAGGTCGTCTCATAGAAGAGGAAAGGATAACTAATACACACAGTAAAGTACAATTTCCCTTAAGTGCACACAGAGATCACAGTCAGTCTGGGGCTGGTTTCTCCCTTGCTCTCCAGGTCCCCAATAAGACTCCCCAATGGCACAGCTATAGGGTCCAGATCTCAGCCTAGCTGGCAAGCTAACCTCCAGTACCCTCTTTGTCCCACCAGTGCTTCATGTCCTTGCCCAGGTAGCTGACACACACACACACACACACACACACACACACACACACACACACACACATACACACACTTTGAGATAAGTATTTATACAACTTCACAGACACTCCTGGGGAAAGGCTGACACAGATTCTCTAGCTGTGCCCCTTTACCCAGACTATACGGTAGTAATTCCTGCCATCACCAGCTTAATAATTATCAGCTACCCAAAGACTCTTGAAAGGGTGTCCAATTATTACTGTGCAATATTATTATCCAATTGGTAATGTGACTATTCAGTCTAAGGATTATTAGAGTGGCCTATTACGATAAACTCTATAAATATGCAATGTACTCTAGAGCCTGCTTCTCTACACAAACCAGCCACAGGTAAAGGTTTTTAAAATATTTAATAATAAATAATTAAAACACAAGACAATACTACTACACCACATAAATATCTAAGAGTTCAGAGATCACACAGAAAATTAAAA
This sequence comes from Protopterus annectens, assembly GCF_019279795.1. Lineage (NCBI taxonomy): Eukaryota > Metazoa > Chordata > Ceratodontiformes > Protopteridae > Protopterus > Protopterus annectens. The sequence goes on along the minus strand of NC_056727.1, from coordinate 257,788,386 downwards.
TAATACAGTAGGACAGGTCTGATGTCAAAGAAAAACACTTAATCAAACTTTCTAATCTTTAGCTATTCTTAAGAGAAAACACAGTGCTATAATCCTACTTACAGATATAAAGAGCATAAGCAGTGCTGGGTTGATGGTCCAAGATGAATGCTTTCAGTCTCTTACTGAATAATAGTTTTTAAAACACTAACAAAACAGCTCTGATAAGGCCCTTCCAAATTACATCATTTTGACACTTAGGTTTTCCCATTATTCACATTGCATCATTTTGACATTTACTCCGGAGTTCCCAGGCAAACAAACTGCATTATTTAGCAAGCTAACACCTGCTCTAGAAACTACAACAATAAAAGACATTTCACATGCATACTCTAACAATTATTCCTTAAGTTAAGACAATAGAAAGAATGTGTTCAGCCAGTCATTTTGGCACCATTTATTAGATAATTGTAACTTCAAAGAACATTTGAAATGCTTGGCTTGATTTTCCTTACAGCAGTTGGCAATGTTGCAACAATCTTGAAGTTCACATTTTACAGTGTTTTCTTTCATTTAAGAACACAAGCCTGTATTTTACATTTATTTATACAAATGATAGAATTATGTATCAAACTCTATTTGACTAGGCTGACAGCCTTCGCCCATCTTTCCCCAATCTTCACATCTCTTCCCCCCTGGAGAACTCAAGCTAGTTTTTCAAGTGACCCTTGAGAAATGCCGCTTGAGAGGGTTAGGTCTATCTGAGGGTACCTCACCCCATTCCCTGTCTTGAGAGCCCATCTACATTGGCATTGCTACTTCCACTGTGGTGCTGCACTGACATTTATGCTTGCAACCCCAGGCTCCATCTTAACAACTTGGCATTTTGCTGACTGTTTAACCATATTAGAGGGTTGTGATCTGCCATTACAGTGAATTTTCTTCCATACAGATAAGGCTGAAGTTTCTTTAATGCCCACACTATAGCTAGACATTCCTTTTCTACAGCTGCATAGCATTCCTCTCTGGGTTGGAGCCTATGACTGAGATAAACCACTGGGTGCTCCTCCCCCTCTGAAGAAATCTGGCTAAGTACAGCCCCCCACCCAATGGTTTGAAGCATTCACCTGCACAAAAAAATATTTGCTGTAATCTGGACTGGCTAACACAGGGGGTCCTCCCAAAGCTTCTTTAAGCTTCTGAAATGCCTGCTCACATACTGGGGCCCACACTACCTTATCTGGCCTGTTCTTCCTTGTCAGGTCTATAAGGGGAGCAGCTATGGTACTATAACTAGGGACAAACTTTCTGTAGTACCCTGCTGTCCCTATGAATGCCCTCACCTGCTTTTTGGTAACAGGTCAAAACAGAACAGGAGCCCAACAGTAGCCAGCAGAAAAATATGTTAATCCCAAAAAAAATCTTTTTCTGCTGGCTACTGTTGAGCTCCTGTTCTGTTTTGGATTGTTTGTTTCTTCCACCCAGTTTATTTGTTTGTTTTGGTAACAGGTGCAGGCCATGCCTGAATAGCTTCCGCTTTGGCAGGTTCGGGCCTTATCTTACCACTCCTCACTCTATGTCCTAGGTAGGAGACGTCTGCCATACCCATCTGACATTTGCTTGGCTTAATAGTCAACCCTGCCATCTGTAGTCTGCCCAGCACCTCCCAGACATGCTGAAGGTGCTCTTGCCAGGAATGGCTGTAGATGGCAATATCATCTAGGTCAGCAAGGGCAAACCCTCCTGCTCCTGCTAGGCAGGGGCGGCTCATGCTATAGGATTGCAGGACTGCAGCCCCCCTCACCTAGAAATGAAGAAGAAAAGGGAAATAAAAAAGAAAAAGAAAATGAATGAGTCCGGAACTCCATACATGCGTGCTGTGCTTGGAGTTCCGGGTACTCTCAGAACTCCAGACTGCTCTGCCAGGCAGTCCGGATAAGGGAGAACAGCATCCCTGCCTTGCAATCTAGAAGTCTGTGTGGTGATGACAACCGCAGAACAGAACAACACCGGACTGCATCATCAGCAGGCTGGGGCTTCCAGCCTACTCTCGTGGGAAACCAGCATCATCAGTAGGCTGAGAAACCTACTAGGAGGACTGGAAACCCAGCCGTTAGCTTGCACATTCTAAGGAGGAGACTGAGAGTGAATTTACTGACAGGAACGGAGACTGCTTTCAAGTCACAGAAGTGGTGTGTGTGTGTGTGAAATGCCCCAGAGAACACAAGGTGGTGGGTAGAGAATACCTCAGGCTTGAACCCTGTACCATGGATGCAAGTGGCAAGGGCCTGAATTCCCTACCAACCACCATTTGTAAACAAAGTTTGCAAGTTTTTGCCTCATATTTGTTCTGTTCCTCATAAAAGCTGTGGTTTCTGTAGGTTTGTTTTTCCTTGCACAATCAGTAGTGCAGTGGTGCACTGGTAGCATTGTTGCCTGATAGCTACAGGTTCTCTGGCTTGATTCTTGGCTTGGGTGCCTTGTGTGTGGAGTCTGCATGTCCTCCCATCTTACAAAGACATGTGTCTGCAGTGTTTCTCCCTGGGCCTCTGCTGAAAATTGGCTTTTGTTCCAAGTCAGACTTTCCTGGTTAAATGTTAAATAAATAAAATAACAGGCATTTGAATTTCAGACTTCATATTCTTCAGAAAGTACATGGTAACACCAAACCTTTTATTCTAGCAATTTTCTAAGCTTATAACATGGGTATTTGAAATTTGTCCCTATTTTTGGGACTGTATCCCCCCATTATTGGCTTTGTCAAGATTTTCTGTGCTAAGGTTGAGAGCTATGGTGAGAACTGAATTCGCTGAATATATTTGTGGGCTGCATTCCCCCATTATTGACTTTGTTCAGGTGTTTTTGCTAAGAGGTTGACAGCTATGGTGAGAACTGAATTCACTAAATGGTAGCCATTTAAGTTTGTCTTCCTCTCTTTCACAAAACATCTGATTTGGCATAGTGGTATGTTGCTCTGTTTTGCACAGGGTCCTGGTTTTAAGACTTGGCAGTGAAATGTATGGTGGTAACACAGCATTTTATTCTAGTAACTTTCCAACATTATACAAGCAATGTTTAAAATGCGTTCCTGGATTTTGGGCTCCCCCCCAAATACATTTTGGCTTTTTCCAGATTTCTTGTGCTGCAAAGTTTAGAGACAGAGCTGAGTGTTGAGTATATTTTACAAGGAGCTGAGAGATGCAGGGGAACAAAAGTTTAGTGCTGCTTATGCTGAGTTGGCTTGCATTGTTAATAGCACAACAGGTAGTGTTCTTGCTTTTGATAAAGAAGGCTGTAGGTTCTACTCCCCCAGTAGGTAGATACATTGCTCATACTGTACTATGTTGTAAAGGGGGTGGATGCTGCAGTCCTTTTTGGCAAAGATACCTAGTAACGATGAACATGTTATCAGTTTGCCATCCATTCCTTATTGCGATATTACTAGCTTATCATTTTTTTAATGCAACGTAGGCAATTTATTCCTCAAGGGCAACAGACACTTTATTTGTAGATGAAACAATGACATATAAAGGTGTTTGCCAGCAGCAACCTCTTCATTAGTTACAGATTTCTTTCATGTGGAATTTAGATGACTTTTACTTCTTCAGCGATTGTGCATATTTACAGATACTGGTGGACTGTAGAAGTTTGAATACTCTGTTATTATGGAAATGTTCTGAATTGGGCAGTTTTGTCATTATTGGTGCATGCATTTTGTTTCATTGTTTACTGGAAAAATGTTCAAAACAATAAATTTAAAATGACCTCTAACAATTGTATTGTATTGTACAAAGAATATAATTTAATACAATCAGAAAGGTGTATCAAAGAGCACGTGTATGTTTTGTGTTCAAGGGGCCTATGATTTGAAAACAGCCCAAAGTTAATCTTTATCTGCCACTGGAAAAATGCATTTTCTTTGAATGTGGGTTTCAATGCTGTTTCAATGAATGTGAGTTTCAAGGGCAGAGAAGTTTTAATGCTGTCTATTTTCATTGTGAGACTGCATTGCTTTGTTTAGCAGATATATATTAGTGTTTGTGCTGTAAAATGCGAAATAAAACTTTCAAATGAAATCCATATCATTGCAGGAGTAAAGCAGTATGCACATTACAGTGTTTATGGTAAATGGGGTGAAATAACCAAGGAATGGGACATTGGAATGGCAGCAGGGTGGAGGCTCCATTCGACCATGATTTTGTGAGGGGGAAGGGCAGCAAACTCAGACAGCCCCAGCTGAACTATACCTCTCAACTGTCCAGGTTTTTGCTTCTTATTTTTGGTTTGTTCCTCATAAAATGTGTGTTTTTTTGGCAAATCATTTAGGAATTAAGTCACTAAATAATGACAGACAGTGAGTTTCAGACATCATAACCTTCAGAAAATGCATGCTAAAGCAAGACCTGTTATTCTATCAACTGTCTTGAGTTTATACAAGAGCAATTTTTAGTACTATTTGTATGTTCCCCCAATATATTTGGCCTTGTTCAGATTTCCTGCATTAAGAGGTTGAAAGGTACATGCAAATAAATCACTTTATAGAATTAGGAATATCCAAACCTCTCAACTGTCCCCAATTTTGGTTCAAAATGTTGCTCTCCCCCTAATAATCCCTCTGCAAAATGGCAATTATGGAAGAAAACGTGGAGGGTTTACAATTATATATAACTGTAATGATCAGAGTTATAGATTACTTTTATTTCAGAAATGCATGTAGATGATCTTATTTTGTCAGCTGCTCAAGTTAACAGCACTAATATTAAAAAGGTGTCCCTTCTTTGACAGGTTCCCAGCTGTATTGTGTGGCAATTTTATATTTTTGCATCACATTTTTGGTGCATTTTTCATAAAATTGTGGTTTTCTGGCCAATTAGTGGCAAATAATTAAAGACTGAAGTTAGAAAATAATGGCAGACATTTGAGTTTCAGATTTCATACCCTTCAGAAAATTCATATTAATGTCAGACCTACTACTAGTCTATTATCTTTCTAAGTTTATAAGAGCAATATTTAAAACTTGTTCTTATTTTTGGGCCTGTGTCCCATTTCTATGTATGTTTTTGTCCAGATTTCTTGCTCTGAGGTTGAGAGGTATGAGCCATCACCATCAGCCAGAGACATTTCAAATTATGACATATTGTTGCACCCCACTCCCCACTGTAGTGGCTTTGGATGTGTCCAAGCAAGGCAAGGAGCAGTTATGCAGTGTAAGTCTGCAGAGTATTCCCCCATCCAAGGTAGACCACAAGTATGACCGTGGTTTTTCATCTGTCCTTGATTTTGCAGAATGTACTGGTTTTCTGTCATATTTTTATACTATTGATTTATGCTTCTTCTTATTCAGAAAATGCATGCTGTTGCAGTGCCCTGTTGCTCTGTGTTTAAGTAGCAATGCTTTAATGACCATCAGGTAAGCTTGTCGGAGATTGTTAAGATGTAAGTAAGCTTTAATAAGCATACTGTTAAAGAATTACCAACATTGAAAATCTTTTTGTTCTTGCCATGCAGAGAATATTTACATAACTAGATAACGTATAAGCCTTAAGCATTGAAATGCATATGACAGTATTTGTAATAAAGGACAGGATTACAGTATTTTCAGAAGCTCATTACATTTGTTGGAGACTTGTAGTCATCTTTGCAGACTTTACCCGTAAACTAAACAGGATGCCAATCTATCATGTGTGGTCCATAACCTGTGCAGTAATCCTTTAAGCAATTTATCTTGAGCTTGTTTGTTTGCTGTTCATTTTTTACTTTGATCATGTCTTTCCTATGAAACAAGTAGAGAGTTGTCAGGCAGCAGGTCTTTTTTGGATAAGAAACATTTTTACAAGTGGGGGTATCACAGAGATTGCTACATTCAGCATGTTACTTTTTATAAAGCTGAATATAAATTATAATTAGAACTGCTTTTGACTGGCATTCCAGTAATGTATTTAAAAAGTAATTTATTTTTTCATGCCTCACTACCTTTGTGTTTCCATCTAGATATTAAATAAGTTGTCATGTAACTAATGCATTTAAATATTTTTTTCTACACTTCATTTTGTCTTGATTGGACTCTCATAATGACGGTTTGGCACCCAGGGCAGTGTATTTAATTAAAGTTCCAGTTGTTGTGGTTTTGAGCATAGCTCCACCCCTTTTCAGTTGGTCACACCCTTCCCATTGGCCCCACCCATTCAGCTGTCTCCTGCAGCCCCCCTTTAATTTGAAGTCAACAGCTGCCACTGCTGCTAGGATATTATCCACCAGCCTCTGGAAAGTCACTGGGGCATTTTTCATCCCAAAGGGCATCTTTCTGAACTCATACAAGCCAAAAGGAGTCACAAAGGCTGACTTCTCTCTAGCACTGGGAGTCAAGGGCACCTGCCAGTAATCCTTGGTAAGAGCAATGGTTGTAAGATATGTAGCCCCACCCAGCTGCTCCAGGGCCTCATCTGTCCTAGGCATGGGGTAAGCATCTGACTCTGTGTGACTATTTAATTTCCTGCAATAAACACAGATCCTAGTGCGGCCATCCTTCTTTGGCACCATCACCACTGGTGAGGCCCAGGGACTGTTGGACTCTTGAATCACCCCTAGTTCCAACATCTCCTGTACCTCTTCCCTCAGAGTCTGTTTGACTCTCTCAGGCACCCTATAAGGGGCTTGCCTAATAGGCGGCCTTTGGGGTCCTGTATCCACCTGGTGTTGCACCAGGTGGGTGAACCCTGGTTTCCCAATGAACATGTCCCCAAATTCCTGCAACACTGCTTGGATTTCTCGAACCTGGGTAGGAGATAGCTGCTGGGATATTGCTACCCCTTCCACCGAGGTGTCAGCCTGAGCCTCACTGGGGAGATCAGTCCCCAGATCTCCCTCAGACTCCTCCTGCAATCCACTGCAAATGCTAAGCACAAGGGCATCCCTATCATGGTAAGGTTTCATCATGTTAACATGGTACAATTTGTGCCCCTGCTGTCTGCCTAGCAATTCCACCATGTAATTAACATCACTTACCTTTCTTACCACTTTGTAGGGTCCCTCCCAAGCTACTTGCAGCTTGTTATGTCTTACAGGAATGAGAACCATTACCTGCTACCCCACAGCATATTTTCTAGCTTGAGCATTCCTGTCATACCACACCTTTTTCCTGTTGTTGGGCTTCTGCCAGGTTCTCCTGGGCCATGCCCATGAGTTCCCTTAGCCTTGTCCTAAGGTTTAGGACGTATGCCACAACAGACTCCTTGTGAGTCTCACACTCACCTTCCCACTCATCTCGAATTAAATCTAGAGGTCCCCTCACCCTATGCCCATACAGCAACTCAAAGGGTGAAATACCTGTGGATTCCTGGGGAACCTCTCTGAAAGCAAACAACAGAAGGGGCAAACATTTGTCCCACTCCCTCTTAAACTGATCTGCAAATGCCCGTAGCATGGACTTGATTGTAGAGTTTAACCTCTCAACAAAACCATTAGTCTGGGGATGGTAGGGGGTGGTCTTCATGTGCTTCACCCCACAGGACTTCCACAGACAAGCCAGCAGGTCTGACAAGAAATTGGCACCTCAGTCAGTCAGTATTTCTTTTGGGAAACCTACCCTGCTAAAAATCTCTAACAAAGCATTTGCCACCTTCTCTGCCTCAATGGCGGACAAAGCCACTGCCTCAGGGTATCGTGTAGCATAATCCACTACCATTAGGATATACTTTTTCCCTGTGGAACTTGGGATACTCAGAGGACCCACAATATCCATAGCTATCCTCTGAAATGGCTCCTCAATCACAGGCAAAGGCATCAAAGGTGCTCTCACCTTGTCTCCTGCCTTGCCTACCTTCTGGCACTGCTCACAGGTCCTGCAGTACCCTGTTACATCTCTGGAAATTTCAGGCCAATAGAAGTTTTGTATAATATGCCTCTTTGTATGTTTTATGCCCATATGACCTGCAAAGGGAATATCATGGGCTATGGCTAGAAGTGCCAGATGGTAACCTCTAGGTACTAACAACTGATGTACTCTCTCACCTTCTAGCTCTCCCTCAGGGGTCCACTCTCTGTATAGCAACCCTTTGTCCCAGTATACAGATGTAGGGTCTGAGAGCTGAGCCTGTCTCAACTCCCTCCTTGTAACCCTTCCCAGCTCCCCTTCCACCAGAAGTCTGGCATCCTCTGACAGTGGTGCCTCACTGTCAGCCTGGGTACTACTACTCACCTCTACCTTTGCAGTTGCCCTGTCCAAGGGAACATCAGTACCCAAAAGCAGCTGTGTCTCACATTCAGTTTCACTGCTACAGAGCAGCTCCCTCCCTGAAGTAACCACCTCAGCAGTCCTGGCTGCAAGTATGCAGTCTGTCTGGGTCTCCCCCAGGCAACCAGACCCACATGTTTGTCTCCTAGCCTCATTGCATGTAACTGCATGAGTACATAGTACTGTCTCATCCAAATCCTTCCCTCTCAGGACATCTGCAGGATGGTAGTTCCATACCCCTGTTGTCTCAAAACAACCCACTGTTGGCATTTTGTCTTTCCCACTTACTGGCTCCCTCACCTTTGGTTCCCCACCTTGCCTCCATGGACATCTGTATGCTACATGGCCCCACTGGTTGCATTCAAAACATTTAACCCTAGCTCCTTGTCATGTACCTGGACTAGTGGCTTCTCCTGCTACTGGCAGATTCTGTTGGGGCAGTCTGTGCTGCCCACCATGTCTTTCTTTAGACCCATGAGCAGTACTGGGAGTCCCCTTCCTGTGCAGGGCTGCTCTGCTGGCCAAGTATAGGTCTCCCTTCTTCCCCAACTCATCTGAAGTAGCACATTGTCTGTCAACTAACCAGATCCTCATGTCCTCAGGCAAAGTGCTATGGGCTTGTTCCCTCACCAAAAGGTCTGCCAGCCCTTAAAAACATGTGACCTGACACCCATTCACCCAGCTATAAAAATTAGTGCTCAGTTCAACAACATATTCACATACATTTTCATCTGCCTTGAGTCTATGCTCACAAAACGTTTTCCTATACATTTCAGGTGTTAGCTTAAAACATTGTAACAGATACAGCAGTATAATCAAAACAGAGTCAGGCATTTGCGATATACAAGTTACAGCTTTCCCATAGAGTAAGAGGGTCAGGAACCATACCCAGAGCCTTTGGTCAACACTATACTGTTTGCATACCCTTTCAAACATGTGAATGAAACTATCAAAATTATCCCTCTCTTTAAATTGCGGAAGAAATGTACTGACCTGTTGTGGTTCTGGGGTCCAGTTACTCCCTTCCCCATTACCTCCATGACTCTGGTGAAGAGTCAGCATTTCCCTCTCATGCTTCCTCTGATGCTCCTTTTCTTCGGCTTCTATCTCCAAACGCCTGACCTCCAACTCAAGACTCTTTAGCTCCAGCTGGATTTTTAAGTCCACTGCAGAAAGGTTGAGCTGTCCATTCTCCGAGGATATTGTATCTCCAGTGCCAGTCTGATTGTCCTCCTGGATGCTGTTTTCTGATGCAGCTGTAACCAAGGCTGCAATCAGGTCTGCCTCAGTCAGGTTTCCATGCACCAGTCCCCTAGCCTGGCACATCTCCACCAGCTGGCTCCTTGTCAGCTTTCCATATTCCTGTGCTGACATGCTGCCTGCTCACTCTGATTAATTAAGCTAACAAAAGAAATAAAACAATTGTGATCTGAACTCTGAGTATACTCTGTGTGGCTGATTTAGAGTACAAATCACTTTCAGAGATCACTGTACATAAGCTCCAGGATTCACTCTACCCACACCACTGCCAAACACTTGTGAGGATATCTTATCCCAACCACTGCCACCATTATGTGATGACCATGCTCTGGCCCAGCAATCAAGGAGCCTCAATCCTCACCACTAACACCAGGGAGGTCGTCTCATAGAAGAGGAAAGGATAACTAATACACACAGTAAAGTACAATTTCCCTTAAGTGCACACAGAGATCACAGTCAGTCTGGGGCTGGTTGCTCCCTTGCTCTCCAGGTTCCCAATAAGACTCCCCAATGGCACAGCTATAGGGTCCAGATCTCAGCCTAGCTGGCAAGCTAACCTCCATTACCCACTCTGTCCCACCAGTGCTTCGTGTCCCTGCCCAGGTAGCTGACACACACCCACCCACACTTTGAGATAAGTATTTATACAACTTCACAGACACTCCTGGGAAAGGCTGACACAGATTCTCTAGCTGTGCCCCTTTACCCAGACTATACAGTAGTAATTCCTGACACCACCAGCTTAATAATTATCAGCTACCCAAAGGCCCTTGAAAGGGTGTTCAATTATTACTGTGCAATATTAATATCCAATTGGTAATGTGACTATTCAGTCTAAGGCTTATTAGAGTAGCCTATTACGATAACCTCTATAAATATGCAATGTACTCTAGAGCCTACTTCTCTACACAAACCAGCCACAGGTAAAGGTTTTTAAAATATTTAATAATAATAAATAATTAAAACACAAGACAATACTACAGCACCACAGAAATATCTAAGAGTGCAGAGATCACACAAAAACTTAAACTAATACAGTAGGACAGGTCTGATGTCAAAGAAAAACACTTAATCTAACTTTATAATCTTTAGCTATTCTTAAGAGAAAACACAGTGCTGTAATTCTACTTACAGATATAAAGAGCATAAACAGTGCTGGGTTGATGGCCCAAGACAAATGCTTTCAGTTTCTCACTGAACAATAGTTTTTAAAACACTAACAAACAGCTCTGCTAAGGCCCTCCCAAATTACATCATTTTGACACTTAGGTTTTCCCAGTATTCACATTATATCATTTTGACACCTAGTCTGGAGTTCCCAGGCAAACAAACTGCATTATTTAGTAAGCTGACACCTGCTCGGGAAACTACAATAAAAGACATTTCACATGTATACTCTAACAATTATTCCTTAAGTTAAGACAATAGAAATGATGTGTTCAGGCAGTTGGTTCGGCACCATTTTTTTAGATAATTGTAACTTCAAAGAACATTTGAAATGCTTGGCTTGATTTTCCTTATAGCAGATGGCAATGTTGCAACAATCTCGAAGTTCACATTTTACAGTGTTTTCTTTCATTTAAGAACACAAGCCTGTATTTTACATTTATTTATACAAATGATAGAATTATGTATCAAACTCTATTTGACTAGGCTGACAGCCTTTGCCCATCTTTCCCCAATCTTCACAAGTATATATTTCTGTTTATTTAAAAGAAAGTGTTTTTCTTTCTTTTATTGCTGTTAGCAGTCCAGGGCCTTTAAGAAATCTGGTATTTTTGAACTCCATCTGTTTCCTGTGTGGCACTGCCATATTTAGCCCTGTCTAGGTTGGGGGCTTATTTGATGAAAAAATATACTACTTATGCAAACTTCTATTTTATGAAAGTGTATGTGTGGGGCAGTGTTTTTTTACGGGCAGAAAGAGGCAGAGAACATGTGCTTATGTTAACTCTGTGACAACTTACCTGCCAATTTTCCTGTCAGACTAGTTTTTACTTCTTAGGAGTATCATCAGGAATTTAGGTTACAATGCATGCATTTAAAGAGTATGGATTGCTTGTAGTCATGCAGTAATGACTTCTCTATCATTTGTTTCTGTCAGGCCAACTTTACTTCAAAGAGGTTCTGTCATGATTTAGTGGATTGTTTGTGCATTTATGGGGTATGTACTGCTTGTGTTCACATGATAACACCTTACCTGCCATTTTTATGTCAGACTAATTTATTTATAAGGGATTTTGATAGCATTTTATTGTACTGCTGGTGCATTTGTTGGGCATGCGTTAAGTATTTACACAGTGACATCCTTCTTGCTGTTTAATTTGTGCCAAACTAATATTTCTTTTAAAGGGTTTCAGACAGGATTTTAGTGTACTGCTTGTGCATTACAATGTTTTGAGGAGTTTGAATTTAGGGTAGGTGTAAGTGCTCATCACATAGCTCTGTTCTCTTACCTTGCAGTATCTCCTTATCTGCAAAGTATGTTGACTTAGGTTTTACATTTTACAATATACTTATTTAAGGCATTATCTACTGTACTCTCTAGCAATTTGGTATGCTGTAAAGTAGCTTGGCAGCAAGGAACCCCCCCCCCCAATTTCGTAATAGACTGCCTGTTAGTTTCAACAAGCTTATGTCTATTACATGCTGGACTCTAGCCTGTGTTAAGATATTTCTTACCCAGCCTGTTTTAAGTTATTTCTTATCTGATAGTACTACACAACAAAACTTCTTATTCTTACTATGAACAGTACATAGCCTTATTCTGTTAGAGTTTTTAGTGATGTGCTTGACTCTGGGCTTGGCTCAACCCGCTCCGTTCGCCCTCGCTTCACTCTGGCTCACTTCTCTCATCTCCCACCCCCATTCACACCCATCCCCATATCATTTTCTTTGTAGCTAACTACTTTGCACCTCCCACAACATAACCCTCCCCCTCCTGTCTTTCACTCCGTAATAGACTATACCTCAACCCACTTGCTGCTACAACAAAATATTCTAACTTCACCCCCCCCCCCCCACTGGTACTAGCTGGTATACACTATTATCCACTATATTATAGACCAAAAAGCTCTACTCCTGTGCATTTTATTAACTAAAAACACCCTACAATATGTACTCTTCCAAGATTAAAATCTATGCATTTCTAACTACATCCGTCCTATTACTGCCTCTCCTACTCCTCCTTCTTATACTCACATCACTTAACATCCACTTACACCCCTAACATATCTCCCTTACAAACCCGAATTGCTGTAGACATATACATAATCACCAAACCTTCGTCATTTTCCATCTATCTTCTCATTAAATACTCCCTTACCAAAAATACACTTACCTAATACTCAACTCACCCCTACCAAACACAAAACCAAATACTACACCCCCACTGCTAATATGCTCAGACTCATCTACCTGCACAAAAACATTCTCTTAGCTGGAGACATCCATCCCAACCCTGATCCAACACACTCCACTGCTAGCTTTCCTAACTCCAACGTTAATAATCTCCCATACAAACCTTTTTCCTTCTATTCAATAAACACTAGGAGTATTCTGAACAAAGTAAGTGAACTACATGCTTGGATCTCCCACATTACTCCTGATATCCTTGTTCTGACTGAAACCTGGTTGAAATCCCAACACCAAGACATAGAGATCTTGCCCTCTGGCTATGCAATACACTGTCTAGATCGACCAAAAAGGAAAGGTGGAGGCATTGCTATCCTACACTCTAACCACCTTACCATTTCTAACTCTACTTTTACATCCCAAGCCTTTTCCCCAGCCAAACTTTTATCTGTAAACCTAAATATTAATAGCCATTCCACTATCACCATTGTAGCAATTTACATTCCACCAGGTGATAATATCCCCCTACTGGAAAATATACTTGCTCATATCTCCCAACACATCCCAAATTAAATTATCATTCTTGGGGATGTCAACATTAACTGGCTATCTCTCTCCTCTCAAAACTCCTCACAACACCTTAATCTCTACGGCTTTACTCAACTCATCTCTGATCCCACTTATTTCAATAACTCCCATACAGCCTCATCTCTTCTTGACTGGATTCTTGTATCTCACCCTTCCAAATTCCATAACCCTGAAATGCTACCAAATTCCCTAAGTGATCATTGTCCAGTAAAAATACTAAGATACATATCCCATGAAACTAAACCTCAATGGTTTATCAAACACCGGCAACTACCAAACTTTAATCCTGAAACTTTCAAATCTTTACTATCAAAAGTGAACTGGAATCCCTTAAAACTACTCCCTTTGGATGAAGCTGTCCACTTTTTTAACTCCACTTTTCTTAGTATTTTAAATTTTGTGGCACCCCTTAGAACAGTCCGCATAAAGTCTAAAATAGCCCCATGGCTGACCGTAAACACACGTGCACTACTAAAAAATAAAGACAGAGCATGGAAAATTTGGACTAAAACTGAACATCAACCAGACCCTCCAGAAATATAAAGAACTTAGAGATCTTGCCAAAAGTCACATAAATAAAGATAAGAAAAACTTCTGTAATAATCCATCTTCTACCTTTAAATCTAATCCTAAAAAGTTCTGGCACTCTGCAAATCAAATACTACACCAAGGTACGCAAGCCTCCCCTAACCCTCATCCTGACAAAACACATGAGGAAACTGCCTCCATATTTAACAACTACTTTATAGACTCAATATCCAAATTACTAAATCAAGACACAAACCATCCCACCAACAATAATAGACCTAATAGCTCAAACTCTTCTATCAGTAGTAACCCTACCACTACCTTCTCCCTCAAACCTGTCTCCACTAACTATATTAAAACTCTACTATCTAAATTAAAACCTTGCTCCACATCTGTAGACAACATTCCCTCTGCATTGCTTCAGGTTGCTGCTGATGCTCTTGCTTTCCCAGTTTCTATTCTAATAAACTGCTCTATTATGGAATCCACAGTCCCTTCCATCTGGAAGCAATTTTACACCCTTCCAATACACAAAGGAGGAAACTACAGATATAACTAATTTTAGACCCATAGCCATACTCTCACCACTCTCCAGAATTCTGGAAAAATGTATACACAATCAAGTATTACACTACCTTCTGCAAGAACATCTACTCACACCTACCCAACATGGCTTTCATCCCATGCACAGCACTACAACAGCTCTCCTGTCTTTCCTAAACTCAGTATCACTAGCTAGAGACAGTAACAAACTTATTTCCTGTCTCTTCATTGACCTCTCTAAAGCCTTTGATACAGTCTCTCAAAAACTTCTTCTCCTTAAGCTAGCAAACATACACTTCTCTCCATCCACCATATATTGGTTTAACAGCTATCTCTCTGATAGACTCCAATCAGTCAAATGGCTCTCAGCTTTCTCCCCTCTACTTCCTGTTAAAACGGGTGTTCCACAAGGCTCCATCCTTGGGCTCCTTCTTTTTAACATCTTTACCAACCTTCTCTACTCTTCCTGTCCTGGATCCTCACTAATACAATACATAGATGATTCTACACTTATCACTATTGCTGAATCACCAACTCAACTAAAATCAGACACACAGTCCTCTTTTAACTCTGTAGAAAACTGGCTATCTGAAAACCAACTTATCCTTAATCCAAAAATAACCACATTAGTACTCTTTCTCCCTAACCACATAAAGTCTTTCTTCTCCATACTGTCACAAAATAATACTCAAATACAGGTGAACACCAGTACAAAACTCTTAGGTGTTACTATTGATGATAGACTAACCTTTGATTTACACGTCAATAATTGTATTCGAAAAACACATCTCAAGCTAGGTCTCCTCTATAGAAACAAAAAATATCTTACCAAAACAGCAAAACTAACCCTTGAAAATGCCTACCTCTTACCCACTTTACTTTATAGCTCCCAAACTCTCACCAGCCTCAACACTGCACTACTAAACAAGTTAGAAACAACTTATAACAGGATTGCCAGATTTGCTGCCCAAAATTCTTACAAATCCCATCACTGTCTCTCATTAAAAGAACTAAATTGGCTAGAATTACCTAACCTGCTTTGGTATAATCAGTTTCTGATTATTCATTCCATTCTCTACAAACCCTCTTTCTGTCCAACTATCTCATCTCTAATCTCTCATTACCTACACACTAGATCACTCCGCAGTTCTGAACAAGGCCTACTAAAAATCTACAAACCAAGTACCAAAATGGGTCACCTAGTCTATAGCTTTAACCCTTCCAAGGCCTGGAATAGTCTACCACTATATATAAGATCCCATGAACACCCCAATAAAGTCAAAACCACTACAAAAAAATACCTTCATGAAAAATGGACCTGCCAGTGCAATTATCCCCGTAAACACTCCCCTATAACCTTCTACTTCTCTTCTCTCTTCCTTCCCTTCAATAAACAAACTTACTACTTTATCTTCTCCTCTTGGTTCATCACTGTACAAACATAACTAGTAAAATATTTCACCTATGTAACTATTGCACTATTATGTATATAATATGTAATTATGAATGTATCCCTCTGATGAATGTATTTCTATGTATTTCACTTACCACAGTTTAATGTATGACACTGTAATGCAATAATGTGTGGTACTGATGAATGCAATGTGTGGCACTGTAATGCAGTAATCTGTGGTACTGATGAATGCATTTATATATGTATTTAATATGTAAAATTTCTATTTTCTAGAAAGGTTTCATCCACTCAAATAGGTTTCTAGTAAAGTGATGTTCTTCTTGAGTAGCATGACATCAGTAAGGAAATACTATAACACACTGTATCGCTAGCTTTTACATGTTCCTTATTGAAGAAATAAACTGGTGGCAGATTATTAGAATATAACATAAACACTCAGTTACAACTGGCTCTAAATACATCTAAACTGTTCCTGTTAAAGTTTACCCAGTGAGTTAAATAGTAAGTACCATCATAGGGAGTGTATAAAACTACTTCCTAGTACCATCATTTCATATTTGGGCTCAGGTTGTTTCAGATTTGATTTGGGATGTCTGCTCCATCTGTGTTGTTATTGGGGAGATGTACAATATAGCTGTTATAAAGACTGGCTCAAGTGGCACACATACCCAAGTTATTAATAATTTTTCTATTTTACCACGTTTAGTGCTGTTACAAATAATTGCCACCCTGCAGTTTGGAATATAAATTAGTTAAGCTAATTTCAAAATATTAGAATCCTAGAAGATTACCAGTGTCGAAATGACACCTCGTTCTCATACGCAATAGTAGGGAAAAAGAGGGGTGGATAGATGTTTAGCTAGATGAGTGGTTTCTAGAACTCTTTGAAGATTTATTGAAGCTGGAGTTAAATGAAAATAAGTCTGAGTTATTATTTGCACACAACAAAGGTCGCAATAATAGACTCTAATATACTCATCAGTAGCTGAGACATGTTATAAGAGATTGACTGTTAATACAGCAATAAATAATTGAACAACACATTAAAATGGCGAGTTTTCCTTTAATTCCATTCCCAACTTTTTTTCAAATACACTGCCTGTCTTTGTTATTGACAAAATTAATACAGGGAATCAAATCAACGTATATGTGTGTAATGATATGTAGACATATGTGTGTGCTTGTGTGTATAGGGGTACATATGAATATGTACATATATATATATATATATATATATATATATATATATATATATATGTGTGTGTGTGTGTGTGTGTGTGTGTACATATAAAAGATGGTAACTACGATGATGAGAATAAAGTTTATACATAGACACAGTAATATTGTAACTAATTTGATCACTAAGTCTGACCTTGGTAAAAGACTGAAGATCAAATATGTAGTAACGGGGATTCATTGTGCAGAGCTCAAATGTTCAACTTAATGCTTTAGAAATATAATGAGAAATGCTAAAAAAGAAGTTGAAGGGAAATAAAAGGAGGGAATAAATAAAGGGGAAAGGAGTAAATATATATATATATATATATATATATATATATATATATATATATATATATATATATATATAAACTCTAGACAGTAGTGAAACTTGCTGCAATAGAAGATGTGATATTTAAACTTTATGGAAGTACAGATTTCTCTCTGCATAACCAGATATATACCTATACATAATTTGTTAGAAAGTAAATTGATGTTTATTAATTAATGTTGGAGTCTCTCCATGGTTATCTGAACTTATTGAGTTTGAGATAGATAGGAATTACTTGAGTAGTTTCTCCTCCTATAACCATCGCCATTTGTAAATGTGCAATTTAATTCCATATGTCCTTGCTCATGATTATGCTATTGTAATACTGTTACTAGCTAGTAGCAGTAGGTAAATATGGGAAATTACTATATAGAGGAGTATCAGTCATATAATACCTCATAGTAAGGGAAATACTTTAGTAATTAATTACATATAATATATTTTACTATAAATACTTTAAGTGCTGATCTACTAATTTACTGAGTGATTCTGGTTAACACTGTTATTGTTTATCCAACTTTAAATTACTGGAATTATTTACATAGTCAGATGCTCTTTGAGCCCTTTAATAGATAATTCTACTTATACATGATCATTATCAAAATATTATTTCTCTGATTCTATAATTATTCATATAGAAGTGAAGATATATATATATATATATATATATATATATATATATATATATATATATATATATATATATATATATACTTCAATTGAACAAAGGTTTATTAGTGAAATTTAGTTGCACTGTTTATAATCAAACTGTATATTACACTAATATATTGTTGTTCTCTCATACCAATTAATATATAGACTTTCATATAACACATACTCTAGAGCCTCAAGTTGGGCAAACTTGTTTCAAAATTTTGGAAGTGATGCTTAATCTGACTGGATATTTTTATTCTGTCAGATTAGGAATGTACTACATTCCATGTCAGTTAATGGATCTACTATTTATCAAAAGTTTAGTTTTAAATGTTTTTTTCTTTTTTTAGGCCTCAGACTGCTATTAAATTGTATTTTATATTGGGAATCAGCACCATGACATCAAAATATAATCTTTCCAAGAAGGGTATGCAAGTTTTAAATATCATGATTGTTTGCTATCACATTTTACTAACACTCTAAACCTTTAAACAAAAAAGATGGACTTGACTTTTCTTTCCTTAAACGTTAATGGTTTAAATAGTCCAGGGAAAAGACTCAACCTATTAAAATACTTGAAATTAAATAAAGCACAAGTAATATTTTTTTACAAGAACCCCACTTCAAAATAAATGATAGCTTTAGCTGGGACCCAAATGAATACCTAAGATTATCCAACTCCTCATACACTAAAAAAAAAACAGAGGTGTTCTAACATTATGGAAGAAAAGCGTTATCTCCCCTCAAATGTTATACAATTAGGAAGATAAAGAAGGACTTCTGACAATAATAATAATAAAATTTAGAGACAGAATTTGGACACTGGTCAAGGCCTATTGGTTCCCGGGAATTGGGGTAACAACAATAAAAAAAACATTTAAAACTCATCACTAACAATTCTAAAGGTAGCCTGATTTTAGGGGGTATTTTCAACTGTTTACTAAATGTCCCAGAAATTACTAAATGTCTCAGAAATTACTAACAAGAGACCTTTTCGTATTACTCCTATAGGGAAAACTCTCAAAAAATGGGCAGAAAACTTACAGCTATATTATTTATTTTATCTCAGAAATGATAATTCATTAAAATTTTCCCACTTTGATTTTAGATGCAGGACTCAAACCAGAACTGATAACATTTTTATATCCCAAGACCTAAAAACAAAAATATCCCACTTTACAATTGTCACGTGCCCTATGTCTGATCACAATGCACTTATTTTTAATCTTTAAACAGATTTAAAAAAAAAAAACTTTCTCTCACTAAAAGAATACCAGCTTATATTACTAAATTGAAACAGTTCAAACCTTGGCTTGATAGAGAGATATAATTTTTCTTAGATACAAATCTAACCAGTGAAGTTTTGTTTGTGTCTTTCGGCTTTTCCTGGTTAGGGGCCACCACAGCAGAACTCCGGTCCGCTAATGATTGGCAGTAGATTTTTACATATTGGCTTGCCGGTCCTAATGCACAACCTTCAACGAAGGAACGCTCATTCACGCATGTTGCCACACAGAAGACGGTCTAACTGAAAATCGAATGGGCAACGTTTAACTGTGAGGTGACAACACTACCGCAGCACCACCACCGCAGATAGTAATTCTTTGGGATTCGTTGAAAGCCTATTTATATGGCAAAATTATTGCATGGTTTAATAATAAAATGAAGGAATGGGAGTCTGAATTATGTAATATACAAAAACAAATTGTATTAATTAATAAAGATAATGCTAAAATCATTTCACACAAGAAAAAGGAAACTGAATCCTTAAGAAATATAATGACATTTTAATTCATAAAACCAACTTGGCCCTAGAAAAATTAAAACCTAATTCTTTCTCTGTATCTCTAAAATATATACGTAATCTAACAGTGAGAGTGTAAAGAAACTCCATTGAAAGCAATATTGTAAATGTGCTCCATGAAGGGAGAAATAATAAAAAAGTTTCTGACATTAGTGATATCTTAGATGCCTTTAAGTATCACTTTTTGGAACAATACAAAAACAATGACTCTCAACATGAATTCACAGACCACAGTCTTGACTTCCCAGAATTTAAAAGTCTACCAGAGAGTTTGATTAATGAGATTCAGAAAGAAATCTCCCTAAAGGAAATTAATGAGAAAATTAAAGAAAGCAAAAGCAATAAATCATCGGGCATAGCTGGTATTATTAATGAAATATATAAGCTTTTAATATACTCTGCTATATCACTCTTACACAAAGCCCTGAATGAATCTTATTTACAAGGTATAATTCCACTCTCATGGAAATACTCATTAATTACTCCCATATTAAAAGAAAATAAAGATTCTCATATGTGTAAATCATATAGGCCAATTTCTCTGATTAACAATGACTATAAATTATTAATGTCTATTCTAGTTAACAGATTTAAGAAATCATTAGCCCATCTCATCTCGGAAGATCAAATGAGATTTATTTATAATAGACATACTCAAGATAACATTCAAAGAATTATAACTACCATAGATATCTTAAATAGGGATAATCAAGAGGCTCTTATAATCACTCTTGATATTGAGAAGGTCTTTGATTCATTAAACTGGAAATATCTTTTTAAAATTCTTGAATCATACAAATTCCCTACTCAATGTATTACTTTTATAAAAAATATTTATTATAACTATTTAGCATATGTAAAATTAGGTCCATTTATGTCAGAACCTATCGAAATTGCCCAATGTTTCCAATTTTATTCACTTTAGCAATATAACCCCTTTCTTTGGCAATTCAATCTGATCCTAAAATTATAGGCCCAAATATAAATAATCATTTTAATTCCAAAATAATGTTATTTCCAGATGATATCTTACTTACTTTAATAAACTCTGAAGAATCCTTACAGGAATTAGACTTACTAGTCAAAAAATTACTATATTTCTGGCCTAAAAATCAGTAGTTCTAAATCTAACCATATGCTTCTAAATAAAAAAAAATCTTAACGATAATACTAATTTGACTACTAATGAAATAATTGGGAAGCAGGTTTCTTCATTGAAGTACCTAGGGATTGACCGACCTAACTTTAAACACAAACTATAAAAACATTATAAGCACATTAAACATTTTCACAGAGAAATGGAATAAATTACATCTAAAATTTGAAGATAGATTACAATTAATTAAAATGATCTTATTGCCAAAAATAAATTACATAGCTCTTTCTATCCCTATATTACCCAGTAAAATCTTTTAAAAGAAATAAACAAAACTCTATTAAAATCTTTATGGTATCCTAAAAAACATAAGATAGCTCTAACTAATCATATTAGACCATGGGAACTTGCAGGAATAAATTTCCCAGATTTAGAATCCTACATTAAAGCCTCTAACCTCAGAACAATATTAAATTGGATAGACCCCAAATATTCCTCAGCTTGGAAATCGTTACATACAATTATTATCCTAAATGAAAATAAGCTAATAAAAAATTACAATTAAGCAAATTAAGTAACACACTTTGGTATGTACTCTGTATCAATATACAATACAATACTATTAAACGTACTAATCTAGATTATTTAAATCATATCTATAAATCCTTTAGAAGTTTTGTAAATAACAATATTGACATTAAACTATGGATCCAGCTTCTATTCCCCTTTAAAACTACAAAAAACTTTTTCGATAAAGTTAGCTTAGATACACTCAGCTACTGGGAAAGAAAAAAATATGTGCTGGTATCATTGCACAAAGAACCTAGTTGTACTAGATGCACACAATTTGATCAAAGAGTATGATCTACCATCATCAGACTGGCTAGTTCTCAATAGTCTGCTTCCATTCACAGAAGATTTGTGCAGAACAATACAGAGCTCTTCCTATAGCTCATCACCCAAATTTATAATTCTTATGTATGAAATACTGCATGGTGAACTTAAATGGAAAAACTTAATCTCAAAAATTTATAAAATTGTTATTACTTATAAAACTACTCCTAATCAAAAATTTTGGGATTTTGTTACTAAAGATTGCACATTGTCCCTATCTCCTACGAATAAATCAAAAATTTTACACTCTCTTAAATTAACCTCTAATTTATAAATATGGAAGATTTTTTCGGGAAATTTTTGCATAGAGGTTTGTACACTCCCAGTAAAATTGCTAAATTTAACTCCTCTGAACAGGTGATATGTTGGAGATGCTCTCTAGAATGTAACGCTGATTGGTCTCACATCTTTTATGATTGTTCTCACATTAAGAAATTTTGTAATGATATTGAAAATTTTCTCCAAGCCATCTTTACTGATTCCTTTATATTATCAAAACCTTTAATTTTTCTGAATGTAAATTAATCTATTGTATTGAATAACAAAAATAAATATCTTCTTTGGACAATTCTAGCAGTAGCCAAAAAATGTATTACAAGAAGATGGAAGTCATCCTTCACTCCAACCTTACAAGACCTCATGACCTTCTAGGTTGAAGTAGCGTCAATGGAAATAAAAGTTAAAGAATCAAGAATATACCCAAGAAAATGGACTAACAACCCTTGGACAAAAGTTCTATATCTTATTCAGTCATTGAATTCAGATATGTTTCCATCTAATTAGTCATATTGAAAGTATGAATGAATGAATATTGTACCCTACTTTACATTTTGTATCACTTGTTGTACCCTTTATTTTCCTTCTTTTTTTCTCCTTATACAGTGCTTGAGGCCTTTGTAAAAGTTTTATCATATTTTGTTGTTCAAATGATTATTATTGAAAAATCAATAAAAAAATAAAATAAAAAAAAGAGTTTGTTACCTTGTATGCCTCAAAGAAGCTGTATGGTAACATGGGACTTAAAAGATCTGTGAACTTCTCTAGCTACATTGCATAATCAGTTATCTGCATCAAGTCTATTTACTGTTGCATTCTTTAGATTTTCAGATACCTATCTTGAGCTTGTATATCTAAAATACATAGGTGGACACTACAAATATAAGCAATTATGAATCTTTCCTTGTTCTCTTCAACTTCCAAGTCATTTTGCGTGTGCAGATGTCTCATAATGTCCTTTGAGGACAGTTCCTATGAGAGTAAAGGTGCAAAGTCTGTGCATTTTTAGACCACCATAGTGATGTGGCATATCAATAATTTTGGGATCACAAGGTGATACTCCCTATACAGGCTAAGAATAAAAAGCAAGAGGAACTCATATAAGTTTAATAACATATGTGGTGTATATGTGAAAATGTGTTTTAGTACAATGTTAAGCTCTGAAGAATTTTATCTCAAAAGCTTTGCTATTAAACTTATTTTTACATCACTTTGTGAGTTCCTTTCGCATTTTATGCTTGGACTGTTTTGTAGAACTCTATACTAGGTGTTTACCAGTTTGTTTTTTTGCCCTGACTGCAGTGGTGGTGCAGTAGTAGCGTTGTCACCTCATAGCAAGATGTTGTCCCGTTTGATTCTCAGCTAGAGCGTCTTCTGTGTGGAGGCATACGTGAATGGGGTGTGCCTTCATAGAAGGTTGTGCGTCAGGGCTGGTAACCCGGTACGTAAAAATCCACTACCAATCATTAGCGGACCAGAGTTCCGCTGTGGCGACCCCTAACCGGGAAAAACCTGAAAGACACAAACAGGCTAGATATGAGCACTTGAGAGTCAGCACTTCAGCATTACTTAACCCTCCAATTGCATTACATTCTATCAGAGCAAAACATTTTGACGGATCTTCATTAATATAGTGTACATGAGTAGGTCTTCAGATATTGATCCAGTTCTGGGGAACACCTCAAACAAATCTTTTAGTCTCCTTTCCAAACAAGCAATGCATACTTTTTTGGTATTCCCTTGCAAGGGCATTCTCTTTATACATTCCACCCTTTCTATTGCTACCAAGAGTATTTAGAATGACTCCAAAAAATATGATAAATCCCTTTTGAACCAGGCAATATTGGTTCCCCCTTTTATGAAAGCAGCCAAAGGCAATTACTACAAGTTTCCTCACTATCTGGATCTACTCACAGAGCACAGTGGGAGTTTGACTCGCCCCGTTCTATTGCATCTTAAATTATCTGCCTGGGGTCTGATATCTTTTATGTACCTTTATTTTTGAGGACATGCAGCAGGTTCTAAAGGAGATAATAAATCTTGCTGCCAGAAAATCTTATATTGACATTCAGAAGACTTTTTCTGGTTGGTGCCTACCTAATTACCAGGGACCTGTCTGGATTTCTACTACTGGTTCTCTTGAATATTTGTGTGAGTTACTAGCCTTTAGGCTTTGTACCACTTTAAGGTACATCTTGTGACCAGTTCAGCATGCCTTCCCACATATACTTCTCTTTCCTCAGTGTTTTCTTTGTAAAACAATTTCTGATAGAAGTCTTTCACATGAGACCACATTGCCAACTAGTTGCTTCTTACTGGGATCTTAACTTTCTGCTGGAAGTGTTATCCACATTTCCATCTGAACTGGCACATCAGGCACCTTTAAGGTTCATTACATGGAAAACTATTCATTTATTTGCTCTGACATTTGCAAGACTGGCATCAGAGTTGCAAGCTCTCTTTGTGGGTAAACCCTACCTGGTCTGTGTTTGTGTTAGGATACCTGTAAAAATACATCCTTCATGCATATGCCCAAAGTTGTTTTAGAGTTTCTTTAAATCAGACCATCAATCACACTGTTTCTATCCTAACCCTCAGAACTATGGCGAAAGGAATCTTCATAGTATGGACATTTTCACTTTAGAAATGTCAGTTGGCTATTTATTTTCTATGTTGGGACTCAGGAAGGACAACCCATACCAAACAGACAATTTTCAGTTGGTTGCCCCTGGCTTTTGCCTTTTGTTGTGCCCACCACGATAAACTATTTCTAGGCAGTATTAAGGCAAACACTCCATGGGCCTTGACTTCTTTAATGGCATATTGGAAAGGCATGGACTCTAGAAACTTTCCTGAGGCAGCCATGTGGTCCTGTACATATATGTGTATATGGAATTATATACTGAATTGTTTATTTGGATCCAAGACTGGCTTTGCTAGGACCAACCTTTAGGGGTTCCTGGATCCATATCCTTCCTCCTCCAAGGTTGGATACGTTATGGTATTCTATCCATAGGCTACTGCAGCAGTGGGAATAATGAACATAGTACAGTTGTGTAAGCTTCGCTTACCCATAACAGTAGATGTAAAAATTCCAAATTGCTGCACCCACCCACCGTCTCCTTAGTAATTTATGGTGATATTCCTTTTTGGTTAGTTCTAGATGAGTATGCTACTTCCTATCTAATTGGCAAGAAAGTCCTAAAGATTTTCCATTCTGCTGATTTTCCCTCTTCACGGCTGGTCAATCGGCAAAGTGGATCTGTGGGAGGGAGGGATCCAGAGCTTTTTGTAGATGGCTGGTTGCTGTCTTGGGCAAGACATAACCAATACGTTATTACAGCAGAGAAGAAGTCAAGCATCTACTGTTGTAGGTAAGTAACTTATACGACTGTACTTTTTTCAGCACTGGAGAATGTTTTTGTCACACATTGAAACTTAAGCTGACAGCCATCCTGCTTGCCTCTAAGAAAGCAGATAGATTGTATAAAGATCCTTAATCTTATATTTTTATATAGTAATCCCAGATCACACCAGCAGCTATTGTTCTAGTGAAGCCAATTGCTGCTAAACATCTAGCTAATACCAATTCCTCGCCTTTTGACAAGGATGGGAATGATTTTGATAGATGTAGGGGAATGTGTCCTATTCTACAACACTTATATTTAGAATTCTCAACTGTCAATCTTGTATGTTTAAAGTTTATGTTTGCTTCTTTTGAGAGCTTGAAAAATATTGTGGCATCTCTTTCCTCTTCTGAGGGAAAATCGTTCTTATGTAACAGTATTGTTTCTGTCTCTCAATTGACTACCCACTGTTTGAAATGTGCTTATGGTTCTGCTGATGCCACTTCCAGGGCTGCTGCCACTGGAACTATCATGAGATTTGCTTGATTGATTAGTTATTCAGAAGATAGCAAAGCCAAAATTTTGAATTATTCCATAGATGGAAAGTTCGTTTTTTGACCATCTGCTGAAGAGGTCCTTAAAAACTGTGATGAGAGAAAGAGAGAGAAGTATATTTAGGTAATATTTCAGATTTTTCATCCTTCCTTCCCCAAGGTTACCATGGAATTTAATGCTACCCCTACAACCTTTTTCAAAAAAACAAAATAAACACAGCAAGTGACTGGTAAACAAACCTTTAAAAAGCAATAGCAGAGTGGTTCTAAAAAGAAAAAAGAATCCCAAAAACAAAGGATAGTCTAGTAAGTCTGAATGACTATTTACAAGACTCCCCCCTGTCTTCCTGTCCTAGCAAACCCTTAATTCTTCCAGAAAGTCTTAAAGTCCATTTTTCTCTCTTAGGTAACTGATAGTTTCAGACAGATGGCTTCTGAAAGAAATCCATCAACGTTACAGATGGCAGTGGGGGGTCTCTCCCTTTTTTTTGAATGATTCCCTCCTTCTGCCAGACCAAATACTCCTTTTCCCTCCTGTCATTCAGCATATGCTATCTCAGGGAATGATTGAAGTGGTCCTTCCTCCTCAGTTAGGAGTGTTTTTTTTCTCAAGAATGTATAGACCAGTTATGGACTTTTCCTTTCCAAAGCTGTTTGTGATAGTGCCCAACTTCAAGATGGTATCCCTTCAGAACTTCTAACCTCTCATTCCCCATTTGGGTTTTCTTGTGACCTTAGGTTTAAGAGATGCATATCATCATATTTCTATATATATCCAGATTTTGTATATTTTTTAAGGTTTTCTGTGACTAGATCACATTATTGGTTCTCTGCATTTACCCTTTGGTCTAACCACTACTCAAAGGTATTCACAAAGTTTCTTGCTCCTGTGCTAGCCTACTTCAGACTGCAAGGTATTTGCATTTTTCCTTATTCAAACAACTTGCTTATCTTTGCAGAGTCTTTTTCAAAGTGTCAGGAATCTCTCACTTGGATGATTGGGGTTCCTGAAGAACATATATAAGTTTTGTCTGACTCTTTCTCACAAGTTTGTTTGGCTGAGGTGTCTCCTAGATACCTCAGTTCAAAGCCATATTTTCTACAGGAAGAAGTAAATCTGTATCTGGAGCTATTCCTGAGCTTTTCTACTCAAACGTCTGTCTCAGCAGTGTAATTTCTCATGGTTCTGCATCTCATGGCTTCTGATTATCATGATTCATCTGGCATGACTTCACAAGAGAAAAAAAGCAGTGATACCTAAAATACGTTTTGTCCCAACATCAACATCCTCTGACATTTCTGAGTTTGTAAAAAAAGTAGATTTTTTAGTGGAGATACCAAATTTCTCAGAATCCAAATATCTGATTTCCCTTCCAGCTCCAGCACAGTCTGTAACAAGAGATGCCTTAGACTTTGCTTGGGGAGCAGTGTCTTTTGGAATAAAAGTGCAGGATCTTTGGGGAAAAAAAAGATCAAATATGTAAACGTAAAATAGATGTTGGCACGTAGAAATGCTCTCAATAAGTGTTTACTGACAACACCACAGTGATGTGGTACATAAACCAGGGGAACTCGACCTTATCCTCTGTCTAGACGAGCCATGGTAACCATGGATATGGCTCTTCATTACTGTCTCACGCTACAGACATCTTACATGCTACTGTCAGAGCAAAATTGTGTGGCAATCAAGCTGAGCAGGCCTAGACAGACAGATGGAAATTGAATCAGAGTATCTTCCAGGAACTGATCCAGCTGTGGGGAATAGTGTTCCATTGGCAAAAATCTACTTCAGGACCCCATGCAAGCAGGCCTGGAAGATGCATGCATTTTTCTTTGGATAAGAATGTTCCTGTATACTTTTATACTATTTCCCCTAATATCTGGGGTCATTCTGAAGATTCAGAATGGCTCTTCCAAGATCAGTGTAGTGACTTCCTTCTAGTCCGGGCAACAGTGGATCTCCCCTTTTTTTGGAAATTGCCAGGAGCAATTAGTTCCTCACAGACTGGACCTACTGACACAAGACAGAGCATTGGATACATCCTGACCACAAACAACTGCAACTGCTTGTATAATAGAATCTTAATACCTTTTAGACAGCTATTTTTTGAAAATGTGCAGTAGGTATTAAATGAGACAAGAAAGCCTGCTATTAGGAAATCATGTATTAATAAATGGAAAAGATCTTCTAGTTGGGGCAAAGACAGGAGCCAGTACCCTTTCATGACTAGTATTTCTATTATCTTCTGGCCTGTCTTAGTTCCTCCATCAGGATTCATTTGTTGACCATTTCAGCATGTCAGCCCTTGGATCCTCCTCTTTAAATGCAATCTCATATGAAATTGTTTTGAAAGGACTACTGCATAGTAACATTCCTAGAAAACAGGTGGTTCCTTCTTGGGATCGTATTTCTTTAAACACCTTTATTAAATTATCACCTAAGACATAGGCACACATACATCAGTAGAAAAGAAAACAAAGCATATTAACAATTTTTCCATTTACATACATTATACATTGCATATATATGTTTCTTTATAACTGCTGTCATTCAGTTCAACATTACATAAATTGCTGAATTCCTACCTTCCCTTAAACCTCACTCCTCCTGAACATTATTCTGCATATACTGTTCCCACAAATTCCATTTATTTCTATGTAATTTGCTCCTTCACTTCTCTAAAGATCCTTGTTCCAGTTCTTTTATCTTTATTGCAATATGCAATACTTCAAATACAATTGGCTTAGATTTTCTTGGGATCTTAATTTTGAGATGGGAAACTTTTTTAACACCTCTATTAAATTGTCACTTGTGACACAGGCAAACTTTCATCTATATAAAAGAAAGCAAGCTATATTAACATGTTTACAGATACAAACATTATGCATCACATATACTCTTCTTTCCAGTATACTCAATCCAACATTACAGAAATTGAACAATTCTTGTCTTCCATTAAACCTCATTCCTCTTCCAAATTTGTTTCTGCATGTGTTGTTCCCACAGTTTCCATTTTTTCTATGTAATTTGCTCCTACCCTTTTCTAAAAATCCCACTTCCAGTTCTTTTATCTCTCTTACAATATTCACTACTTCAAGTACGGTTGATTTAGACATTGATGTCCATTTTCTAGTAATTGTTTTTTGGCAGTTTCCAAGATTAAACTTAACAAGGCCTTACTATGTCTGGGCAATTCAGATTCTGTATCCCAGCTCAAAAAAAAAAGTGTTTTCCTTAGTTACACCCATTTGTTCGCTCAGTATTTTCTAGCAGAGTACTCTGTACAGATTTTTTAAAGTCTGCCAATTCATCATACTTTACAAATATATGTTCCCAGTTACCTCTTTCTTCCCCATCAAATCTTCAACAGTTGCCATCTACTTGAGGAAAAATATTTTGGAGTCTGCTTGGGGTATATAAATACTTATGGAAACACTTGCAAGCAAAACTCCTGTATCTTCTAGACTTTGTTGCATATTTGGGAGCCATACATATGTCCTCTTATTGTTTCTTTGTGAATTGCTTATCCAATTTCTCTTCCCAATTTTTTTCTAACATCAGCTGATTGATTCTTATATAGTGTAATATTTTATATGCCCTACCAGTTATCCCTTTTCAACTGCAGCTTGTGTTTTAGATTCAACTAAAAACTCTATAAGTGCAGGTCTTTCACTTAGGATTCACCTAGCCCATTCTGTTTGCCTATACTCTGATATCAATCCCTGATATGGAACTCAGTCTCTAGCCTGTAGTCCAAATGTCTTCTTGGTCTCTTCACATTCTATTACATTTTTCTCTCTAATTATTTGTTCCTAATACCTTGATTCCTTTGCCAGTTTCCTCCAACAAATTCCAGCCCCCTCTTCCCAATTCTCTACACCCCCAATTGCAGTCAACCCTATCAACAGAATCTCCTTTCTCCATCCCCATGCTGGCTTAATTCATAGAATACTTTCTGCTACTTTATGAATATAGTATTACATATAACTGTTGTTATCCTCCTTAAGAATCTGCATCCAAAATCCCACACTCTCATTTTTTTAAATTTCCCTCCTGCTTCATTATCATCTATTTCCACATTGAATTGTAACTTTTTAGCTGTATAGCTGTATAGCTGTAAGGAAAAACTAACTCTTGATTCATTTGAACCATCAGGCTGACTTGAGGTTCTTAACATGGAAAAGAGTGTTACTGATCACTCTGACCTCTGCAAAAAGAGTGTCTGAGTTGCAAGCTCTTATGGTGGGTCAGCCTTCTCTCATTTTCCTCAAAGATGGCGTTTCCTTGAGAACTAGTCCATTTATGCCGAAAGTGTCATCAGAGTTTACTTTGAGTCAGTTTATCCATCTTCCTTTCCTCTTCTTCCCAGAACCTAAAAATGAAGGATAAAGAATACTGCATACCTTGGATGTCCACAGGCAACTCAGGTACTATATTGACTGAACAAAATCTTTTAGGAACTCATATCAGTTGTTCATTTCTTGGTATGGTGAGAAAAAAGGACAACCTATCTGAAAGCAGACTATTTCCAAAACAGTTGTTTCATGCTATTACCTTGTGTTGTACCCACCACAGTAAGGCAATTCCAGGCAGGGTCACAGCAGTTGTTCTACCAGGGCTATAGCTTCATCAGTAGCTTTTTGGAAAGGATTGAATTTTAGAAGTATTCTATAAGTAGTAACTTAGTCCTCTGCATACAAAGCACTGTAAATTAGATTCCTTACATAGGTCTAGCACAGGCCTTGCCAGGACCATTCTCCAAGGACTCCTTGACCCTCATCCTTCCTCCTCCCATTCGGTCTAAGTTATGGAAATGAAAATATACCCATATGGCTAAGGTTACTGCACCACTGACCATTATAATCTGCAGAGTGTAGTGTAAGTAAACTTATAACAGTAAGTGCTCAAATGACCACTGTTGTACTAGCAGCTGCTTCCCTCCATCCCCCTTATTTTTGTGTTTTTATTGCCAAGGTGAAGATCTGCATTTTTACTTTTGTAACATTGACCTTTTCAAGGCTTTAACTTCCTTCTTTCAGTTGGCATGAAAGCTCTGAAAGGCTTTGTACCCAAACCTCTCTTTTTCTTCAGCTCATCCCGAAGTGAATAACTGTTTGGGCGCATGGAAGTTGCCCTAACGGTTTGGAAGTCGGCCAGTTGTTATATCCTGTGCAGGATACAACCTGTATTGCTAAGGGTACTGCAGCAATAATAATTTGAAAATACACTGTATCAGTAATTTTTCTTTACATAACTGTACTTTCTCCTGGTTATGTAACTATTAACAGGGAGGGTTTGCTGATTTTTTATTAAGCAGTTATTTTCTGCATTGAATGCTTTAAGTTCTGTGTCTTCTCTTGACTACTGGTTGTAAAAGAAAACAAATTCCTAGCACATTCTGACACTGATCACTGATATACAGTCAGAAGAGTGTTGTGGAATATTTTTCTTCAGTGTTTTCTCCTCTTACTGAAGATTTTGAGTCTGAGGAAGCTGTTGATTCAGTTTTCCACATGGAACATCTATCATTTTCTGAGTCCTTACTCAAGTGAAATATATTTTAACGAGAACAGATTAAAATGTTTTTCCCAGCAAAAGTAATATAACTTGTGTTTTGTTCACAGCCTACAGCTGTTCCTTTAGGTTTCTCAGCCTTAGAGGACTATTTTCTTAAAAGCCTGCAGCCTCTAAAAAGCAGGGGTGGCTCGTGCTATCGGACTGCCGGACTGCAGCCCTCCCACCTAGAAAAAAACAAAAAAAATCTGTAAAACAAAAAAACAAAAACAGAAGAAAAAAAAAATCACGAGTCCTGATTCTCTGCGCATGCACGGACAACTCAGACTGCCTTTATCAGCAGTCCGGATATGGACAAAGAGGTACCCAGCAATCATTGCTGTGAGATACCAGAAATTTGTGCAGTGATGACCGCTCAGAACAGAGGAGCTCCAGACTGCTTCAGCCACAGTCAGAACCAATGAGGAGAACTGAGCTGCTCTTGCGGGACTTTCAGTGCACAGGCTTCGTGGATTACTGCTGGACAAAGGCTTCAGGTAGGTGTTCAGATTGTGGGCTTGCTTTGTTCGCTGGATTTGGATGACTTCATGAAACCGGGTAGGTGTTCGTTCGGTCGCTGGTAGGTGAAGGCTTTATAAAGCTGGCTGGAGTTTGGGCTTTTATACTGCTGAACAATGGGTGTGTGTGTGAAATGCCCCTGTTACTATATACTGGTGGCTAGAGAGAACAAATGGTGGTGGGTAGAGATACTCAGGCTTGAACCCTTTTCCTTGTATGGTAGGTGTTAAGGACCTGAATTCCCTACCCTCCACCATTTGTAAAAAAAAATTGCAGATTTTTACCACATATTTGATCTGATCTGTTCCTCATAATATCTGTGGTTTCTAAATGTTGCAATGCTTGATATTTGATGGTGCAGTGGTAGCATTGTTGCCTCCCAGCTGCAGGTTCTCAGGTTTGATTCTTGGGTGGGGTGCCTTCTGTGTGGGGTCTGCATCTTCTCCCTGTGTTTGTGTGGGTTTGCTTTTGTGTCCTCCCGTGTTACAAAGACATGTCTGCATTATTTCTTCCCGGGCCTCTGCTAAAAATTGTTTTTTTGTTCCAAGTCAGACTTTCCTGATTAACAAATGTTAAATAAAATTGACAGGCATTTGAATTTCAGACTTCAGGTTTCTGAATGTTTAATTCCTTACATATTTGATGGTGCAGTGGTAGCATTGTTGCCTCCCAGCTATAGGTTTTTCTGGTTTGATTCTTGGCTGGGGTGCCTTTTGTGTGGAGTCTGCATCTCATCCCTCTGTTTGTGTGGATTTGTTCTGGTGTCCTGCCATCTTACAAAGACATGTGTCGGCAGTATTTCTACCTGGGCCTCTGCTGAAAATTGTTTTTGTTCCGTCAGAAGTAAAATTGACAGGCATTTGAATTTCAGACTTCATATTCTTCAGAAAATACATAGTAACACAACCTTTTATAGTTTCATAGTTTCATAGTATAGTACTAGGCTATCTGCCCTAGGGCATTTATAAGCCTAGCCATAGTGTATGTGGCTTTCGCCACCCCATGTAATGATACAAAAGTGTACAAATTAAATTTAGTTTACTGTGCCTCTGTCTAGTAATGACACAGAGATGACCCCTGGGGTAAACCTACGATTACCCATCCACTCATCAAGATTTCTCTTGAAGGGAGTCAGTGAGGGGCTCTGCCTAACATGGACTGGGATCCTGTTCCAGAGTGCGGAAAGCCTCTGGGTTATGAATCTGTCCCTCCAGCATGTCCTATTCATATTTGTGCTGAGATTTAGAGCTTTATCTCTCGTGGCTCTGATGGATTTGGATTTTTTGAGGTGGAGCATGTCCATTAATTCCGGATTGGACATGGCCTTGTACGTCAGGCACAGATCACCTCTGAGCAGGCGGTATGCTACTGAATAGAGCTGGAGCTTCTTTAGTCTGGCAGCATATAACATATGTTGGAGACCCTTGATCCTCTTGGTAAGGTACTTTTGCGGTCTCTCCAGCTGCTGCAGGTGCCGGGTGAGGTACATACCAAATGGGGCATTGTACTCAATCATAGGCCTGATAAGGGAGGAATATAGTGGTACAATGACATCCTTTGATCTGGATGTGAATCCCTTCATGATAAGGTGGTTAAGGTAGAAGGTCTTTCTAACCACTTTGGCGATGTGGGTGTCAAATGAGAGGTCACTGTCAACTTGGGTCCCCAGGTCCCTGATTATTTTTTCCGTACTTAATGGATTACCACCTATGTGGTAATTTGTGGGTACTTTGTTTTTCCCAAAGGGGATGACTATACATTTTTTGGCATTTAGTTTAAGGCCATGACTCTGGCACCAGTCGTCTGTTTCTGTAAGGCCCTTCTGAAGGATGCATGTGTCAGCTGGTGTATCGACTATGGCACCTAGTTTGCAGTCATCTGCAAACTTTGTCAGCCACAACCCCCCTATGTTTGCCTGCACGTCTGAGAAATAAATGCCAAACAAGAGGGGTCCCAAGACAGAGCCCTGTGGGACTCCACTTGTGACTGGCTTAGAATCTGACATAGCTCCAGCTATTCTAACTTTGTGGGTTCTGTCCTTTAGCCAGTTTGCAACCCATCTTGTGACATACGGGTTTACATTTAAGCTGTTGAGCTTGTCTATGATGCCTGAGTGGGGTATTGTGTTGAATGCTTTTGCCAGATCCAGGCAGGCTGTATGAACTGCTTTGCCTTCATCTATGGCTCTAGTGACTGTTTCAAAAAAGTCCACCTGGTTTAAAAGGCAGGATCTGCTTTTTACAAAGCCAAACTGGGTAGAGTCAATTGTCTGTAGGTCCCCAATGTCTTTGTTTATGAGTTCCATAATGATCCTTTCCATAGCTTTGCAGACCAGGCTGGTCAAGCGTATGGGGCGGTAGTTTCCAGGGTCTGTAGAGGCTCCTCCTTTGTAGAGTGGGACCACTGTTGCTGTACGCCAGTGTTCAGGACATATCCTGTAGTAAGGCTAAGATTAAACAGCATTCTTATGTGCGGGTTTAGCTCCTCTAGGAGTTCACGTAGCACGCAACCTGGGACACCATCTGGTCCCATGGATGCTGTATTTTTAGCTTTGCTGAGAGCAGCTCTCACCTGGACATCTGAGATGTCAGGGAGGTTGCATTCAGCTGGGATAAATATTTCATCTTTTGGGGGAGAGGGAGGGGAGAAATTTGCACTGAACCTGTCTGCCAGTATGTTGGCAGAATCTGTGGGTTCAGTGTATTTCTTGCCATTATGAACTAACTCTGAGCATATCTGAGGGTTTCCGCCCAGGTTTCTAACATAACTGAAGAAGGCCTTGTGGTTATCTTTAGTGTCCTAAGCGATTTTTCTCTCAAAGTTGGCCTTTGATGATTTTATGAGCAAACTTAGTTTTTTGCTAGTGCTGATCAGAGATGCCTTCCCTGTATGGGATTTTGCTCTGTCTTGCAGTAGCTTTTTTCTCTTGTTATAAAGTTTGTTTATGGCTGGGGTCCACCAGATAGGACACCTGCCTTTGGTGGAAAGAGTCTTGGTTTTATTTGGGATTGCATGATCCATGCATTCTTGGAGATGTCCATAGAAAGCATTTGTGAAGGATTCAGCAGTGTGGGATGTGGTTTCCACTGGCCCAGGGGGCTTGAAGGCACTATGGGGGTCGCAAGAGCCTTAGCCAATATCTGGCAGCCCAGTGGTGACAGGTGCAAGCCGTCCCTTGCGAAGCAGCGTGGCTTGTCCAGCATGTCATCCCAAGCAGACAGACATTGGATCCCCCTAGAATGACACAAGTAACTGAGCCAATTATTAAAGCTGATTATCTTGTCTTTGCATTGTGGCATCATTCTTGGTGAGGGCAAGATGGTGCACAGGGTCAGGGTCATACCGGCCTGAGCTACATAATCAGAGAGCTCCTCTATGTCTCTTTTCATGTAGTCCAAGGAGGTACATCTCAGGTCATTCATGCTGGCATGGACAATGACGGAGTCATATTTGTACTTGCTTTGGAGTGACCTGAGTGCTTGTGTTACGTGGCAGATCCTAGCACCCGACAGGCAGCTTACCATTACCCTCTCTTTGTTCAGCCTGGTAAGGGGAATGTCAGTGTGTCTGACTATAGAGTCACCTATTACTAGTGTATCAGTCATGGTGTTTCACCTTAAGGGCTGTGATTGTTTGGCACACTGACTTTGTGTACTATGTGTTGCATGTGCAGTGTTTTGAGGTGGTGTTTTCTTGGGTGTCTGCTTTGGGAGCCTCTGTTGTTTTGGTAAGTTTTTTATTAGAGCCTCCGAGTATGTCTTTGTGTTTTTATGTGTTTGGTTTGCAGTTGTGGTTGGTTTATGTGAGACTGGGTTTGTTGTGTGTGTGGTTACCTTCTCCTCATGTCTGGTCTTGCTAGTCCTGTGTTGAGAGAGTTCAGCCTCCAGTTTGGCTATATAGTTGCATCTCTCACATGTGTTTGTGTTTGTTGGGAGGAGGAGAGGGTTGTCTGTGTACATGAGACAGTTGTAACATTGTCTCAGGATTCCCAGATTAACCAGCTGAACTGGAGAGGACATCAGTAATATACCACTCGACATGCCAGAATAGTATAAGGGAGTGATGTGAAACTGGGTCAGAGAGGACTTTGGAGGGAAGTGGGTATTAACAAGGGTTGTATGTGGATGTAGTGCTTACGTTAGTTTAAGGGTGCTTCACTTGAAAGAAAGGTCTTAGGAGCAAGTGCTAGGCTTATAATATAGCGAATAGACTGATTTTGTTGAAAGTAGAGCTTTCTTAAGGGAAAAGCTGAAGTGCAGACTTGGCGGAACCAGGAATAGTTTAAGCCTGTTTAACTGGCGCGTATCTTGCAGAATCACAAATCGCGCAAACGCGGATTTTAAACAGGGAACTTCAAAAGAGCTGGAAATGGTCCAAAACGACCAATTACTACAAGCTCTTGTGCTGAGGTCACTCCTTCAGGGACAGATAGGGTGCTCAAGGCTCCCAACTCCCACTGATGAGCAAAGAAACTTCCCTCTATCCAAGAAAGGCAATGGACAACACAGGAACTACACCACAGTCCAGAATACAGCAAAGCCTGTATACTGGTCTAAACTAGTTGAGAAAAGGTGGGAAAACAAGGATATTATTTTGGGGGGGTTTTTTTGTTTTTTGGGTTAAAAACTACACAGAAATGCAGGAAAACAGTAATAAATCAATTACACAGGCTAGCGCACTTTAGTGGGCAGACTCAACAGTTAAATTTAACAAACAAACTTTCAACCAACTGTAACTTAAGTGCAGATAATGTACAATGCAAAAACAGGTAATAAAGCAGTTTAAACTTGTTCAAAGTAAGAAAAAGAAGGTCTCTCAGGTAAAAACAGCAAAAAAATACTTAGATCAGGAAAGTAGTCGCTTTTCTCAGTTCTCTGCTGCTAGCACCACTCTGCAGCACCACGAGGAGCTGTTTCTGAGAAGTATAGCCAGAAAAAATGCTCAGAGGAGGATTTTAAACAGGGATCTTCAAAAGAGCTGGAAATGGTCCAAAAGGACCAATTACCCCAAGCTCTTGTGCTGAGATCACTCCTTCAGGGACAGATAGGCTGGTCAAGGCTCCCCTCTCCCACTGGTGAGCAAAGAAACTTCCTTCTATCCAAGTAAGACAATGGACAACACAGGAACTACACCACAGTCCAGAATACAGCAAAGCCTGTATACTGGTCTAAACTAGTTGAGAAAAGGCGGGAAAACAAGGATTTTTTGGGGTTTTTTGTTTTTGTTTTTTGGGTTAAAAAGTACACAGAAATGCAGGAAAACAGCAATAAATCAATTACACAGGCTAGCGCACTTTAGTGGGCAGCCTCAACAGTTAAATTTAACAAACAAACTTTCGACAAACTGTAATTTAAGTGCAGATAATGTACAATGCAAAAACAGGTAATAAAGCAGTTTAAACTTGTTCAAAGTAAGAAAAAGAAGGTCTCTCAGGTAAAACAGCAAAAAAATACTTAGATCAGGAAAGTAGTCGCTTTTCTCAGTTCTCTGCTGCTAGCACCACTCTGCAGGACCACAAGGAGCTGTTTCTGAGTAGTATAGCCAGAAAAAATGCTCAGAGGCGGATTTTAAACAGGGAACTTCAAAAGAGCTGGAAATGGTCCAAAAGGACCAATTACTACAAGCTCTTGTGCTGAGGTCACTCATTCAGGGACAGATAGGCTGGTCAAGGCTCCCCTCTCCCACTGGTGAGCAAAGAAACTTCCTTCTATCCAAGTAAGGCAATGGACAACACAGGAACTACACCACAGTCCAGAATACAGCAAAGCCTGTATACTGATCTAAACTAGTCGAGAAAAGGTGGGAAAACAAGGATATTTGTTTTTTTTTTGTTTTTGTTTTTTTGGGTTAAAAACTACACAGAAATGCAGGAAAACAGTAATAAATCAATTACACAGGCTAGTGCACTTTAGTGGGCAGCCTCAACAGTTAAATGTAACAAACAAACTTTCAACCAACTGTAACTTAAGTGCAGATAATGTACAATGCAAAAACAGGTAATAAAGCAGTTTAAACTTGTTCAAAGTAAGAAAAAGAAGGTCTTTCAGGTAAAAACAGCAAAAAAATACTTAGATCAGGAAAGTAGTCGCTTTTCTCAGTTCTCTGCTGCTAGCACCACTCTGCAGAACCACGAGGAGCTGTTTCTGAGTAGTATAGCCAGAAAAAACGCTCAGAGGCGGATTTTAAACAGGGAACTTCAAAAGAGCTGGAAATGGTCCAAAAGGACCAATTACTACAAGCTCTTGTGCTGAGGTCACTCCTTCAGGGACAGATAGGCTGGTCAAGGCTTCCCTCTCCCACTGGTGAGCAAAGAAACTTCCTTCTATCCAAGTAAGGCAATGGAAAACACAGGAACTACACCACAGTCCAGAATACAGCAAAGCCTGTATACTGGTCTAAACTAGTCGAGAAAAGGCGGGAAAACAAGGATTTTTTTGGGGTTTTATTTTTGTTTTTTGGGTTACAAAGTACACAGAAATGCAGGAAAACAGCAATAAATCAATTACACAGGCTAGCGCACTTTAGTGGGCAGCCTCAACAGTTAAATTTAACAAACAAACTTTCGACCAACTGTAATTTAAGTGCAGATAATGTACAATGCAAAAACAGGTAATAAAGCAATTTAAACTTGTTCAAAGTAAGAAAAAGAATGTTTCTCAGGTAAAAACAGCAAAAAATACTTAGATCAGGAAAGTAGCCACTTTTCTCAGTTCTCTGCTGCTAGCACCACTCTGCAGCACCACGAGGAGCTGTTTCTGAGTAGTATAGCCAGAAAAAACGCTCAGAGTAGGATTTTAAACAAGGATCTTCAAAAGAGCTGGAAATGATCCAAAACGACCAATTACTACAAGCTCTTGTGCTGAGGTCACTCCTTCAGGGACAGATAGGCTGCTCAAGGCTCCCCACTCCCACTGGTGAGCAAAGAAACTTCCTTCTATCCAAGTAAGCCAATGGACAACACAGGAACTACACCACAGTCCAGAATACAGCAAAGCCTGTATACTGGTCTAAACTAATCGAGAAAAGGTGGGAAAACAAGGATATCTTTTTGGGGTTTTTTTTGTTTTTTGGGTTAAAAAGTACACAGAAATTCAGGAAAACAGTAATAAATCAATTACACAGGCTAGTGCACTTTAGTGGGCAGCCTCAACAGTTAAATTTAACAAACAAACTTTCGACCAACTGTAACTTAAGTGCAGATAATGTACAATGCAAAAACAGGTAATAAAGCAGTTTAAACTTGTTCAAAGTTAGAAAAAGAAGGTCTCTCAGGTAAAAACAGCAACAAGAAATACTTAGATCAGGAAAGTAGTCACTTTTCTCAGTTCTCAGCTGCTAGCACCACTCTGCAGGACCATGAGGAGCTGTTTCTGAGTAGTAAGTTTATAAGATGAATATTTGAAATTTGTCTTTATTTTTGGGACTGTATTACCCTATGTTTGGCTTTGTCCAGGTTTTTTCTGCTAAGGTTGACAGCTATGGCAAGAACTGAATTCACTGAATATGTTTGAGGGCTGTATTCCGTCATTACTGGGTTTGTCCAGGTTTTTTGTGCTAAGGGGATGACAGCTATGGTGAGAACTGAATTCATTAAATGATAGCCATTTAAGTTTCAGTCTTCCTCTCTTTCACAAAGCAGCTGATTTGGTGTAGCGGTATGTTGCTCTGTTTTGCACAGGGACCTTGGCAGTAAAATGTATGGTGGTAACACAGCATTTTATTCTAGCAACTTTCCAAGATTATACAAGCAATGTTTAATGTGTCCCTGGTTTTTAGCCTTTTGACCCCCCCCCCAATAAATTTGGCTTTTTCCAGATTTCTTGTGCTGCGAAGTTGAGATGCAGTTGAGTATTGAGTAGATTTTACAAGGAGCTGAGAGCTGCAGGGGAAGAGAAGTTTAGTGCTGCTTATGCTAAATCAGCTTGCATTGTTAATAGCACAACAGGTTGTGCACTTGCGTTTGTGCAGAAGGTTTTTGGTTCTACTCCCACAAGGGGTGAATGCTGCCGTACTGAAAAAGTTAAGATACTAACTATGAGCCTGTCATAAATGCCATCCATTTCCTATTGCAATATTACTAGCTTATCATTTTTAATGTAATATAGGCAATTTAGTCCTCAGGGGCATCAGACACTTTATTTTTCGATGAAACCATGAAATATAAAGGTGTTTGCTAGCAGCAACCTCTTCATTAGTTACAGATTTATTTAATGTGGAATTATTTAGATGACTTTTTTACTTCTTCAGAGACTGTGCATATTTACGGATAATGGTGGACTGTAGAATTGTGCATATTTACTGATAATGGTGGACTGTAGAATTGTGCATATTTACTGATAATGGTGGACTGTAGAAGTTTGAGTAGACTTTTATGATGGAAATGTCCTGAACTGGGCAGTTTTGTCATTATGGGTGCATGCATTTTGTTTCATTGTTTACTGGAAAGATGTTCTGAATTGGGCAGTTTTGTCATTATTTGTGCATGCGTTTTGTTTCATTGTTTACTTGAAAAATGTTCAAAACAATAGGAAGGTGTATCAAAGGGCACATGTATGTTTCATATGCAAGGGGCCTATGATTTGAAAACAGATCAGAATTAATCTTTATCTGCCATGGGTAAAATGTATTTTCTTTGAATGTGGGTTTCAATGCTGTTTCAATGAATGTGAGTTTCAAGGGCAGAGAAGTTTTAATGCTAAGTTTGTTTAGCAGATGTCTTAGTGTTTGTGCTGTAAAATGCAAAATAAAACTTTCAAATGAAGTCCAAATCATCATAGAAGTAAAGCAGTATGCACATTAGTGTTTATGGTAAATGGAGTGAAATAGCAAAGTAATGGATCATTGGAATGGCTGCAGGGGGAGGCTCCATTCAACCATGATTTTGTGAGGGGGAAGGGCAGCAAGCTTAAAGACAGCCCCAGCTGAACTATACCTCCCAAATGCCCAGATTTTCAAAGAATTAATAGATTTTTGCTTCTTATTTTTGGTTTGTTCCTCATAAAATGTGTGGTTTTCTGGCAAATCATTTAGGAATTAAGTCACTAAATAATGACACACTGAGTTTCAGACTTCATAACCTTCAGAAAAATGCATGCTAAAGTAAGACCTGTTGTTCTATCAACTGTCACAGTTTATACAAGAGCAATTTTAGTACTGTTTATATGTTCCCCCAATATATTTGGCCTTGTCCAGATTTATTGCATTAACAGGTTGAGAGGTACATGCAAATTGCTTTATAGAATTAGGCATAGCCAAACCTCTCAACTGTCCCTGATTTTGGCTCAAAATGTTGCTCTTCCCCCGAATAATCCCTCCGCAAAATAGCAATTTTGGAAGAAAACATGGAGGGTTTACAATTAAGAAATAACTGTAATAATCAGAGTTATAGATTACTTTTATTTCAGAAATGCATGTAGATTCTTTTATTTTGTCAGCTGCTCAAGTTAGCAGTACTAATATTAAAGTGTCCCTTCTTTGACAGGTTCCCAGCTGTATTGTGTGGCTATTTTATATTTTTACAACACATTTTTGGTCCATTTTTCATAAAATTGTGTTTTTTTGGCAAATTAGTGACAAATCATTGAAGACTGAAGTTAGAAAATAATGACAGACATTTGAGTTTCAGATTTCATACCATTCAGAAAATTCATACTAATGCAAGACCTATTCTATTATCTTTCTAAGTTTATAAGAGTAATATTTAAAAATTGTCCTTATTTTTGGGCCTTTGTCCCACTTCTTTGTATGGCTTTGTCCAGATTTCCTGCTCTGAGGTTGAGAGGTATGACAAATGTGTCAGGGCCATCACAGTCAGCCAGAGACATTTCAAATTGTGACATACTTGTTGCACCCCACTCCCCCATGTAGTGACTCTGAATGTGTCGAAGCAAGGCAAAGAGTAGTTATGCAGTGTAAATGTGCAGAGTATCCCCCCCATCCAAGGTAGACACAAGTACTAGAGTGTCTTTTCATCTGTCCTTGATTTTTGCAGAATGGTCTGGTTTCCTGTCATATTTTTTGTACTGTTGATTTATGCTTATTACTCAAAGTGCCTGTCGCTCTGTGTTTAAGTAGCAATACTTTAATGACCATCAGGTAAGCTTGGCTGAGATCGTAAGATGCAAGTAAGCTTTAATAAGCATACTGTTAAAGAATTGCCAACATTGAAAGCCTTTCTGTTGTTGCCATGAAGAGAATACTTAATTAGATAATGTATAAGCCTTGGGTACTGAAATGCATATGACAGTATTTGTAATAAAGGACAGGATTACATAATTTTAAGAAGCTCATTACACTTGGAGACTTCCAGTCATCTCTGCAGGCTTTACCCATAAACTAAACAGAATGCCAATCATGTGGTCCATAACCTGTACAGTAATCCTTTTAAGCAATGTATCTTGAGCTTATTTCTTGTTTGCTTT
The DNA here is from genome assembly GCF_019279795.1 of Protopterus annectens. NCBI lineage: Eukaryota > Metazoa > Chordata > Ceratodontiformes > Protopteridae > Protopterus > Protopterus annectens. The sequence goes on along the minus strand of NC_056727.1, from coordinate 257,745,819 downwards.
TCATTTTTTACTTTGATCATGTTTTCCCCATGAAACAAGTAGATAGTTGCCAGGCAGCAGGTCTTTTTTTTGATAAGAAACATTTTTACAAGTGGGGGCATCAAAGATTTCTACTTTCAGCATGTTACTTGGTACTTTAATAAAGCTGAATATAAATTATAATTAGAACTGCAGTGCAAGAAGTGGTTTGAGTTGAGTGCTGCTTGTTTTTCTTATACTTGATTTTGACTGACATTCCATTAATGTATTTAAAAAGTAATTTATTTTTTCATGCCTCACAACCTTTTTGTTTCCATCTAGATATTAAGTAAGCTGTCATGCAGCCAATGCACTGAAATATTTTTATTCTTCTACACTTCATTTTGTCTTGATTGGAATCTCATAATGATGGTTTGGCACCCAGGGCAGTGTATTCAGTTAGTTTTCTGGTTTTGAGCATAGCTCCTCCCGTTTCTAGTTGGTCACACCCCTTCCCATTGACCCCACCCATTCAGCTGTCTCCTGCAGCCCCCCTTTGATTTGGAGTCACCAGCCACCACTGCTAAAAAGTCTGTTAGGTTATGTAAAGTACCTCGGACTCATAAATTTCTGTTTTGTAATCCTAAAGTAGATTCTGCAGCTATTTCCTCATCTAAAATGTCTACTATTATACAGATTGCTAAGGTTATCTCATTTTCATCTTATAGGAATGTAAAAGCTTCTGATAGATTTTGAGAGAGAACTTATTTTTCTGCCAAAAGAATTTTGAACTGTCAGGTTTACATATCAAAACCTTTACTGATTTCCATTGAGAACACAATGAACTTTCATACAATTCCTTAATTGTGTCTGCTTCTCATGTAACATTTCACCAAAGCTGTTGCTTCTCGGTCAGCTATGAGAATGTTGAAACGTGATTTTTTTTTTTTTAATTTTCCTATTTTGCTAATTTTGCTAAGAAGGTTCTGCTGCTGAGATACTTCCACTCTGTTTCTATACAAGCACCCTTTGTCATAGTATTTTTAATACCAAGGTACTTACAAACTGCTTTTTAAAAAAACAATGGCAATGAGCCGCTCTGTAGTTAGGTACGACTTCCCAGAACCTTCAACAGTACATTTGGCCTATATGACTCTTTGCCTGTCCAGGTTGATCCCTCCCTGGCAGTCTATCTCTCAGTCCAGGCCGGCTGCTTTCCCAGTGACATCATATTATTTCAGTCAAATGGGTATTGAATAGCAGCTTAGAATACAGACAGCTATGGGAGGTTTTCAGGGGAGCCTTCATCCTTCTATAAACCAAGTCTCCCTGTTTCTACCTGTTTTGGAACAAAGATTGTCTTATTGGGTCATATAATTAGTGCCATCAGTTGTGATGGGCAAATGTTTTTATTTCAGGGTCCTTCTGTTGCTAACAGAGAGACAGAACTTGCTGTTCAGTGCTAGTCCTATCCATTCTCAAACTTTTTGTCAGGATTCCTACATTCAAGGTATTGTCCATGCAAAACCTTGATGTTCTTCATATTGATCACTACTGCAATAGCCTAAGCTATACTGGTTATATTCTTCATGGGACAGAACAGTCATCCAGCTTCCAAAATTTCAGGGTGACTTCTATACACCCAAACAGATAGTCAGCTCCAGCTGAACTGACTGAAAAGACAAGCTTGGGTGCCAAGCCTTTCAGAGCTTTCCTGTAATCAAAGAGAGCACTCCTTAATGGATTTCAGAGAACTGATGAATAAGAGATTCTTAATTCAAATGAACTGAGTGAGAATCTTGCCTCCAGAAGCTTGAGCTATAATCAATGACAACTTTTTCCTAGACCAGAGATTGACAGCTACAACCACAGGTAAGCCAGTAGACCAGGACCACCAGAAACCAAAGGCTGACAGGAAACCACCCACAGGAAGCTGGAAAAATAATAACCCAGGCCACCCACAAGGAATGAAGATCAAAGCAACCTAGAGAAAAAGACATCTACACTGACCCACAGACAAATTAACACTATTTTATGTCTTCTAACAAGGACGGTAAAACAGCTGATAAGTTTTGGGGAAAACGTGTATGCTTCTGCAACTTTAATTTTAGAATTTTAAATTGTCACGCTTGTATGTTAAAGTTTATTCTGGCTATATTTGAAAGTATGAGGGATATTTTACTAGCAGTTCTGTCTTGAGAGGAAAAATCTGCTGTATGTAGTTTAGTTTTTTTTCTATTTCTCAGGTCACTACTCATTGTTTAAAGTGTGTCTATGACTCTGTAGATACTACATCCAGGGCTGTTGCCACTAGTACTGTGTTGAGGAGGTTTGCTGAGCTGCATTTTCAAAACCTCCCAGAAAATGTAAAAAAAAAAAAAAAGATTTTGAATTCACCTTGGGATAGAGATTTAGTTTTTGGTCCCTCTATCGCAGAGGTTATCAAAAATGTGAGTAGAGGGATAAGCTGATACCGGGAATCTCTCAGATTTTCCTTATCTAATTTTTCCAAGGCTTTTTCTGCTTCTGTGTCCAATTTTGGTAAGAAGCAAAACAGTCTCAGCAAAATGCTGGTAAACAGACATTTAAAAATCAATGGCAGGGAGGTTCCACAAAGAAAGCAGGACCCACCCCCCAAGAAAAACAAATGACAGTCAAATAAGTCAGTATGTCTGTGTAAGGGATCTTGCCTCCCTTTCTCCTCACCCTGACAGTCCTTTCTCCCGTACAGAAAGTCTGAATCTCCTTTTCTTCCTTTTGCAACAGATTGTTTCAGTCAAATGGATTCTGAGATGACTGATTCAGCAGGGGTACAGATGGCAGTGGGAAGAAATTCCTCCTTTCTAGGCAATTATTTGACATCCACCAGATCAATCCCTCTGTTCCCCCTGTCCTATATCACATGCTTTTTAGAGGTTAATAAAAACATTTCCTTCTTCCCAGTCAGGAAGAGGTTTTCATTCAAGAATGTTTCTAGTGCCAAAGAAAGAAAATGCCTGGAGAACAGTTCTTGACATTTCATTCCTAAACCAGTTTGAGATAGTGCCCAAGTTTAAAATGCATTCATTTAATAATCTTTTTTCCTTTGTTCCTCATTTGAGTTTTTTTATACCTTTAGATTTAAAAAATGCTTATCACATTCCAGTCTTTTCATTTTATGTTTCTGGAGCACTTTACAGTCCTCTGGTTTACCCTTTGAGCTATCCACTGCTCCTGAAGTGTTCACAAAGTATCTAGCTCCAGGAATAGCATATTGCAGGCTACGGAGTACCACAGTTTTCCATATTTCAATGACTTGTTTATCTTTGCAGAGTCTTTTTCAAAGTGTCCGGTACCTCTCACTTGGATGAGAGATCTCCTATGGAGGATGTCATTCCAAGAGAACATTCAAAAGTCTTTTTGGCTCCATCACAAAGAACTGTGTTCCTGGAGTGTCTGGTAGACACCTCAGTACAAAGAGATTTTCTTCTGCAGGAAAAATACTCTTTACTTACATCTATTACAGGGGTTTTCCACTCAGACTTTGATCACTGCAAGGGAATACCTCAGTATTCCAGGTCTCATGGCATCTTTGTTTCTCATGATACTTCTTACAGAACTCCCCTTGAGACAGATACAATGGTATCTGACATTTGTTTGATTCCAGCACCAACACCCATTACCTTTTCAGATTCCAGTTCCAGGATTTGTGAGAAGAAAAATCACTTGCTGGTGACATCAAATATCCATGAATCTAGGTCTGTCCTTCTCCCCTCCTGCTCGAAAGTATTCATTCACCACAGATGCCTCACACTGCTTCTGGAGCAATGTCAAGAGGGGCAAATGTGCCAGGTATCTGGGCAATAGACAGATGCAAGCACATCTGGGCAATAAACAGATGCAAGCACCTGAATGTAAAACAGATGCTTGCCCTTATCAAGGCACTCAAATATCTGAATCATCTTTGGTCCCCAGGACCACTTCAAGTTGTTATAGACAATACAACAGTATTGTGGTATATAAACATGCACAGGAGAACTAGTTCTTACTACCGTAAAGATTAGCCATGTTAGCATGGGATATAGCTTTACAGCATAATTTTATTCTGCAGGCTTCCTACATTCTGTCATATCAAAATTTGTGTGGCAGATAAGTTTTACTGGACAAAGGCAGATTCTCAAGAATGGAAACGAGATCAGGTGATCTTCCAAAATTTGCCCATCTGTGGGAGTTACTCAAACAGACCTTTACTTCTCCTAGCTGAACAAGTGGTTGGCAAAATTCTGCTTAAGGACTCCATGAAAGAAGGCTTAGAAGTTAGATGCCTTTTCTTTTCTTTGAACAGGAATGCCCCTGAATGCTTTTCTACCCTTCCCACTGATAGCCAGTGTACTTCTGAAGATTCAGATGGAATCCCCAAGATCTTTGTAATGATTCCCTTCTGACCCAGGCAACAGTGAGTTTTACTTCTTTTGGAATTGGCCAGGAGAAATTACCACAAGCTTCCTCATAGACTGGATTTACTCTCACAAGAACAGGAATGTTTGATGTATCCTGACCCTAGAGAGAACTTCAGCTGACTGTCTGGATGACAGGGTCTTAATACCTTTTAGGCACCTGTTTACTGAGGACCTGCAGCAGGTACTAATCAAGAAAGCCTGCTACTAGAAAATCATATTTTCTAATCGGTGCCTTCAACATAACCAGCACCCATTCAAGATTAGTGTTTCCCTGGTTTTGCAAATGTTGTATGAATTACTTTTGTCTTACTTCTCTGTCTAGGTCCATCAGCCATTTTGGCATGTCTGCCCATGGATCCCCTTCTTTCAAAGCATTCTCATATCAAAATGTTTTTTGAAAGGGTTTTTTTTTTTTTTGCAAAAATGACCTCCAAGAAAACAAGTGGCTCCTCAATGAGATCTTAATTTTGTATTAAAGATGCTAACACTTGCTCCATTTGAACCAATTTATCTGGCTGACTTGAGGATCTTAACATGGAAAACAGTTTTGCTAGCTGCTCTAACCTTTCCAAGAAGAGTATCTGAGTAGCAAGCTCTTATGGTAGGGTAGCCTTAGCCCATTTTTCCACTGAGACAGCATTTCCTTGAGAGCTAATCCTTTTCTTATGCCTTTAAGCCAAACTGTTCATCTCCTTGTGCTTTTTCCTGAAACCAAAAATGAGAATGAGAGAGAAAGGATACTTCATACCTTGGATGTCCACAGATAATTCAGGTGATATCTTGACAAAATAAAATCCTTCAGAACTTATAATCAATTGTTCATTTCTTGTGAAGGTAAGAAGAAGGTACAACTGGTGTCAAAACAGACTATTTCCCAATGGTTGCCTTGGGCTATTATTTTGTATTATTCCCACCACAACAAAACTATTCCTGGCAAGGTAAACACACATTCATCCAGGGCTTTGGTTTCATCTATGGATTTTTGGGAAGGGTTGGACTCTAGAACTACTCTATAAGCAGCAACTTGGTCCCCTATATATACTTTTACAAAGCACTACAAGCTGGATTCCTTCTCCAGGTGTAGGTCAAGCTTTGCTATGTACATTTTCTAAGGGCTGGACTCTTATCCTTCCATTTACCAGCTATGCTATGGTAATCTCCCCAGAAAGCTTAGGCTACTGCAGCTGGGATCAATATGAAGAACATTATGCAGTTGTGTAACTTACATATCATAACAGTAGATGGTCTAATGATCACTGCTACAGTACCTGCTCCCTTCCTCCATACCCTGTTTTTTTTATGCCATGGTGTGGATATTTATATTTTGTTTTCTCTGGCATTGTCCTTCCAGAGCTCTGCCTCTCTCTCTCTCTCTTTCAGTTGGCATGAAAGCTCTAAGGGGTTTGGCACCCAAACCTGTCTTTTTAGTCAGCTCAGCTTGAGCTGAATAACAGTTTAGGCTAGTGGAAGGTGCCCTGAAGCTTTGAAAGCTGGTTTGCCGATAAAACCTATACAGGATATAACCTATATAGCTTAGGCTACTGCAGCATTGATTATTCAAGCATTTACTGTTATGGTAAGTTCATAGGATCATAGGAGTTTACTAGGCTATCGAACCAAAGGTCATTTCAAGCCTAGCCACTTCATCCAAATGTACTAGCATAAATATGCTAGTAAATACCCAGGACTACATTTAGTAATGATTGCCCATGTCCAGGAGGATTGCGGGTGCTCTCTCCAGTAAGAATTTACCATGTCCCATCCACTCGTCCAAGTTTCTTTTAAAGAGTGTCATAGAAGTGCTCTGTTTCACATGAATTGGTAGCCTATTCCAAAAATGAGGCAGTCACTGGGACAAATCTGCCCCTCCAGCATGTCCTATTTAAGTTGCAGGTCATATTTAGGTCCCTGGAGCAGGTAGTTCTAGTCCCGTTTGATTTAAAGATGTGCAGGAAGTTCATTAGGTTTGAGTCTGAGATTGCTCTGTAAGCCAGGCATAAGTCTTCCCTAAGAAGTTACTTATACAACTGTACTTTCTTTGAGAATGAATCCTTCTTTATGCATTTAGTGGTTCATAGTTTACCTTAAATCAGGCTTTTCATTTTCATGTATTCTTTCCAGAACCTAAAAACAAGGGAGGCAATTGTTTTTTGTCTGGATATCCACATGCATCTCAAATACTGCTTGGGCAGTACAAAATCCTTCAAGAAGGCTGATCAGCAGTTCGTTTCCTTGAAGGTATGAATCAAAAGGGTAAGCGGTGTTAAACCAGACAATTTCCAGATTGTTGTCTCTTGTCATTTCTTTCTGCTATACTCAATATAACAAGTCACTTACAGGCAGTGTTAGGGTTCTACCAGGGCCTAAGCCACTTCTGTGGCTTTTCAGAAGCATTATATACTGAATTCCTTTTTCAGATCCAGATAGGAGATTATCCAGGGGATCCTGGATTTTTGAATTATCATCCTCTCTGTTTTAGTTTTCTAAGCTGTAGCAAGGCCTACCCTTGAGGCTTAGGCTACTGCAACAGTTATCTAGAGATGAAAATAATACATTTGTTTCCTAATAATAGTAGCTGGACTAATAGATCATTGTTGCAGTTGCAGTCTACTCCCTCCATCCCCCTGCTTTTATTTTTGATGTGTAGCCACATTATATATGTGTATACCCTTGTGTATATAGGTATGCTTGTTTTACCTTTCTTAGCATTTTCCTTCCTGGGCTATAGCCTACTTTCTTTTTTGTTTTAAACAAGAAACATCTTTATTAAATTATTACGTATGACATAGGCAATCTTACATTTATATAATTGAAAATAAACCATACCGACACAATTTCAGTTACAAACATTATACATTACAAACCATGCTGATACAACTGTAGCTGCAAACATTATACATCACGTACATCCAGTCATTGTCACTCAGACAATACATAGCTCATTCATACCCTGCCTTCTTTTAAACCTTGTTCTTCCTCTGCATGTACTGATCACACAGTTCTCATTTTTTCCTATGTAATTTACCCGTACCCTTTTCTAAAGATCCCAAATCCAGTTGTTTTATCTCTGTTACCATCTTTGCTATTTCTAATAAAGTTGGTTTAGACTTTCATTTCTATTTTCTAGTAGTTGTTTTTTGGCAGCCATCATAATTAGACTCAGCAAGGCCTTAACAATTTCTATTTTGTATTGCAGCTTAAGCAAATCATATCCTCAGTGACACCAATTTGTTCACCCAGTACCTCTGACAGAGCAGTCTTCAGGGAATCTTTAAAGTCTGACAACTCATTATACTCCCAGAAAATATGTTCTGAATTTGTTTACTTATTTAACATTTGTTTACCGGGAAAGTCCAACTTGGAACAAAGCCAATTTTCAGTGGAGGCCCAGGAAGAAACACTACAGACACATGTCTTTGTAACGTGGGAGGAAACTGGAGTACCCAGAGAAAACCCACACAAACACAGGGAGGACATGCAGACTCCACACAGAAGGCACTCCACCTGAGAATCAAACTGGAGGGCCTCTTGCTGTGAGGCGACAGTGCTACCACTATGCCATCCGGGCAAGTTACCTCTTTCTTCCTAATCGTACCTCCAACATTTCCTGTCTACCTGAGGAAAAATTCTTTGGAGTCTACTCGGGGTATAAAAATACGCATGTAAACACTTCCAAGCAAAGATCCTAAATCCTTTAGACTTTGTTGCATCTTTGGGAGACATACATATATCCCTTATTGTTTCTTTGTGAATTGCTTATCCAATCACTCCCTTATCCTTAGTAACCTCCTCTGATTGATTCTTACAGTTACCATGCAATATTTTATATGTTCTACTAATTCTTCCTTTCTTAACTGCAACTTCTGTTTTAGGATCTACTAAAAACTCTACCAGTGCTGGTCTTTCATATAGGACACCCCCCCCCATTTCTTTCTCTTTGCCTATTCTTTGATAGCAATCCTTGATGGGGAAGGCAATCTCTAACCTGCAGTCCAAATAAGTTCTTGCATCTTCCCATTCTGTTACTTTCCCTCTCTAGTTATTTGCTCCCAATACTTTGGTTCCTTTGCCAGTTTTCTCCAATGACATCTAGCCCCCTCTTGCCTATTGTCTGTATCCCTAATTGCAGTCATCCCTATTGGCAGAATCTCCTGTCTCCATTCCCATGTTGGCTTAGTTCTTACAATACGTTCTGCTACTTTATGAATCTAAAGTTCTGCATGGTTATTGTTATTCTCCTTAAAGATCTGCATACAAAATCCCAGTCTCTCCTTGTTCCTTGAGCTTGCCCCCTGTTTTGTTGGCATCCTTTACTTTGAATTATAATTTTCTGCTAGTGCTATGTATAGGAGCCTTAAATGTTGCTCTGAAATACTCCTTCAACTCAGGTAATCCCATTCTGCATTGTTCTATTGGAAGAATAAGCTTATCCCACTTGACTATTTCCATCTTCCCCTCCCATATAAAATCCTTCAGCTCTCTATTAACTGCTATCCAAAACTTCTCCTCTCGTTGATAAAAATACGCCTGACCAGTGTATAAGACTAAAGGGATTAAAAAAATTTTAACTGCTTGTATCTTACTATCCATATCCATATTACAGTTTCCAGTTTCTCAGTTTTTGTATTATCTTTTGTTTAGTCTCTTCCCACATATCCTTATCTGCCACACTAGAATCATTTTTAATCCATAGTTCTAAATACTTCATTTTATCATTTCCCCATAAATATGGCTATTGCTGAACCAACTGATTTGTGTGTGGGTACATAATTTACCACTAATGTCTTTGTTTTAGCTTCATTCATTTTGTATCCCAAAAAGATCTGAAACTATCTCAATATGTTCCACAACAATGTAATGTCCCTTTGTGGTTTTGTCAGGTATAAAATAATATCATCTGCAAATAGAGCCAGCTTTTCTTGACTACAATACCAATTATATCCTTGAATTTCTGAGTCCTTTATTTCCTTTGCCAGTGGTTCTAAATATAAAGCAAATAACAAAGTGGAAAGAGGACAGTCCTGCCTGGTTCCTCTGCTCAAGCTGAAATTATCAGAGAGGACCCCACCCACTTTAATTTTCACCTCCGATGCTTCATATATCCTCCTAATCACCCTTATAATTTTATCAGGGAAAGCAAATGCTTCCATTGCTGTGCTCATAAAGTCCCAGCTTACTCTGTCAAATGCTTTCTCTGCATCAAGACCCACCAACTATAGTAGTATTTTCTTACATTCTGCTTCCCTCTGGATTATCAGTGTTCTTTTAATGTTGTCAGATATTTCCCTCCCCTCCACAAAACCACATTGATACATATCTATCAATTTTTGCATCACTTTTGCAGTTCTTTTAGCCATTATAGACAAACACTTTATAATCAATGATCTGATGTTGTCAGTTTTCATTCTGTCCTTAACTGTTGGGATTGGATCTGCTCCTTAGATCTGACTTTGCCATTACTAAAGCTTGTGGTCACCAAAAAGCTCTCTAGCTGTTCCCTAACTCATAATGCACCAACCCCTAACATACCTCAGATCTTGTTTGCCACTTTTTTTGTGAAAAGACGTGGTCAGCCTCAGCTCTTGAGTTTCCATTTTTCTATTCTAAATCTTATTAGTATATTTTTCCCTTACCCCTCTTACACGTGGTGCAATTTTTGCCTACCACCACTGGTAATTCCTTTCTACGATTGTTACATGCTAGTATTGCCCTTTCTTTTCTTCCTTTTCCTTTTTTTGTCTGTGCTGCCAGTATGTCTGATAAAGGATCTTCCTGTTTTAAAAAATGTCAAAAATGTGGGCACAAACTGCCTTTTTCAGATGTCCATGCATTGTGGATTTACTGCTTGGGTCCACAGCATCTCCAAGAGGATTGTTTAATTTGAAAAAACTTCAATCCCACAGCAGTAGCAGATAGAAAGAATAAATTAATACTAAAGGGATTGCTTCTGTCAATCTTTGGTGAAGCTATTTCTGGGCCTCAGTCGCCCGAGACTAAAACTAAGGAGCATCTGACTAAGTCTCCGAGACCCTCTGCTTCGTCAACTCTGTCTTCAGAGCTGCCAAAGACAAAGCCAAGACCTGATCCAAAACCAGTTCAGATCCACTCTCCTTTGGGATCTAACAAGAAAATCAATGGAGACAATTTCTATACTATAGATCTGCTGAACAAAAATCAATGGATCCAAGTTCTTCGGATCTCAACATCCTGCCTAGGACTAAATATACTCCAACACTGGACCCAGTACCTTCCAGGGTTCCTTCTCTCCTTTTGGAGAGATATCATTCCAGGTCACCATCCCTTGCCTCATCTCATTCTTCCAGGAGTCTGACTGAGGAAGATGTGGACAGAATGATGAGAATATTCCTCTCTGTGCAGATACAGATGGGTGTTCTTACAGCTCCTACCTTCTTGAGTCAGGAAGTCCGTCCTTCTACCACACCACCACTAGCTGCTCTTCTCTGATCTGTCTGGTTACTTCACAGTCACTAGATATGAACCGTCTAGGTCTATCCGGCTTGGATCCGAAGCTTTCTTGATTGCACTGACTCCAACATCTTCACATCTTGATGACTCTTGAAGCTGAGGCTGCCTTATCGGGTCCAAGGTGTTGGAGTCTCTGCCCCCGGTGCTTTGTCAGTGGATAGCTTGGCACCAATTTCCTCCTTGGGGAAATTGCTCTTGGGGCAGAGGGGGGTAATGGTCTAGAAGCCTGACATCTCAAGGCCAATGTCTTCCTTCTGTTTGGAGCAATCTGCCTTTGAAGTAGTGAAGAGAGTGTTCTCTGCTTTGACAGGATGGACAGATCCAACCCCCTTGGATCTCCAATCTGATTTTCAAATGTCTCTGTGCTTAGAGCCATATCATTCTATGCCACAGGGACAGCCAGCTCAAGGCCCCCAGACCACCAGCATGGCTTTAAAATCTCTTCCGACACTTCATGAGAGCATTCCACTGAAGAAGTCCCTAGGAAAAGGAAGTGCAAGAGGAAGCACTTAGTCTCTGTGTAAGAGTCAGTCACTGAGGATACTGATTTTGATGAGGGAGAAGGGTCCCCACAATCACCTCAAGAAGATGTCTCATTTGGTGACATTCTTGAGATCCTTAGGCAGAGAGGTGGTTGGTCCTCCAGCAGCCCTTTATCAGATGAATCAATATTTATGGAGGCCTTTGGAGCTGGCCCATCAACCTCCTGGGTTATTCCACCTGCTGATATGCTCATTGATTTCATCTGTAGGCAGGTGTTGAAGGAACCAGACTCAGGTGAGTCAATCCCTATGAAGCCAGATCAGATTCTGGCTCCACCTATCGGGAAAGAGTTTTGGAGTAAGTGGGTGCCCATGGATGCCATGGTCATGGAAGTGGTCACTAAGAAGGAACTTGCCAAACAAAGTTCTCTGTTCATTCCCCTAACAGGAAATATAGGATGATGGACAGATTTGGAAAGTGTGCATATGCATCAGCAACTTTTGCCCTCAGGTTACTGAACTATTTGGCACATTTTATGAGACTACAAAGGGACTTGAACAAGGAACTTTCAAGATCTCTTTCTGGGATCATTACTGCTGAAACTCAATCTTCTGTGGCCTCTTAGTTGGCTACCCTCCAATCCATTTCAAATTTGTCCATGAGGCTTATCTTGTATCCAGCTGAAGGTGCCTCAAGGGCAGTGGGTTCAGGCATAAGCTTATGTGATTTTGTGGAGCCTTTCAGGTCCTCATTCATCAGTGCATCCTTAGACAGCAGTTCACTGTTTGACATAAAAATGAAAGACACACTCTCCAGGTGTGAAAAGGATGGAAAGACCCTCTCTGCAGTGGGCATATGGTTTTCATTCCCTCAAAGATCTCTTTCTTTTTAGGATTCAATGGGGTGGTCAGAAAATCTGGTTAAGAAAGTCCCTGGGTCATTTCCAAGACACAGCAGAGATATATCCCCTAGGGGCAGAGGGGGGAACTTCAATGGATGATGACATCCACTCAGCAGAGGAGGTCCTCAAAACCAGGGGTCCAGAGATTCTTTTTCTGACAGAACCTATCAGCACTCCTGAAAGGAGACCCAATTTTCCCCATCTGTAGGTAATCGAGGATCAGCTATCCCTGCACCAGAGAGCCTGGCTAGATATAACAAGAGATACTTGGGTGCAGAGGATTATTTCCAAGGTTATATAATTCCCTTTGCCATTCCACCTCCAACTGTATACAAAATTAACAATGTTGCTCCCAATCAGAGGAAAGCAGCAGCTCTAGAAATGCAAAAGTTGCTAGAAAAAGAGTTATCCAAGATGTCCCACCAGACTAGACAGAATCTGGAACTTACCAAAGATTCTTTTTAGTGCCAAACAAGACGGGGGACTGGAGACTAAGTTTGGATCTTAGCATCTTGAACAAGTCAGTTTGCTATACAAAGTTTTGGATGATAATAATTCAGTTCATTCTACCCTTCCTGGTCAAAGACGTCTGGATGTGCTCGATAGACTTTCAGGATGCATGCTATCATATAAAAATGACAATGTAGAAGGCATTTACACTTCCAGCTAGGATCAAGTCACTATCAGTTCAGAGCACTACACTTTGGACTCACTACAGCCCCAGGGTGTTCACAAAATGCATGCAGTGGTAGAAGCTCACTTGAGACTGGAGGGATTCCGAGTGTTTCCATACCTAGATGATGACTGGCTCATTACTACCCAACCAGGCATCTAATAATAAGAGCAAGAGATCAGATACTTCAGCTTTGTTCTCATCTGGGGATAGCCATAAATTAGGAGAAATCTCAGTTACAACCAACTCAAACTTTGGAATTCAGAGGAACGGTCTTCAACACTATATCAATGACAGCTTCCCTTACTCTTTCAAGAGTGCAGACTATCAGATTCCTGATCAAGAAAATAATTTACAATACCAAAATTTCAGCCTGGTTGATCCTTCAAGCTTTGGGGTCAATGTCAGCTGCCATAATCGTAGTTCCTCTAGCAGGATTTCATATGAGGATTCTTCAATGGATGTTAGCAGCACAATGGTCGATTCTTTATCAACACATGTCAGCCCAAATAAGAATCACTCAGGCATGCAAAGGATACCTTTGGTGCTGGATTCAATCAGATCAAATTCTTCAAGATTGCCCTTTCGTTTTCCCTCAACCCAAGGCTGTAGTGACCACAGATGCTTCCCAGATTAGGTTGGGGACACTTTCTGGTGAAGACAGTCCAAGGAACTTGGTCGCTAAAAGAGGTCAATATGCATATCAATGTTCTGGGCATGACACAGGTGCTATTGGCATTACAAACTTTTCAAGATTGGCTCCCTTTTGAGATAATTTTGATTCAAACAGACATGTCAGTAGTCTGGTACATAAACAAACAAGGAGGAACCAGGTCTTACCCCTTGTGTTGAGAAGCCCTCAGAGTGTAGCAATGGGCGATCTCTTCCAACTGCTTTCTGATAGCAATGCATATTCCAGGGAAGTATAACGTGATAGCAGACAAACTGAGCTATTTGTACTCTACATTTTTAATATAGTTTATTACTCTTTCATTTTTGTATTTATCTGTGAGACTATTAACATTTAAAGACATTACAGAAAGCATCATATTCTTGAAAAATGATTATTCCCACCTTTTATGTATAATAACTTTTTGTTAAAAGTCTAGTACCATCTTTTGTTCTACATGCATGTACCTTTTGCCAGGTTAATCTTTTATACAGTTGTTTCTTGTCATCTCCGTTTGAGTCTATGTCACATGTTACAGAACTTTTTGTTTTATTGAAAATCCTCAAACAAAAATGCAAGCACACCCTCAATGCCCACCTAAAATCTATTAACTCAATAATAACATATAAAACTATGTACATCTTCAAACATTGAAGTTTTACCCTCCCAGTAGGAGCAAATGTTCCAAACTGGCAGACACACACATAGACTTAAGATAGTTTAATAGAAAGGTTGTCCATGCTAAGATACATAATGCCTTTCAGAAAACATTTTCTCCAAGCCATTTCTCTTTATCAGATTGTGCACTAGAGACATGATAACCAGACATAAAACTGTCTACTAGAAAAAAAGCCTTTTACTTGCTTTCTCTTAAAACTTGTTACTAGATTAAGCTTATGGGCTTAACCCAGTCATTCTCTTATGCAAGTATGAGAAAAAGCACACACATTTTCTTTTGTCATGCTCTTTTAACTGGATCTTTATTTATTTATTTTTTCCATTGCAGTGCCTACATTTCCAAAAACTGAACAAGGAGGAAGAGAGAAGAAGGGAGAAAGAAAGAAAAAGAAAAAAAGAGGAGCACCTATTTATATCAGTATCCCCATTACACTTAAAAATAACTGAAAAAACTTTATAACATACATGCAAAGAAAATCACTCACTATTTAAATAGTACTAGTAAGAAAAAATGTTTTACTTGCAGTTAACTTTATCCCTCCTCTCCCCCCCTGAGCATTTTTCCAAACAATAATGACATGGAGTGCATATGCTTTAGAGTACCTACAAGTTTAGCAAATAACAAAAAAGTCCAATATTTCCAGATTTTCTTGTTCTGTCATGTTTCATAAATATAATTATTATTCTGTAATCCCACATTTGCCAGTTTCCAATTTAGTTATTTTATTCTCCAAACATTAATGACATGAAGTAGGGCACATGGTTTAGAGTCCCCTACAAGTTTAACAAAGTCCAAGAAAGTCCAATATTTCCAGATTCTCTTGTTCTATTCCTGCTCATCTCCATCTCCCAAATCCTGTTTCTTTTTCATTTCCAATGTACTCTTAATTCTTCTAGTCATCTCTTGTGCTTTTTTCCTCTCTCAAGCATTTTCCATTAAAAGACTGGAAATAAAAATTCACTGGCACAGTCTCTATGTGGTCTTTTTACTAGAACAAGAAGCAGAATCCCTTTCTGTTTCACAGCTCACTTTTTGTTGGACAAAGTTTTGTATTTCTTCTTTAGCATGTACTTTATCAAAAAATTATTTTGTTCCTACATGGAAAAATAGTTTGAAGATAGCTGGATACAACAGTTTAAATCGCATGCCTGCTTCTCGCCATTCCCTGAATAATGACATAAATTTACTGCTCTTCTTCCTGTTGTACAATGAGCAGTCATTCTCCACAAACATTCTGCTGTTTTCCACATTTAGTACTTTGTCCTTCTGCCACACTTTTATCAAAATCAATTCCTTCTGCTGATAAGATTGCATCTTTTCTATTAACGGTCTAGTTTTTTTTCTCATAGCCAGGTTTGGAGCATTGACATGATGTGGCCTTTCAATTAAAAATTCCTATTGTCGAATACCAGTTCAGTTAGTTATGTGTGCTTTCATAAAATTAATACAGTCTGTTCCTTTCAGCTTCTTGGGTACAGCAGAAAACCTCAGGTTTTCCCTACATGCTCTGTCCTCTAATTCTATTATTTTTTTAAACAGCTTTTCTTGTCAGTCTTGTATTCATCCAGCCTTTTCTTCATTTCGATCTCTGAGTTTTGCAGTTTTATCACCTTATCTGATATCTCTTTAAAGCTTCCTCCATTTTTTCCAGCCATTTATTTGAGTTGATATGCATCAGCGTTTCATTTATTTTAGTTAGATCTGTGTGCAGTTGCCTTACACTGTCCTCTAGGTTATTAAAAGTCATGTCTGGAGCTTGCACTGCGTTTTCTGAACAGCTGGAGTACTTTTCCCATTCAGTGTTTTTTGTCACCTTTTGCAGCTGATTTTCCTTCAGGTCATCTGTATTTCTTTTTTCCTGGCATCCAGGTAGTGCAGTTTCTAGCCAGTTACTGAAATTTACCCAGAAATCTAGGTCCACTGCTTTCTCTGCTAAGTTTCTGTTTTCCCACTGGGAGAGCTAGAATTAAGCTGTTAATGTGCAGCCATCTTGGAAGCCTCAGCTATAGCCTACTTTCTTGAAGCAAGAAAGCTCTAAAGCTTTTTGCACTCTGTCTGATTTATGCAGCTCTACTCAAGCTGCTGACAGAGTACATGGAAATTGCCTTTAAGGTTTAAAAGCTGGCCAGTCGGTCGTATTTTGGCAAGATATATCAGGCTATTGCAACAGTGATCTACTGGAACATCTACTGTTAAAGTAAGTTTTGCTTGTACAACTGTACTTCTCTTCCATGGGGCATTTTCTTCCTTCACACATGAGTCTCATACTGATACATCTAAACACTCCTAAATATTCCTGCTACCCCAACAAATGTGCATCCATTCCCCAATTTATGGCTCGCACATGAGTTATAGCTTCAAAAAAAAATTTCTGCAGTTCCTTTCATAAATATTCTGGTTTATTTTCAGTATGGGAGTAACAAAAAGGTATACAAAAGAGGGCTATAATGTTAATGGCCAATAAGTTTTAAAGTTATGAATTATAAGTCTGTGTATTTTTTTCTGTGTTGGTTGTAATTACAAAAGCATTAAGCACGGACCAGGCTAAGGAATACTGGTTAGCTAACAAAGAGACTGAGAGAGCAGTTACAGTAGCAATGAATAACGCATCAGAGGCACTCAACCAGCTTCTGGAACGTGACTCAGCAGAATGCATAAAGAAACTCTTACCAGGTTACAAGGCAAAGACAGAAAGATGAAGAACATAGTCATCAAACATCCTTTGCAATGGGTGCCAGTAACAACCTGCTCACCAGGAAACAAGACATCAAAGTCAGATGAAAGGAGTACTTCCAGCAGCTTCTGAATGAAGAAACCCCCACAGAAGATGTACTGCCTCAGACAGCCTATGATAAAAGATGAGGAGCCCACCTTATAGGAAGTAAGAGCAGCATAAAGAAAAATGAAATCAAGGAAAGCAGCAGGTTCAGATGAGGTTACTGCAGATACTGTCAAGATGCTGGGTGAGTTCCATTCCTCATTACTTGCTCTGGGTTATTTTATTGCTGATGTATACATTTGGCATTCTGTTCCTTACAGTTTATTCACTGATACCAATGGTAACCGCTGCTTTATGTGATTCTATGGACCCTGTATTATATGACTTTGTGGGTTCTTTCCTTTGCATATATTTTTTTAGTTATTAAGGCTGGATTTCCACCCCATATGTGGCTTGTTAGTTCTATACTTGTTACATGATGGTTGAGCTCCATTTATTAGTGTGGAATTTAAACAGGTTTGGTAATCTGGTAAAGAGAAGGCAGATGTTTCAATTTGTGCTTTGTTTCAGACCTTATTTTTTAATGCTACTGGAAATACATCTATCAGACTTCAAGCATTGTGGTCTACTAAAGGCAGGGTTGCCAGATTTCTGACTGGCCAAGTCATCAGAGTTCCGCATTAAACAAAGGTAGTTCTGTTTTGCAATTTTTTGATTGGCCCGTATACCGGTATACGGGCCAATCAAAAATCGCTAAACACGGAGCTACTTCTGTTTAATGCGGAACATCGCAGTTCTGCATTAAAGACAAGAAGCTCTGTGTTTAACGATTTTTGATTGGCCCGTATGCAGGTATACGGGCCAATCATAAAAAAAAAAAAAAAAAAAGCGGAGGCTGCCCGGGATTTAAACCGGCAGTGTGGGACTCAGGATCAGGCTGCTAATCTCGGGACAGTCCCACCCAAATAGGGACGTCTGACAACCCTGACTGAAGGGATTATAAGCCCCAGGAGTATTTTCCTCCTTTCCAAATGGTAAAGGTGAGGGGTGTTACGCTATTCTGGTGAAAAGATATGTTTCAAATGTCTGACTTAATAAGAGATGAGGAGGGTAGGTTCATCTTGGTAAAGGGCATTGCATTAACACTGATAAGTGTATATTTCCCATTCCCCATACTCCCTGGCCAACCTGTTGAGAACCTGGGTAGCATATCATGAGGGGTTGATTCTGTTGGGGGTGTGGTGGGAACTGGAAGCTGACAATGTCCCTTGGAGAGGTTTCTTCTGGTGATCATAAGAGAAACATACCCAGCAAGGGGAAACTTATTAGTTAAGCTTGCAAAATTATTTGAGTTGTGTAGAACAAAGCATGTGTGTATAACTTTAAGAAGTATTTCTAGGTGTAGACACGTGCATATAAATAGTGAGTAAGTGCAGGCAGCAGTGCCACTTTGAGACAACAGCCAGAGTGTTAACATGTATGAGTGTGATAGTCTGTTTACAAATTTATGTAAGTTTAAGTTACTAAGCCTCAATCCAGATGTGTTTGTATGTAATAAAGCTGTTTGAACCAAACCCACAACTGTTCGTCTGTTTTATCCTGACTGGACAAGCAACATAGTATCAGAACCAGGATTGAGAGTGCAACCTCTTCAAGCCATGAGGTGCAGAGTTGATGATGAAGCTATATTGAGCAGGTTGGGTGATATAGTGCTCAAACGATCAAAAAGGGCCAGAAATGAACTTCAGGTAACCAAACTTGGACAAATTATTTATTTTGCAAAGAAAATGAAATGGAGCATTTGTAAGGCACAAAACACATTATTAATCAAATGAGTAGCACAAAACACAGTATTAATCAAATGAAAAGCATAAAACCCATTATTAATTCACTTCCATCTTGTATACCTTCCCTATATTCCTCCTAACACATCCTATCCTTCCCACCTCTCCCTACCCTTTCATTTCCTATTTCCAAATTAGACAGGACAAAAAGACTTATTTCCAGTCATGTCAACAAAAATACCAAAACAACCCTCAAAAATTCTGGCAATCAGTCAACCTCCTCCTAAACCCAGGAAAACCAACCACCCCTTCCCCAACAACTGACAGCACTACTGGCTGTATAGCTACACAATTCAATACCCACTTTATTACCTCCATCACCTCACTGCTAAATAACAAAGTCATTTCCACACTTACCTTACCCCCCCCTCCGGCCCCAGTACTCCTTCTTTCTCTCTTACACCAATCCCAACTAATTATATTCAAAACCTCCTAACAAATAAAACCAAGTACTCCTGCTGAAGATCAGTTACCTGGTGAATTTCTTAAACTTGTTGCTATATCTATCTCCTATCCTGTATCTATTCTTATAAACCACTCCATCTCTGAACAGTATGTCCCCCTTTGGAAAATATCTCATGTCATACCCCTTCACAAAGGAGAACCCTCTACCGACCTTTCTAACTATAGGACTATAGCTATACTTTCTCCACTTGCCAAAATCTTAGAAAAATGCCTACACAAATAGACTCTAGACCACCCTCTAGCACATAACCATCTGTCTTCTACTCAGCATGGCTTCTGATCCAAACACAGCACTAACACTGCCCTATTAAGTTTCATCAGTACTGTAAACCACCTAACCTTAAAAACAATAACCACATTGCCTCTGCCACCTTCTTTGATATGTCAAAAGCCTTTGACACTGTATCCCATCAAATACTCCTAAACAAACTTGCCTCTCTCAATTTCAGCTCTAATATACTTCAATTGTTCCATACCTACCTCTCCAGCAGTAAACAAACCACCTTATGGGAACAAAAACTATCTCCTCTTTTGCCCATCTCTGTTGGTGTTCCTCAAGGCTCCATCTTAGGCCCACTCCTCTTTGTTATCTTTACCAATGATCTCTATAGAGTAGCATCACCTTCCTCTATCATTCAATATGCAGATGATACTTCCCTTATTTTCTCTGCACCTTCAATAAATGAACTCCAAGCAAAGTCTCAGACTGCACTTAATAACATTGTAAAATACCTCTCAGACCACCAACTGATTCTAAACCCAAACAAGCCCAAACTTATGATATATTCAAATTCATCCAATAAAAACAACAAAAGCATCTCTCTATCTTTGCCTCTAATGGTACAAAAATTGAACCTGTCAAATATACTAAACTCCTTGGTGTTACCCTAGACGGTAACCTAAAATTTGACAGATACATTGCTTTAACAATCAAAAAAGTCCACACAAAGTTAGGTGCTCTCTACAGGGCTAAACCATATCTTACTAACCATGCTAGGACAGCTACAGCCAGAACTCACCTACTTTCCACCCTTCTCTATTGTTCACAAGTCTTCACAAACCTTCATAAATCTGATCTTAATAACCTCGAAGCTTGCTATAATAAAATTGCCAAATTTGCCACTAACCTTCCCCATAGAGCTCATCACTGTATAGCCCTTCAAAAACTAAACTGGATTGAGCTCCCAAACTTACTAGCCCTAAACCAACTAATAATAGCTCACTCTATTATTTATAACCCCAACTATTGCCCAGCCCTGTCTAACCTTGTACAACCCTACTCCAACCTTACCTCTCAGGTCTGCTGAAAAAATCTTGCTCAAAGTTGCCAAAACCCACAATGCTTATGGTGATTCTTTATATAGCTATTCCATAGCTAAAACTTGGAATTCCCTTCCCCAGCAATTGCTATCTATAAGTAATACCCACAGTTTCAAACAGCTCCTTACAAATTATTTCTCCAGTCACTGGCTATGCTCTTGTACTACCCCTGGCTAAGCAAACAAACTTCCCGTCTAGTGTGTTCTCCACTTATGCAATTCAAATACTGCTTGACTCTGTTGTTGTTTTGTTGGCACAATATTAGACTGCTTTTTTTGTGGCTTGAAATGTGACTTTTTAATTTGTATTAACTTGATTTTTACACTTTACTATGTTTTTATATATATTTTCATAAAAAACTTTTGTAATACTGTAACTAGCAATATCTGAGTATAAACATTGTAAATATTTCTGGGGGCTTTCTTCCTGGGTCTCCACTGAAAACGGGCTTGGGTTTTAGCCCAGTTGGACATTACCCAGTTACCAAATGTAAATAAATACAATAAATACTATCACTATTTCTTTACCATTAAATAAAAACTATAATAACTTACATTTAACCTTGACATCCTATATAAACTATTATTTTTATCAAATATAAAATTGTTTGTATTAACTCCACTGACTTTACATTTATAATACCCTGTTTTGATCCTGAAGCAATGGTACATGATATTGTTTTTGAAATTTTTTGTCTGTATCTATGTATATGTATTCGCATGGAACTTTTCTCCCTGGGCCTCCATTGAAAAAGGGCTCACTCTGGCCCAATGGACTATCCCAGTTAACAGACTGCAAATAAATAAAATAAAAATAATTAAACAAAGTGTTTGAAAGCAAGATGTTTGATAAAACTATCAGAAATATTTATATGGGGCTCAGAATTACCCCTGGTTTACATAATGAGCATGTTTAACGTAAAACGAGCTCAAGAAAAGTACAATGAGCATAATAAGAGATTAAATGGGCATAATGAGTACAATAAAAGGGCAAAATAAGCTTAAAGAGCAAGGGCAAGGTGACTGCATATCTTTTAGTGAACAACCGTGTTTTGGGCATAAACTATTTTGCATTGATCGGAGCCATTCAAAGCATAACTAGAGTTGTTCAAAGTATCTCAGAGTGTGCAAAGTGTTTGCAGAGTGTATGCTTTATTATGGTGCAATTATTTCAGAGTTTGCTGTGTGCAAAATACAGTTATTTTCCAAAGTACAGTCAAAGTGAAGACATTTCAAAAAAAGTTTCTTGTGCTGTGTACATTTATTCACAGAGTGCCACCATTTCAAAGTGTTTCTTACACCGTGCAGATT
The DNA here is from genome assembly GCF_019279795.1 of Protopterus annectens. Classification (NCBI taxonomy): domain Eukaryota; kingdom Metazoa; phylum Chordata; order Ceratodontiformes; family Protopteridae; genus Protopterus; species Protopterus annectens. Next base: position 257,723,872 of record NC_056727.1, on the reverse strand, counting down.
TATTTAGCAAACTACAGCCATTTTGAAAGGTTCTTGTGCTGTGTACAGTTTATTTGCAAAGTGCATTCATTTTGGTGTTTCTTCCTCTGAGCTTCTTCTGTTGTGTACAGTTTGTTCTCATAGTACAGTCATTTCAGCCATTTCAAAGTATTTCTTACACTGATAAAGAGTAATTTCACAAAGTACAGTGATTTTAAAGTGTTCTTGTGCTATAGGGACTTATTTGGCAAAGTGCAGTTATTTCAGAGAGACTGTTTTGCTATTGGGAATAGTTACAAGTTCTGGCATATATTTATGTGTGCATGTTCGTACATAATTCCAAGCACCTTCACTGCTGTGTGTTGACATGGGAGAGGCATTTCTCAGACCCAGTCCACTTGTGTTTGATCATAATATTGCAGATAATTGGAGAGTATTTGAGCAGGAATATATTTTCATACAAACAGCTTTTTCTGACAAAGATGCACATACAAATGCATTCATTTTGCTTAACTTAGCTGGGTCAGAAGCCATTGAAAGAGACCATTCATTTGTGTATGCACCAGCAGTATATGCAGAAGAAGGGAAAACTGCCATATTGTTGCCCCGGCTGAATCAAGAGATGAGCCTGAGTGCTTGAAACGTAAATTTAGAGAAATGTGCAACCCCTAGACAAATGTTACATTAGACAAGCACCTGTTTTATACAAGAGACCAAAAGCCAGGTAAAACCTTTGCAGCTTATATCACTCACTTGAGAAATAAGGCTAAACTGTGTAGATTTGGTGATTTGAAAGATGAGTTAATAAAGGACAGGCTTGTGTGTGGTGTTAATAGTGCTACAGTGAGAAAGATTTTGCTTCATGACAGTGATTTAACATTGAGAAAAACTATACAGATTTGTCAAATCCATGAGCTCACAGAAAGGCACACAAGTATGCTTGCAAGTGATAAGAGCTTAGTTTCAGCAGCCTCTAGAGCAAGTGTAAACAGCATGCAGCATGTGGCAAGCAGAAGAAAGCCTAAGTGCATGGCAGCTGCAGCCCCTGCAGGTTTTCCTGGGAGGATCCATAACTTTCTAGCAAGTTCAAAGCCTAGCTCACCAAAACGGACAATATCAGTGCAGTATAAGGGTGAGTCAGCAAAATCCAAGTCAAGTCTTATTGTTACCTGTTGTAATTATGGTGCCAATCATGAGTCTAAAAGAGAGAAGTGCTCAGCATTTGATCAGCAATGCCATGAGTGTAAAAAATGGAACCACTTTCAAAAGTTTTGTAAATGAAGCAAGCCTCATTCAGTTATTAAGAAAAGTCATTCAAAAAAGCAGTTGATCGTGCAGAAAGCTGCAGCCCTTCTTTCTATGTAGATGGTGTATCAGTGGTTGGTGAAAAGGTTAATGCAGTAGATTTGTTGGCAAAGAATGAAGTTTGTACTGTCCTGCTCAATGGCAAACCCATGGAGCTCAAAGTGGACACTGGCTCAATGTGTAATGTAATGTCAGCAGAGACATTTGCTAGAGTGAGAGCTGGTGAGCAACTTCATTTGGCTAATTGTGTGAAGCTTGTTGCTTATGAAGGTGAAAAGGTTCAAACCCAAGGTTGAGTAGTGCTTTAATGCTGTTCAGCTGGGAACAGTTACAGCTTGCAGTTTTATGTAATCAGAAGACCTATGCAGTCATTATTAGGTCTCAGAGACAGTTTAAGAATGCAACTGCTTGCTTTTACCAATGAAGTTCATCATGTAAGCACATGTCCCAGTTCCAGCTTCAGTGATGGTATTTTCTCACAGTATGCTGATGTGTTCGATGGCAAGCTAGGCAAACTTCCAGTTGTGTACTCCATGACGGTAGACCTAGAGGTCAATCCAGTGATCAGACCAGCAAGGAGAGTTCCAATAGCTATGCAGGACAAAGTCAAGGTTCAGTTAGATAAAATGGTGCAGCAAGGTGTGATTTGTCCAAACACAGAACCAACTGAGTTGGTGTCTTCCATGGTAGCTGCTCATAAGAAAAGTTCAGATGAAATCAGAATATGCATTGATCCAAGAGACTTGAACAAGCCATTAAAAAAGACCTCATCGTCATATGCATACAGTTTAGGAGGTTGCCACCCTCATGCCAAGTGCCACAGTTTTTTCTGTCTTGGATGCAAAAAGTTCATTTTGGCAAGTAATGCTTGATTGCACATCTTCACTACTGACTTCATTCAGCACACCATTTGGTAGATACAGATTCCTAAGGATGCCTTTTGGGAAAAATTCTGCCAGTGAAGTCTTTCAGCATGCAATGGAGCAAATTTTTTCGGGCTCTCTGTGTGCTATAATAGCTGATGATTTACAGGTTGATGGTAACTGTGAAGCAGAGGATGACAGAAACCTCAGAAAAGTTCTGGACAGAGCACATGAAGTGAACCTGAAGCTCAGTCCTCTGAAATGTAAATTCAGGCTACCAGAAATTACATATGTAGGTCATTTATTTACCAATACAGACTTATGACCAGACCCTTTCAAACAAGTGGCAATTCTTGAGATGCCAGCTCCAGACAATGTCCAATCCCTACAGCATTTCCTTGGTTTGGTTAACTATTTGAGCAAATATATCCCTGACTTTAGTGAATTATCAGCACTTTAAGAGAGCTGACATGTAAAACTGTTGCCTGGTCATGGTTAGAACAACATCAGAAAGCATTTGATAACCTCAAACAGCAAATTGCCAACCCGCCTACATTGAGATACTATGATGTCCATAAACCAGTAGTTCTTTCCTGTGATGCTTCAAATTTCAGTCTTGGTGCAGTTATTCTTCAAGAGGGCATACCTGTTGCCTATGCATATAGAACTCTTACCCAAACTGAGATGCAGTATGCTTAAATTGACAAGAAACTTTTGGCAATTGTGTTCGCATGTTTGAAGTTCCATGATTATATTTATGGATGAGCGATCCAAGTCGAAACTGATCAAAAACCTCTAGTCACTATTTTAAAGAAACCTATGCATACCGCTCCAGAAAGACTGCAAAGAATGATGCTGAGATTACAAAAGTATAATTTCAAAATGGTCTAAACAAAAGGCAAACTTCTTTATTTGGCTGATACCTTATCCAGATCACCCAGAAATAACAGAGAATAGCTTGATGCAGATAATTTTGACTTTGATGTCATGGAAGTGCATAATTTTTCTACCATGAGACTTGATAAGCTAAGAGATCATACAAAGACTGATCCAATTTTGCAGAAGCTCAACAACTTCATTAATGTTGGATGGCTGTCAAAGCAATCTTTTGTACTGCCAGAAGTACGACCTTATTTTCCATACAAAGACGAGATGCTGATGGAAAATGGTATTATTTTCAAAGGTCTAAAAGTAATTGTTCCTACTTCCTTACAACATGAATACATTCAGATTTTGCATCGTGGCCACCCAGGTTCTGAAGCTACCAAAAGAAGGGCAAGAGGACTAATATTCTGGCCTTCTCTGTCGAAAGACATTGGTAAAGTGCTTTCATCTTGTTCAGTATGCAATAGTACTAAACCGCATTTGCAAAAACAGCCACTTCAGCTAAACCAGATTCCTGAACTATCTTGGTCAACAGTAGCCACTGACATATTTGAATGGAACAATCAGCATTACCTAGTGTTGGTAGACTTTAATTCTAACTGGTTTGAGATTGATTTGCTACCTAATCTAACGTCCAGTGCTGTTATTGTTAAGATGAAACATCATTTCTCATTCCATGGTAGTCCACACAAAGTTATTTCTCTACGGTACCCACTTTACTAGTCAAGTATTCTAGAAATTTGCAAAAGAGTGGGACTTTATCCATATTACTAGTAGTCTGGAATACCCACAGTCAAACGGCCTTGCTGAATGTGCAGTACAGAGTGCAAAGCAATTACTAGAAAGATCAAAGCATGACAATACCGATATCTTCTTGAATTTACTTAATCTCAGACATATACCCCAAGACAACCAACTAGGCTCACCTGCTCAGAGACTTCTAAGTAAACCAGAACAAGATTAACTATCAGTTCTAGTTTGTTGGCACCTAATGCTAAAAACACCAGAGCAATCAAAGCCCAACTTTTTACCTCATTATATCCGAGTGACGCTTCCATGTGCATCTGCAGTTAACTCCTACCGACACCTCTAGGCTTCAAATATTGCTTGTTAATATTTGCAGCAATAATTCCAAACCATGCTATGTACAAGGTTTTAAAAGATTTCATCTTAAAGCTTACATAATAGCAAACTCAACTCCATTAATATTTGACCTCTGTCTAGTACAGGTAAACAGATATTAACTGTTTTTATGATATTAATTTATATAGATATAATTTTTACATTTTTCTAAATATCTCAACAACCAAGTAATGCAGGCAGAACTCATTAGCATCATATAAAAGCTGTCAGCTAAATTAATAAAATGCTGCTGATAGTATGTGTGTAACTTTAGTGGTTGCAGTGATATTGTAATTGGTTTACAAAATATTACAAATGTAACAGTGTTTTGTGTGACTTATAAAATTAATTTTAAGACCTAGAGCCTAACAAATACTACTACTATAAAAATAATTTGTGGTGAAGAGTTTGCCATTTATACTTCTTTTATAACCCCTATGGTTCCAGACATATGAACATTTGTTTGAAATGTGAGGACATAATTTGATTCTGTCAAAAGGCTTAGCTCTGCCCATTGGAAGTCACAGTGCAAACTTCCTGAGTGCCATTGGAGTGAATGACTTAAGAAGCTTTCATTTCAGAAGTCCAGCTATGATAAAACAAACAGATTTCTTTGTCTCTTGAAAGAAGGATAGACACTGAGGATGCAAACGGCGAAATGCTTTGATGGAATTAGTCAAATAAGAGGTATATGTACCGAATTGAGATCCTACTTAGTGGAATCTGAGGGTATAGAATACAGGAGAAACCGCAGGCATCTTCTTCTGGTGTCTGAACTGATATCACAGCATTGTACCTGTGATACAGACTCTAGATCTCAGAGAACCCTGACAATGTTCATACTGAAGAACATTTCTCAGTATCCATTCTCATTCCTGATAATGTCCCAGATGTCCCCAAAGTTGAACATTCCTTGAAGACATTCTCTGTTGCTAGATCCAATTCTGATTTTAATGTTACATGATCAGGCCATATTTCTAGACCTAATGTAAAATACACAGCAACCTGGACATGATTGTTTCATATGTGTATTTTGCATGATTGCATGTCAAATAATTAGTTCTATATAATTGCATGTCAAAAGATCTTTTCTGTATAATTGCATGTCATTGAATACTGTCATTTGGTGTATGATCTATTCCTCAAAGAGGGAGGATGTAGAACAGAGCGTGCATATGTAACTTTAAGAAGCATTTCCAAGTGTAGGCATGTGCATATAAATAGTGGGCACGTGCAGGCAGCAGTGCCATTTTGAGAGAACAGCGAGAGTGTTAACATGTATGAGTGTAGTAGTCAGTCTGTTTACAAGTTTATTTAAATTTAAGTTATTAAGCCTCAAGCCAGATGTGTTTGTATGTAATAAAGCTGCTTGAACCAAACTCACAACTGTTCGTCTGTTTTATCCTGACAGGTTGAACGACATCCATTCTTTATTGGGGTTACCTGCAAATGCTTTCATCTATTACTCTTAGATTTCATTCTTGTTCTAGAATTCACAAAATTTTTATCTCTAAGGAACACGCTTATTAGGAAATGTCCAAGCAAGTGGCTCCAATATTCTTCTCAGATCATGCCCCTTTGAGATTACACTTGAAGCTTCTAGATCTAATAGTTGACAGGTATTGGAAAGTTAACTTGTCTTTATGTAAAATACCAGTCTTTGACAATATTTTGAGGAAACGCTTTTGCATTTGGCAGGGGTTAGCTAGTTTAGATAATGTTAATATAGCTTTGTACTGGGACAAGTTTAAATCTCATTTAGCAGAAATTATTACATTTTAAACTAGAATAACCTTAACTAATAGGAAAGCTAAGTTACATTCTCTTCAAGAAAACTTTTGCCTCCTCAAGTTCAAGTTTGTAATGGTATCCATGGAGCTGTGGCTCTGATGCAGAGCTTTAGGGAAGGATTGGATGACCACTTTGAATTTAAAGCTGCTCAAGCATAGAATGCATTAAAGCATAAGCAGTTTGATTTATCTTCCTCAAACAGCAAATATTTAGCCTTTCACCTAAGTAATCAAGTTGCTAGTGCATCTCTAAATCAGATAAAGGACCCAGGCACTGGTATGTTTTACACCACCCCTTTGGGCATCAGTGCTGTCTTAGAGAAATATTTCACTGGGGTTATATTCTGAAAAGGCTGACTCCCAGGTGCTTTTAAGAGATATAGATTTTCTGCATTTTGAACCAACAGACTGCCCTTAGTCTTACTACCCCTATATCCTCTCAGGAGATTGCAGATACATCTATGGAGAAAACACCTGGGGCAGATGGGATACCTGTGGAGATTTATTTGAGATCTAGAGAAAGGTTTCTAGAAAACTTTAGCCAGTTGGATTCTGCAGGGTATTGCTCTTCTCCGATTTCGGTAGGAGGCAATTCTTGTGTTAATATGCAAGCCAGTCTGGGATACCATCCTTCCTTCCTCTTATAGGCTTATATCTACCTTAAACTATTGTTATAAGTTACAAAAACAAACCCAACTGCAGCAACCAAACAAAACTGTAAAACTGTAAAATTCCCAAAAGCAGGCAGAAGGCAGCTCGATATGCAGCTAAATCCAAAAACTTGATGAATCAGCACGTAATCATACCAAAAAACTTTATTGCAGAGAAAGAAAGTTAGCGCTTTCACAGTAATACTATACCACTTCTTCAGACAAACATGAATGGGGACAGAATAACTTATATACAAATGACATCATCTCAAACAGCTTAACAGCCAATAAAACAAACATTCATGCAGCCACATTCTCAGCTTAAAGGCATATGAAGTAGATAATATTTACTGGCATAAAATCTGATAAAAAATAAAAAATAATAATAAAAACATTAACACAAATAAATAAAACATGAAAAATATTCATAAATATATAAACAAACAACAGTAAATGCCCTACAGCTGGTTATTCCTTAATACAGGCTTAATGGGGACATGATCATTCAACCCCATAGCTAGGTGTGCCCCCAACCTCAAGATCCACTGCAACTCGACCTCCTCAGTACGAGTCTCTATATTACCATCATATATTGTTGTTCTAATCCTGCTCTGAATTCAAATTCCTCATCTCTCATCTTATTTTCTACTTCTCTACATTTTATCAGTCACCATCAGCAACTTCAGCAATTTCATGCAGTGTGACCAGAGTTTGATGGCTCTACCCACAGTTGTGAATGTACTCTTTGTTCTTGTACACTGGCACTGGAATGCCTATTGTCCAGTCATCTTGGGGTATGACTTTCTCTCCATACTGCTATTAGTACCCTATGGAGCCCTTTCTCCCCTAACTCACTCAGCATCTTGAACATATCTGCTGTGACCTCATATGAGCCTGCTGCTTTCCCTGATTTTATTTTCCGTTGTGCTGTTCTTAATTTTTCTAGGGTAAGCTTTTCTTCCTCTTTCATTGTAGGCTGCATTTGGTGCAGTACAGCTCCTGTGGAGTTTTTTCTTCATTCAGAAGCTGCTGGAAGTACTCCTCCCATCTGCCATTGATGTCTTCTCAACTGGTGAACATGTTGCTGCTGGTACCCCTTATGACGTGTACATGATGACTGTCTTATGTGTCTTTCTGTCTTTGCCTTGCAACATGCTAGAGTTTCTTTATGCCATCTGCTGATCGACTTTCCGGAAGCTGGAAGAGTACCTCTGATCTCTTGCTCTTTGTTATGGAAATGGCTGTCTTAGCCTATTCTTTAGCCAACCAGTATTCCTTCTTAGTCTAGGCTATCTTTTCTCTCTCCCACTTTTTCCTGCACACCTTCTTTTTTGATAATTTCCTGGACTTCTGCATTCCATCACCAGCTTTCCTGATGTACCTTATTTCCATACCTGGCTCTGCTGCATATCTGTTCTATAGTCCTCACACATGCTGTTTTGGGGTGCTGACATTCTTCTTCTACAACTCCCCCCTTTCCTCTTTTTCCTGAGGTGCTACAGCCCTGAATATTTCCTTGACCTTCTGTGCTTTCACTCTAGTAAACTTCCAGATCTTCAGCCTGGTCTTTGTTGACCTTAGAGCCTTTTCTGACCCAGCTTGCAACTGATTGTGGAAGCCATTGATTTCTGCTGTGGGCTGACTGTTTCACTAGGGCTGATTTTGCAATTACTGATTCTACTCCACTGCCCTTTCCTTACTAGGAGGAAGTCTTTCTAAGTTGCATGTTGGCCACACTTGTATCTGATCTTGTGAGTTTCTTTCTTGCTGAACCATGTATCGGTCACCATCAACCCATTTGCCAGACAGAAGTCTAGAATGACCTCTCTCTCTTTTTGTTGCTGCATCCATGTGGATAACCAGTCAGGGTCCATCTGATAATGTGATTATCAAGGCAGATTTTTCTCTTTCGGGTTCTACAATGCTATCATGCAAATGATCTGCTTTGGATGCCATGGTCAGTTTCTGCAGTGGGATTCTGTCCACACTCATCATCTGGGTGGGGGTAGACTTGCAGACACTCGTGGTTATCTGTGAACGCTGTAATAGCTTCATCCTTCTCTCTTCTATCACTGGTCTGGTCATTCATCCTTCTGCAAATATGTATTTGGGTATCTAGCCAAATATGGATGTAAGTCTGGTTAAATGGTTCCAATAACCCCAGGGTAGACCTAAATCTGCTTTTTGTTATATTTAGTTTTGGAGTTTTAATTATTAACTATATGCAGTAATGCTTGAAATATGTAATTCTTATGGATCAATAACCTGTTATTAACCTATGAACCTACATAACTGTAATTCTAAGGCATAGGCCACATTCAATTTATTTAGTGCCCAAACATAGTGAAAAAGTTCAACATCTAAATAATAAACTACCTATTTTTATTACATCTCAGCTATTTGAATATGCTATACATCTTTCCATGTTAATCTTTCTAGAAGATTACCCGCTTGCAGCTAAAGTTAATACAGTTTGCTGGCATATTTTTGTAAAACTAAGGTTGCTGCCTTTTGCCATGGCAAAAAAAGAAATGAAAAAAAAAAAACAGACAATAACCGCATCCATTATACCCCTTTCACAACCATCACACCCATTTTGTGAGTAAATGGGAACATCACTGGCAGTAGGAAGATTTTTTTTTAATTATCCACACTTACTTAATTGCATCTCATTACAGTTATGCTTTTGTTTAAAAAAAGATGTAGAAGGTGATGATTTACACACTCTGGCATCCTGTTTATGCTGCCAAACAAAAAAAAAAGGAATTTCTACAGTATTGCCCAGACTGCCGGACAAACGTTTTGATTTCCAGATGGTTAAAAAAAAAGAAGATAGGTGGCAACTATATGTAAAACTGCTGTATTTTACATTGCTACATGTATATATTCCACTACTTGCTGTCTTTATACTTGTAACAGTGTTCACATTCTGATGACTATTAGTAATGTTTATGTTCTCCTGTTGGTTACCTTCTTAATAATAATAACAATGTCTATATTCTGATGTCAGCTTTTTGCCAAAATGTCACATTTCATAACTGAGAAAGTTCTCAGGCAGTTCACTTACCCAGTTAACAAAACAGATCCACAGTTACTAAATTATCTGTTTACGTCTGTATTGCCTTTCCAGCTGCTAACTTATGGTTTTGTAGAAAATTACTTATCAGTCCATCCATCCATCCATCTGTTCTCTGATAACTGCTTTACCACATTTAGGGTTGCCAGGGACCCATGATCTGTCCACCCCCAAAAAATACATGCACACCTGCAAGCGGTTTTGCTAATTACCAATCCACAGCATGCTTTCAGAACATGAGAGGAGAGAAAAAATTCACTTTGTGAAAACACAGATAGATGTAGGGAGGTCATGCAGACACTGTTCAGAAGGTGCCCCAGCCATGAACTGAACTGGAGGGCAAGTACTGGGAGAGGCAGGAATGTTAACTGCTGTATCACTGTATCCCCTACCAACTTACTTCAAGTTACTAAATCCATTCTTTATGACATAATGTTACTGCTCCATAACCACCAAAACAGTTTTGTTGGCCTGAATGCAACAGTAAAGTAAAATGTAAAAAAGTCATAGGTATTCAGAAGATTTGTAGCTGAAACCCTGGTATGTCTTTAAATGGTTATCTGCATATGTCACCCAGCTGGTCTTACCTTACTGCAAAACAATACATTAAATGCACTGTTTCTGCTGTATCTTGTGATAGGTTGCCCTGACTTCATTTGAGCAGATGTCTCTTCAGCTATTCTCCCTTGTCACCCTTGAGACATATACTGCATTTCAATTAATTTCCTTAAACTAAGTAGCTCTGTAGAAACACAGCAAGCAGTAACCCAGTAACCAGTCTAATAAAAACAACTCAAAGAATAAAAAGTATTTAACATTAACTTTTGATTACATTGTTGCTGAATAAACAGGTGGTGTTTTGTACATTGCCATAGCTCAGGACCAGGTTCTTTTCTGCAGGGACTAACCTTTCTCTGCTAAGCTGTACTGCAAGCTGATTTACTACACTTCCCACCCACCACCATATAAATAAGTTTATTGACCAAATCATATATCACCTCACCCACAGCCCCACTCATACCATAAACTGTTGTGACCAAACATGTCACCTGACTCTTCACTACCCAAACCAGTCAATATAGCCCACCAATTAAAGCCTAATAAATAATCAATTAATTTAAAACCAGACAACAACAATCTTTTTTCCACATCCTTCTCTTATTAGCCTCCTACCCAGTAGGTACATCCCAATATTTTTTGTAGTTCTCTTCCTCCCATTTCTTCTCTATACTTTTTTATACAACTATTTCACACATCCCATGATGTATATTCATCTTCCCCTAATAGAAACTTTAGCCATCCTAAGCCAATCAACTACTTATTAAATATGCCCTATGAACACTCAAACCAAGTCCGCTAGAAAAAAAACAACTTACCCTCCTCCTGTCAAGAAAAACATCTCCCTAATCTGGCCATCTCTCTTTAGCTTAGACAAATCATACTCAAAAATATTTATTAGTAACCTACACCAAAATCAAAACTTCACACTCCAGTGCAAAAACGTACCTAAACTACTCCATAAACGGTTTACCTTCAAAATGTCGAATGCCGTAATGTCTAATATTCATTTGGTTGAAAAAAAACATCTAAACCCAAAACATTGAATGATCAAAATGTCTAAAATCATTTAGTTGAAAAAGCAATGAGATCACCTCTACTATTGTGCCCCCCACACCCCCTACTTAAATATACCAACTCCGATATCGCACTACAGCGCAGAAATGGGCAAATTTGATAATTTTGACATTGTGAGTTTAGACTAATTTTATTTCAACATTTTGATCATTCAATATAGTGCATTCAACCAATTCATTTTCAACCATTTAGCATTCAACATTTTGAAGGTAAACCCTCCATAAACTCAAAAAGTCCATCACTCATCTTAGTCAACTAATCGATAGTGGAAATGTACACTGCAACCCTGGCCCAACTCTAGTCCCACTATACAGATCCAACACCCAATTTACCCAAATCCCCTGCATAAAAACTCCCCTCAACAATCCTCTAAAATGCAACAAATGCCAGTTTCTTCTTCCAGTGTAAAATATATAATATCAATGCTGCAGCATCTGCAATAAGATATCACAGCTTAATGCATGGATTGAATTCCATCAACCCCACATCCCAGTTATCACTGAAACCAGGTTAAGACCTATAATTAAAGATAAAGAGATCATTCCTCCAGGTTACACCATCATTAAGAAAGCCTGCATAGCAAAACAGGCTGAGAGTGTGACCATCATCTTTCAAGCCACCTTACAAACCCACCTCCCAACTAATCCAAACACAGCAATGAAGAAATACTAATAGAGAAACCTCTACATAAACAATCAAAAATCCATAAGCATACTAGCTGCCTTCACCCTCCCCCCCAAAAATACAAAGAATACTGAAAACATACTTAGGCATTTATCATCTTCTTTCAACCAAGAAACTATCCTGCTTGGTGACCTTAAAGGGACAATCCCATTGTTTAAAATCCGGGCTGAATTTAGTCCAACCAAAGCCATACCCACTTTTACAACATCACATAATTCCTGCCCACAGTGTCGGTTTACTTTAATTATTTTGTACATCCTCTTTCCCAGTCTCTTTTTTTTGTTCCCATCTGGAATGAAACTTTCAATTTCCATTCCTGTCAATACTCATCAGCAGCAGAAGTCTTATGTTCATAAAATTTAAGGAGATTACATGTGCATCCTCAACCTCTTAGTGCTAGAAGTCTGGAGAAACCCGGACAAAATGGGGGGACCAAGGCTCAAAAATAGGGATAGACTTTAAATATTGCTTTGCTAGAATAACAGGGTTTGTGTTAACACACATTTTTCATGAAGGATATGACGTCTGAAACTCAAACGTATGTCATTAGTTAGTCACTTCAATCCCCAGAACATGAAAGTGATTTGCCAGAAAATCACATATTTTATGAGGAACACACCAAAGATATGAGGCAAAAATCTGGATAGTCTGTGAAAATCTGGACAGTTGAAAGGTAAGCTTGGAGTAGAACTGTGGAGCTTGGACTCTGAATGACCATCATTATTTTGCACTCACTAAGCAATGCTGTTTAGCGAGTGTAAAATAAAAAAAGAAGAAAAAAAAATAAAACTGTGTGTGTGTGTGTGTGTGTGTGTGTGTGTGTGTGTGTGTGTGTGTGTGTATGTGTGTGCATGCATGCAAGAACGAGCAAGATCAATCCAGCTGTTATTTTATACTCGCTAAGCAGCTTTTTAGCGAGTGTAAAAGAAACATAAAAAAGTGTGCCTGTGTACATTTGTTTTTCTGAAAGTGTGTGGATGTGTGTGCGTGGTTCCGTGAATGACAGCAGAAGTGTGTGTGTGTGTGTGTGTGCGTGTGTGCGTGCGTGTGTGTGTGTGTGTGTGTGTGTGTGTGTGTGTGTGTGTGTGTGTGTGTGTGTGTGTGTGTGTGTGTGTGTGTTTGTGTGTGTATATACACTACTAGCATTAATATAGAATATTTTTAAGCCCTTAGCTTCCATTTATCAATAGTTGTTCAGTAACAGTGTTTTGGTTAGGCCAGTGTTTGAATACACATTACACTTAACTAGGTTTGAATTTTTTGAATCGGCCCCACATCTCTCCTAGTGTGTAATGTATGAAAAAATGTTTGCAGTTTCTGTGCTGTCATATCTGTAGACTGAAGTAATGTGCACGTGGCAGTAATAGTACATTTAGCAAATATGTATATGTAAGTAATGCATGTGAACGTTGTGGCATTATTGTGGAATAACCATCTGTCCAGAAAGTATTCTGAGAGCCTCGTTGTTTCTAAGAGTTCCATTATTGCCTAATAGTGTCTACCCGGAACAATATTATTATGCTTAGAAAATCGGCTACCTGAATCATCACTTTGTATGTTTTAATATGCAAATATTTATGTGTTCCTATGTTCATAGGATCATGGGAGATTACCAGGCTAATGGCTCTGGGGCCTTTACAAGCCTAGCCAAGAGTTTATCCCCAGAAAAGAAACAACAATCAGCACCCATTACCCCCTGTCAATGAGGGACACAGGTGGAACCCCTGAGACAAATTTGTGTTTGCCCATCCACTCATCAAGGTTGTGCTTGAAGAGGGTAAGCAGCGTACTTTGCTTGACATGTATGGGGAGTCTATTCCAGAGATGGGTCAGCCTCTGGGGAACAAACCTATTCCTCCAGCAGGTTTTGTTAATGTCACATATTAGATTTAAGCCTTGTGATCAGGTACTATGTGAGGAGTTAGACTTACGGATATGAAGCATCTCTTGTAGAGCAGGGTCTGAGATTGCCTTGTAGGTGAGACATGGGTCACCTCTGAGCAATCTGTATGATACAGAGTAGAGTGATAGTGATTTGAGCCTGTCCACATAGGACAGGTGTTGGAGGCCATGGATTCTCTTTGTGAGGTATTTCTGTGGTCTTTCCAGTTGGTGCAGGTGTTTACAGAGGTACATACCAAATAGGGCACTGTACTCAATTATTAGCCTAATGAGGAAGGAGTACAGAGAGGTACTAACCTCCTTTTTTCTGGATGCAATGAGATGAACCAAGTAAAAGGCTTTTCTGACCACTGCTGCTACATGATGTTCAAATGTGAGATTGTTGTCAACTTCTGTATCCAGGTCTCTCACCACAGGTTGTGTGCTTAGGGGGTTGCCGCTAATATGGTAAACAGCAGGGGCCATGTTTTTGCCGAATGGTATGATAATACATTTTTTTGCATTTAACTTAAGGTCATAACTTTGGTACCAGTCATTTGCTGCTGTGAGACCCTCTTGAAGTATATTAACATCATTTGGGGAGTCAATGACAGCACCCAATTTAAAGTTGTCTGCAAACTTGGTCAGCCACAGGCCTTTTATCTTTGCCTGGACCTCTGAGAAGTAGATGCCAAACAATAGGGGTCCCAGGACAGATCCCTGGGGGATACTACTAGTGACAAGTCTGCTATCGGAGGTAGTGGTGCCTATTTTGACCTTGTGGGTCCTATCAGTGAGCCAGTTGGCCACCCACCTGATGAGATAGGGATTTACACCAAGTTCTGTTAGCTTTTCAATGATGCCTGAGTGGGGGATTGTGTCAAAGGCTTTGGCCAAGTCAAGGTAAGCTGTGTGTACTGACTTTCCTTCGTCCAGTGCCTTGGTGACAGTCTGAAAAAAGTCAATCAAGTTCAATAGGCAAGATCTGCCCTTGACAAATCTGAACTGGGTGGGGTCAAGTACTTGGAGATTGCCTATGTCTTTGTTTATGAGGTCCATAATAATACGTTCCATGGCCTTACAGATCAGACTTGTCAAGCTAACGGGGCGATAGTTACCAGGGTCAGTAGTGGCACCACCTTTGTGCAAAGGGATGACAAGGGCAGTTCTCCACTCTGCTGGAATGAAGCTTGTACTTAGGCTATGGTTGAATAGGATGCTCAATGAAGAGGCTAGTTCTTGATGGAGATGTTGCAGAATACAGCCGGGAATACTATCAGATCCCATGGAAGCTGTGTTCTTTGCCTTGGATAGGGCCTTTAACACTTTATCTATGGAGATGTGAGGTGAGGGGCAAGTATCAGTGATGTTGAATGGGCCTTTAAGAGGGGAACAGGAGGGTGAAGTTTGCACTGAACCTGTTAGCAGGTTGGCTAAGTCAACAGGATCAGTGTAAGTGGCACTGGCAAGAACTAATTTGGAACAAACCTGGGCTTTGCCATGGAGGTTTCTGACATAACTGAAAAAGGCTTTGTGGTTAGCCTTTGTTTCAGAGGCTAGTTTGGATTCATAATTGGCTTTGGAGGTTTTCACTAGTGATCTAATTTGCTTGTTGAGGCTAAGGAGAGAGTTTTTCCAATTTGGAATTTGTGCCTTTTTACCCTTGGACAACAGTTTCTTCCTTTTGTTATAAAGCTTGTTGATAGACGATGTCCACCACATAGGTTTGTGTTTCCTTGAGGAGCAGGTTTTAGTTCTGTTGGGTATGGCTGAGTCTATGCATTTGTACAGGTGCTTGTATACTGCACTGGCATACTGTTCAGCATATTTGTCTGCATCTTCTGAGTAGGGCAGTGGTGTGAAGCTACTGATAAAATCCCTTAGAAGGTTGTAGTCAGTTTTTGAAAAGTTGGGCGGGATAGACACTTCAAATGAGACAGACCGATGGTCTGATCTCACCAGCAAAGAACTTACTATGGGGGTGGTTCAGCAGTCACCCATGTTGGTGAGAACCAAATCTAGAATGCTATTTCCCCTTGTGGGGGATGAGACAAGCTGGTCTAGTGCATTACAAATGATGAAATCAAGGAATCGTTGGGTGAGTGCACTAGACCAAAAATAGTTCACCCAGTTTATGGTAGGGTAGTTGAGGTCACCAAGGATCAGGGTGTTAGGGGGTACCTTGATGGACTCGAGTAGGTCCAGGTAGGAGGAGTGGGTGTCCTGAGTTATGGAGGGTGGGTCTGTAGCTGGCTATAACTTGTATGGGTGCCTTCCCAATTGTCAATTGCACCTGGAGAAGGTCTAGTGCATCATGCTGGCAAACCATTCTAGAGGTGTGCTTGTCCTTAATGAAAATAGAAACTCCAGCACCCTTAGTCTTCCCGACCTCATTTTGGGGTTGGAATGTGTGGAATGAGGTATAGCTTGGTAAGGCAGGGGTGCTCTCAGCAGCCTTGAACCAAGTTTCTGTGACTGCACAGATGTCAGCATCTTCCAATGCTAGAGAGCCTCCAGTGAGTGCATTTTCAGGTTAAGGCTCCTAGTGTTAAGAAGCATGGCCTTCAACTTGCTTTTTGACAGATCTTGAAGATTTATCTGTGAGGCATTGCCTAAAAAAGGCACAATGGAGGAGGCAAGAGCCTTGGCTCGAATCCTGAATCCCAGGGGTGACAAGTGGAGGCCATCTCTGACAAAGCATCGAGGTCTGTCAACCATGTCATCCCAGGCAGACAGATACTGGATCCCTTTGGAATGACACCAAAAACTAAGCCAATTGTTGAAGTCAATTATTTTTTGTTGGTATTGTGGTATCATTCTTGGTGAAGGTAGGATGCTGCTTAGGGCTGGGGTCATACCTGTCTGGGACACATACTCTGACAGCTCAATCATTTCTCTCTTTATATAGTCCAGGGAGGTACATCTCACCTCATCCAAACCAACATGAACAATGACAAAGTCATACTTGTACTTGTTGTGGAGAGACTTAAGTGCATGCATGATGTGGCAGATTCTGGCACAAGACAGACAACTGACTGTGACCTTCTCCTTATCAAGCCTGGTGAGGGGGACATCAGTGTGTCTCACAATTGAGTCACCAATGACTAGTATGCTTGGTTTAATATTGTGCTTTATGGGCTGTATGAGTTTATTGTTATGCCTTATGGGCTGTGTTTGTGAGACACTGGTGTGTTGTCTGCTGTCTGTGATGTGTTTGGTGTTGTGTGTGGAATGTTTGTGAGTGTGTTTTGGAGGTATCTGCTGTTTAGGTAAGATGTTCTTCATGTTTCACTGTTGCAGTTATCACATTTGAGTTATCTGCTTGCAGTAACCCCTCAGTCGGCCTGATTAACAAAGTCTTGAGTCCTGCGTCGGTTGCTGTCTCTTCTTCCATGACGTCAGGTCATCAGGGGTATAAAAAATGCAGCCGATGCCATTACATCAGTCTTTCTTGCCGTGCAGTGCCTGAAGCAGAAGTGGTTCGCAAGTGCCAGTTGGCTGACTCCTGAAATTTTTGTTTTCGAGTTTCAGAACCAAAGTTTTCAACTAAAAGCTAAGTACCCAGATGGGGAAACTTTTTCTTGCTCTAAACTGATGTCAGTAAAAGTAAATAATTGCATTTCTTGTGGAAAGCAAATACCTCATAAAGATTTTCATTCGTATTGTATTCCTTGCCTAGGCCCTGACCACAACATACCTCGCTGTCGGTTTTGTGCCTTATTTAACCTGAAACTATCTGTCTTCGGTATGTTTTCGCTTCTAAATATTTTGGTGCTCGGTTCAATTATACTGATATGTCTTCGGTAAGCCATCCGACTACCGACATTCTGAAAAAACGCAAAGATAAAGACAAAGACAGGCCGCCTAGGTCCAAAGCTGCCGACGACGCTTCTCCTAAGGCAGTCACCAGTTCACTGATACTCAGTGAGGTGCTTTCGCAGCCCCTGATACCCGCTACTTCAGATTCGCAGGCCTCTACTGAAACCCATTCAGAGTCCGGTATGCAGCAAGATGCTTCAACTGTGGAACCTGCGGATGTCTCTACCTTGGATGGGTCCAGAGCTGCTGTGCAGGCACCGGCTTCTGAGGGTGTATTCAGGCCTACTGACTTGCATATTAAACCGACGCCATCTTCCACTTCAAGGCCTAAAACCCAAACCATGCCTAGAAAACTGACACCCAGACCACATGGTCAGGCCTCTATGCCTAAAAAACAAATGATAAGAATGGTTGAAGACCTTATTACCATAATCAGGGGAAGCCAACCTTCCCCCTCTAAGAGACCCAGGACTGAGTTTGCTTATGATACTTCTGACCAGGATTCTGAAATTTCTGTTTCCTCTGATGACCAGGTTTACTCTTATCTACCTATGAGGATTCTGATGCTGAGGACTATATTCCCTCTGCTTCCCCTCCAGAGGATTTATCTTTTGGTGAAACCTTGCATACTCTCAGGAAGCATTTTCACTGGGAAAGTCAGGATATCTCTGATTCTAAAAAGAGGCTTAGGGATTTCTTACTCCTGCCCCAGCACAGGCCTTTAGCCATTCCTCCTGTACTAGACGTTGATGATGCTTTTTCGGAATGTAGCTTGGCCCCTGACTCTTTACCTCCTGCTCCTAGAAAACCTGATAGATATTACAGGGTTCCTGACTCTCACAAGTTCCTTTTCAAAAATTGTACTGCGGATCCTGAGACCATTTCACAGGGACCCAAGAGCATCAAGGCTACTACTGTCAAAAATCCTACCCCCTCTTTTAGAGACTCCAGGGCGCTGGATGGATGGGGTGAGAAGGTATACACTTCTGCAACTTTGGCCATTAGGGCCTTAAACTGCCAGTTTCATATGTTAAAGTATCAGCAGCATATTACTGAATTACTTAAACAAGAAATGTTGTTGATTCCTGATTGTGATGAAAATAAGGATTTACAGGATTTAATGCATTCTGCTGAACAAGTTGGAAAACATACTTTGCAATGTGGTTTTGATTCACTAGAGGCATCTTGCAGGGCTGCTGTAACTGGGTCTGTACTTAGAAGGTATGCCTGGCTTAAGGAGCAATCCTTGCCATATCATGTTAAAGCTAAATTACTGGATGCTCCCTTAAATCAGGACCACCTGTTTTGCAACAAGGCAGAAGAAGTTCTTAAAAAGATGGAGGAAAAAGCTAAATCTATGCAAACTGTTAAAGATTTTTTACAAGTACAACCTCCAAGATTTAGTAGATATTGGCCTTCTAAGAAGAGGTCCTTTTCTGCCTCTTCCAGACCTTCTCAGTCTAAACCCAGATCCAGCAGAGCACCCAGGCTTCAGTCCCAGGGTACGCACAGGACTAAGTAGTGGGGGGGCCTCCACTTCCAGATCTGGGAGTAATAAAACTCCCCCTATGGTAAACTGTCTCAATGACTTCTTTTTAAATCTTCCAAGCACTTCTCAACTGACTGCTCCTTTGGGGGGAAAGATTGCTCCTCATGCAAAGAACTGGGAACTCATTACCCAGGACAAATGGGTTGTAAATATAGTGTCCCAAGGATACAGATTTCACTTCCACACATTACCAACACCAAGCAGTTGGCCAGATCTACCCCCAAATCAGTGGGCAGAGGCCCAAAAGCAAGTACTCTCTCTCTTAAGCATAGGGGCTATTCAATTGGTATGAAAAGACGAAAAGGGACATGGTTTCTACTCAAAACTTTTCCTGGTACCCAGAAAAGACAATTCATGGTGTCCTTTCCTGGACCTGTCTACTCTAAACACCTTTTTGGTGATTCCAAAATTCAAGATGCTGACTCTTCACCAGTTGCTTCTTATGCTAGGCAAAGATGCCTGGTTGGCAACACTAGATTTAAAGGAAGCATACCTGCACATCCCAATCAGGGAATCTTGCAGAAGATACCTACGCTTCAAAGCAGGCAACATGCACTGTCAGTTCTCTGCACTGCCCTTTGGCTTATCTACTGCACCCACGGTATTCACAAAGTGCCCAGCTCTGGTCACTGCATTTTGCAGGCAAAAAAATATTCAAATATACCCATACCTGGACGATTGTCTAATTCAGGCAGAAAGCCAGGACATACTTTTGAATCATCTGGCCTTTGTACAAAGGGTGCTAACTTGTCTGGGATACACCATAAACAAAAAGAAATCACACCTGGTACCATGTCAACAAATTATATTCCTGGGAGCAAGCTTGAATACAACTTCCCAGATGGCTTTCCTCACGCCAGAGAAACAAATTCATTTGACAACCTACTTCAAACAAGTGGCCACAAAAACCCTGCTATCTGCAAGACAAATACTACAAGCCTTGGGGTTCATGGCCTCCTGCATTCTTCTAATTCCGTATGCAAGACTGCATATGAGGAAACTTCAATGGTATCTAAAAAGCCTATGGTGTCAACATTCTCAGGATCTAGAAGCAATGATTCCTATCATACCCTGCCTATGCCTAGAGTTCCTTTGGTGGGCAGAAGCCTGCCACCAAAACAAGGGACTGCCATTCTCACTACCCCCTGCCGTCCAAACCCTAACAACAGACGCATCAAAATATGCATGTGGGGCTCACCTGGCAGTTTTTTTTACTGTTTTTTTATTTCTCCATATCTTTTGGGTTTCTAATACCATGACAGGAATGGATATCATTCCTAAATCAAAGTACAATTAAAATTCATGAAATTAATATTGTTTCATTCTTTGATGTCAGTCAAAAGTGCAAATCAAAGTGCAATCAAAATATGCATGTGGGGCTCACCTGGCAGTTTTTTTTACTGTTTTTTTATTTCTCCATATCTTTTGGGTTTCTAATACCATGACAGGAATGGCTATCATTCCTAAATCAAAGTACAATTAAAATTCATGAAATTAATATTGTTTCATTCTTTGATGTCAGTCAAAAGTGCTCTTCGCAGCACCCTCAATGTGCCCAGTAATGACTCCTCCTGCAAGTCATATGGGGTTACATGGATTGGTAACATATCTAAATACAATTGTAGATTCTTTTTTTTATAAGACCTGTTGCTCCTACTACTATTGGAACTGTCTGGGTATCTTTCTTTCACATTGCTCTCATTTCTGTCTACAGATCCTGATATTTTATGACTTTGTGTCTCTCTGTATGCAAGACTCTGTAACCACTGGGTGTAGTGATTAAAATGATCAATGCTAATTTTGTCTTCTTTTCTTGCACCACTATATCCATTTTTCCAGCATCGATCTTTTCAACTGTTGGTAATGTGTTATTGTTGACCAAAGTGTAGTATTTTCGGTAAAAAGTTGACATTTCTGAGATGTTGACTTTACTGGAAATACTTCCTTCTACATTATTTTAGTTTGTTGTTCTGATTTCTGATATTATTTCTCAGAAATCTGAATACTTGCAGAATGTCGGTTCAAGGAAACAATAGTAAACTGGGTGAGCCCATGCGATATAAACTTCATCATTTTCTATGATGCTTTGTGGCTCATGTTTCCAGTGTTTTTCAGCCACTTCAATGCCATAATGTTTGCACAATCCTCAGTGCAACAGTCTTGCCACATTATTATGCCTTTCAGTACACAGTCCTTCTGCCATTAATATGTCACACCCAGCAAAAAGGTGTACGACTGTTTCCAATTCGGTTTTACAAAACCTACATTTGTTTGTTTCTCCCACATGTTCAATGGACTTTGTAAACCAGCGTGT
Organism: Protopterus annectens; assembly: GCF_019279795.1. Lineage (NCBI taxonomy): Eukaryota > Metazoa > Chordata > Ceratodontiformes > Protopteridae > Protopterus > Protopterus annectens. The sequence goes on along the minus strand of NC_056727.1, from coordinate 257,702,320 downwards.
ATGTAGCCCACTACCTTGGACTGCCAATATTAACCTTTCATCTCTTGGTTTGAATTTGCCCCTCCTTAACCATTCCTGCATTTGTTCCTGATCAACATGAGGTTCTTCCAGAAGTTTTCTATATTTGTAGCTATATTTATGCTTTTTCAACATTTCTTGCCTTGTCATCTGGTCCTTCAGCTTGTATTCTTTCTTTTGTTTTTTGGCACATTCAGTTGCTTCCTGATTTCTCTCTACTTCTGGTTTGATTTCCATTTGTGCTTGACGCCGACATGCTTCTGCTAAGTTAAGCATAGCAGTTATCTTAGATTTATTCTCCTCATGTTTCAAAACTTTCACTACATTTGGGTCTTGTGAGGTCAGCAGATATGTGTGGAGTCCCACAATTGCAGATTTATACATCTAATCAATTTCAAGGGGGACCATCCCTCCTTTGGAATGGGGAATATATAATATTGGTATGCACTGATTTTTATAAATCATTTGGTGAGCATGAAACATCCTTCTTATTTTCCTATCTAATCTATCTCACACATTTTGGGGCCAGTCAATCACTCCAAAACTGTAAGATAGGACAGGAAGGGCAAATTGGTTTATAGCTTGGATTTTGTTCCTAGATGTCAGCACTGTTTTCAGAATTAATTTAAGTCTTCTAAAGTATTCCTTACTAAGTTTTATTCGCATTTGTTCATATTTAATTGCTGATCCTTCACCAATACGCAAGTATTTATATATTCCTTCTTGCAAAAGGTCTTTTATATCACATTCTTGTCCCAAACTGATGTTTTCCTGGTGCTGCAGATTTCCTGCTTTAAAGGTTGCTTTTGCACACAAAGACCAAGTGACATTATTACATCATCTGAAAAAGTTCTGACAGCCTGCAGCCTGCAGCTGTCCTTTCAGTTCCTCAGCTGATGAGCTATACAGTTTTAAATCATCGACAAGGAGAAGATGAGAAGTCTTTACACTTTGTTGTTTTCTAGGAGCCAATTTGTAGCCATGGCCTAAGCTGTTTGTTGTTTTCTAGGAGCCAAATTGTAGCCATGGCCTAAGCTGTTAAGTAAACATTTTAATGGGCTAATGGCAAGGCAATATAGCAATGGTGACAGACAGTCACCCTGGAATATCCCACTTTGAATTTTTATCGCTGGGATAATAATCTGTCCTTTATCATGGCTTAATTGCAAAGTGGTCTGTCATTATTTCCTGGTCACTGGAACGTAGTCCATCAATGTAGGATATATCTTATACATTTTTAACCACTCTTTCATCCATGAATGTGGGATACTATCAAATGCTTTTTTTGCAGTCAATCCACGCCATACTTAAATTATTCCCCTTTTTACAGTTTTCCAATATGACTTTATTTAGCAAGAAATTATCCTTGTTCGATATGACCTTCTTTTATTGCCCTTTTGTTCTACTGCCATAATTGAGTTTTCTTCTAAATGACTATGAACTCTGTCAGCATCAATTCCCATGTATAGTTTATACCTCGTCAGAAGGCAAGTTATTGGTCTATAATTTTTAGGGTAGCTTGCAGGTTCTTTCTGAATTAGGAGCATTGTTTTGCCTGTTGTTAGCCAGTTTGGTGTCTGTTTGGGGTGCGCATATAAATAGTTCTTCCTCATGGCTAAATCTTCATGCAAAAATGTTAATACTTTTAACCAAAAGTTAGGTACTGCATCTGGATCTGGGGTTTTCCAATTAGAGGCTTTTCTGAACTTTGTTTCAGTCTCTCTGGCTGTTACTTCATCCCTTTTCATATCCCACACCTTCAAACTTCTTATTCTTTCATTTACGTCTTCTATCCATTTAGCATCTTTGTTATGTTCCACAGGATCTTCATAGATACTTCTCCAAAATGTATCTATTTCCTCTTTTTTTTTGGTGGCCTTTCAATTCCTTTTACCTTAATTACCTAAATTGCTTATTTTGTACTTTTTCTTTATCTATGTATCTTCCAAGTTTTGCCGACTGTGCCAAAATTTTTAGTTTATTTGCGAAAGTGTATGATAGATCCTGGTCTGTTCTAATACTGTCCATTGCTTTTATCTTATCTATCTTTCTTAGAATTTTTGTTGATCTATTCCCTCTGCTATAGTCTTCTAACAAGGACACTTCTTGTCTTAATTGCTTTATAGTTTTCTCTATTTGATACTTCCGTGATGGTATTTGATTTCTCTCCTTCCTTTTGCTCGCTACCCTGTGTTTTTGTGGTACAATTTTATCAGTTATTAATTTAGCAGCATAGTAATATATCTTGTTTACTTCTGTTATATCGCATGGATCTCCATGGACAGTCCTATATAGGTGTACTGATAACAGACAAGACCACCGGTAATGGAACACAACTCTGCAGGGAGCACACACAGGGGGAATGGAATCAACAAGCCCAGATACTTGAACTAGTATAAATGGCGTAACAGAGCATAAAGACATTCAGGTTACTGTCCTGGTGGTGGGGGCAGCTTATCCTGTCAGGATGAAGAGTACAACAGCATATCAAATTACTGTCCTGCTGGTGTGTGTGTGTGTGTGTTTTCAACTTGTCAAGGTGCAAAACAGAAGGGCATGTAAGGTTACTCCACTCCCAAAGAATTTGTTGGCATGCATGCCTGAAATACATAAGTTTATCATGATAAAAAACATTGTCTCTACATTTTTTTGTCAGTTTTAGGGCATAATTGTAGCACTCCATTTACTTCAATGTGGTTCTGGGTCCATGAAAAGGGTATTTCAGCTCAGTATTGTTTTGCTATTCACTAACATTATCACTGCATTGCAAATGAAAGTGAATGTACACTACGCCACAGATACCTAACCAACTTGATCTGTGCTGTGCACACTGTTGGTATACCTTCTGTAATGAGCAGCCCATACTACATATGATATGCAACACACATGGTATAAGATATATGTTTTAGAGAATATATCCTATACACACATCAACAAACAAAACAACAGCACACTTTCATACCTCTCAACCTCAGAACATTAAAAATCGTAGCAGATGGCCCAAAATGAGAGAACCCCGCTTATTTCAAAGTTGAAAGCAAACCATTCCAAATGCTCACACACAGACTGCTAAGCACATTAATTTAAGCAACTGTGATATCAAGGTCAAATGCTTAAATGAATCCCAATACCTGTGCTCTCACCTGATCAGCAACCCTAAAGTACAGTTGTGTAAGTAAACTTAATATAGCAGTAGCTGTTTGAATGTTCACTGCTGTAGCAGCTTTAGCTATATGGGTTGTATCCTGCTAAAAATATAACAGCAAGCCAGCATCTAAAGGTTCAGGGCACCTTACATGTACCCAAACTGTCAGGCAGCTCAGGCTGAGTTGTCTAAAAGATACATTTCATTGCCATGCCATTTAAAGCTTTCCTGCCAACAGAGACAGGGAGACAGAGCCCTGAATGGTCAATGCTCGGAAGAACAAAAAATAAATAACTCCATACCAAAAAAACAAGGGAGATGGGGGGAGGATGTGGCAACTGCAGCTCTGATTTGAACATCTACTGTTAGGGTAAGTTAACTTGCACAACTGTACTATGTTAATCATGTTGATCACTGCTGCAGTAGCTTTAACTACCTAGGTGGATTACCCTAGCTTACGAATTTGGGAGGTGGAAGGAGAATAGCCCAGGAGCCCCTGGAGAATGGTCCTTGCAAAGCCTGTTCTAAATGTACAGACAGAATCAAACTTATAGTGCTTTGTAAAACTATGTACAGAGGACCAAGTTGCTGCTTATAGAATACTTCTAGAATCCAACCCTTTCCGAAAAGCCATATATGAAGTGAAGGTCCTTGTAGAATGCGCCTTGTCCCTGTCTGGAATAGTTTTATTGTGGTGAGTATAAGAAAAAGTAATAGTCTTACACAACCATTTTGAAATAGTCTGTTTTAAGATAAATTGTTCCTCCTCCTTACCTTTACAAGAAATTAACAACTGATCTGAAAGATATAGTTTTGTCAAGATAGTACCAGAGTTCTCTAATGATATCCAAGGTATGGAGTATCCTTTCTCACTCATTTTTGGGTTCAGTAAAGAAAACAAGGATGTGGAAAGTTTGGCGTAAATTAAATTCAGGTAGCACTTTACGCATAAAAGAAGGAATGCTTCTCAAGGAAACCCCGTCCCTGTGAAAAATGAGATAGGATTGACTCACCATAATTTGCAAAGGTCAAAGCAATCAGTAGAACTGGTTGTCAATGTTAAGAACTTGACGTCAGCCAGGTTAGCTGGTTCAAATGAAGCAAGTGATAGCTTTGCTAATAGAAAACTAAGGTCCCAAGGAGGAGCTACCAGTTTTGTTTGAGGCCTTTTATGTACAACCCCTTTCAAAAATATTTTGACTTGACACCTCATTGAAACAGGAGGATCCATGGGCAGATATGCAGAAATGGTTGATGAATTAACCATGACAGAGGAGTAAGGAAGGCCATAGACTAGTAACTCACACTTATATTGTAAAGCCAGAGAACAGCTAGCCCTGCACAGGTGCTGGTTATGTTGTTGGCACCAACTAGAAAACAATTTCCATTTGCTAATATATGATTTTCTAGTAGCAATATTTTGTTGTCTCCATTAGTACTTGCTACATGTCCTCAAAAAAGAGGTACTTAAAAAGAATTAATACCCAAATCAAACACCCCTGTTCTTGTGTGAGGAAGCTTGGCTTGTGATAAGTGCCCCTGGCCATTTCCAAAAGAAGGGAGAACTATGGTTGCCTGGGCCAGAAGGGAGCCATGACAATGATCTTAGGTGATTCCTTCTGAATCTTCTGAAGTACCCTGGATATTAGCAGAAAGGCTGGAAAAAATACAGGAAAATTCCTCTCCTAGGAAAAGAAAAGGCAGATGTCTTCCAGGATTCTTACATGGAGTCCTGCAGCAGAATTCTCCTAGCTGGTTGATCAGAGAGAAGGCCAAAACTCTGCTTGAGGAACTCCCCACAGAGGGATCAAATCTCAGAAGATTCCCCTGATCAATTTCCCATTCATGTGACTCTGTCCTTATCCCATTTAGCTTGTCTGCCACACAGTTTTTTTTGACAGAGTGTAAGATGCCTGTAATGTGAGATTGTGGTGTGCAGATATATCCCATATAACATGGCTACCCTGCAAAGGGGTTACAACCTGGTTCCCCCTTGCTTGTTAATATGCCACATGACTGTGGTATTGTCTGTAATAACTGGAAGAGGTCCTGGTGACCAAAGATGATTCAGAGCACTGAGTGCTTTGATCAGGACAAGCTTCTTTTTTATAGTTATATGCTTGTGTCTGTCCTTGTTATCCCACACACCCTGCACTTTTATCACCCCTAAAACTGCAACTGCTCCCCAAGCAAAGTCTGAGACGTCTGTGGTGACTGACTGCTTTGGGACAGTCAGGGGAAAAGTAGAAGCCTGGATTTAGGGATAAATGTTGTCTCCAGCAAGTGACTTGTCTTCTGACAAACCCCAACTCTCAGATTTCTAAAGACAACAAGTGTTGGCGCTGTGTCCAACGAAACTTCAGATATACTGTATCTTTTTTCATGTGTAGTCTTGCCAGGGGTATTATGAGAATAAAAGAAACTGTGAGACACAACATCCAGAGGTATTCCCTCACAGTGACTGAAATCTGACTGGAAAACCCTAGAAACAGATCTAAATATATATATATATACACATACATAATTTTTTTCATGTGGAAGAAAAGTTCTTTGAACTGTGGTGTCTAGTTGACATGGAATTTCAGTTTGTGTAAGAGATCTCTCATACAAAAAAGAGATTCTTGAATCTTTGAAAAGACTCTGCAAAGATAACCAAGTTGTTACAATATGAAAAAAGTGGATATCCTGCATCCTGAAATGAGCTATAACTGGAACTAGACATTTTGTGAACACTCTTGGTGCAGTGGAAAGTCCAAAGTTTAATGTGATTCAGAGACACAAAATCATAACAAATGTGTGAAGTATGGATGAATATGAATATGATAATAAGCATCTGTTAAATCTAGTGTTACTAGGAAACTTGAATGAGGAAGAAGAGGTAACAAGTTGTGAATTAAAATTTTGAATTTGGGCTCTATAACAAGCAGAATTGGGAAAGAAAGACAGAGAAATTATCATTCCCTGGGACAGCATGTAATGAAGGACAGGTGGGAATAAAATAGTTTGGTCTAAAGGATGAGGAATTACCCCTAGGAAGGAGGAATTTCCTCCCATTCCCATCTGTAATTTTGATGAATGATTTTCAGAACCCATTTGTCTGAAACTATGTGTTGCCCAAGAAAAAAAGTGGACTTTCAGATGTTTTTGAAAGACAAAGGGAGTTGCTGGGGGGGACAATGTCTCTTCAATAGTCATTCTGATTCATGGACTGCTCTTGGTTTTAGGAGTTTGCAGAATTCTTCTAAAAATGGCCTTGCCATTTCTTCTTAAACATCTATTTACATTTTACCTGCATTTTCTTGAGACTATTTTGTTTCTTGCCAAAACTGGATAAGGACTTAGAGAATCCCCTGGAAAATTTGGAAAATAATGGTTTAAAAAGTCTTAGCTTTCCTGTATCAGCTCCCCTTTCATTAAACTTTTTGATCACATCTGCAGCAGAAGAGTAAAAAACTAAATCTCTATCCAAAGTAAAATTTATAATCTTAGTTTTAACATCATCTGTGAGGTTCTGAGACACAGTCATGCAAACCTCTTCAAAACACTACCAGTGGCCATAGCCCCTGAAGAAGTACCAGTCGAGTCATGAACACTGGATACAATGAGTAGCGAGTCGAGCAATAAGAAGCTTATACTTTTTTCCCCATACTTATCAATAATCTTTGCATCTTTATCAGAAATAGCAGAATTTAAATAAACTAAGTGTTTAGCAGTAGAAGAATTAACTAAAGTTATAGATGCTGGATCAGGTTTGGCAAGAGTGTATAAACTGTAAAGACTGAGGTACTTTATACATCCTATCTGTCTTTTTAGGGGCAGCTAACTGACTATTAGGAAAATTGCAGGCAGTTACACACACATCCCCCAAGATACACAAAACTGGCAGAATGTGTGAAGAGTCTGGAAATTCCTTCAGTAACAGCTCATAGTATTTTCTGAAAAAGTGACAAATCTCAGTGTTCTCCCACTGAAATCACTGTCGCATTCTAGAAACAGCCTCAGTGAAAGAGAACCATGACAGGAAGAATCAGAAACTGACCTCTCCTCTTAGTCTAAATCAGAAATCTGAAGAGAAAACCCTGTATCTGTCTTTTTATCCTCCTGTTCAGATTCAGAATCTTGAATGTCTCCAGGAAAAGAAGGATCTCTTTCTTTCACCAAAAACTACCTTACAAGAAGGATCACTAGCCTGAATACCCTCAGCCAGATCTAGTAAAGCACTCCTTTCTAAGGAAATTTGAGGAGGAGTAGATACATGCTTAATTTTCTGCTACTTTTCAACAGGAAAAAATGGGGCCAACGGTGTTACTAGTGGCTGCAACAGCTTCCCTAGGAATGGGCACAACATTCTGACAAGGCAGGGAAGCCTTCCCTGTTCCCTCTCACAGGACTGACAAAAGTGTCTCTTCCTTGCCCACTGAGGGGACCCCAACAGCCACAGATGACGTGGCTAACCCTGGGGCCATATTGGCTGTAGGTGCTACACCAGAGGGTTAGGGGGCAAAATATGAGTGGTCTGAGGTACAACAAATAGCCATAGTAAAGCTACCCAGATTAGGTAATCATATCTTGGAAGACCCCTTGCTCTACTTTCTTCTGCTGATGTGTTAGCATGGGCTGTTTGCTTAACTTTTTCTTTTTGTTGTTGGAAGATAGAACGACCATGAGATTGTCAGTTTGCTCCATGGTCAAGCCAAAAATGGTGTCCCTTTCTCAGAGAAAACAAGCAGCAAAGTCTTTACAAGTCATTTGTCCCCAGATAAGTACAGTAAAAGTAAGTGTAAAACACTTTTCCATCCTCACAAAGTAAAATAAGTACCATTTCTCCACAGCAAACATGTTTTTTTCAATTTCTTTAAGCAACTTTTAAACTGACAGGAAAAAACATTTCTGTTTAAAAGTACAATACAGTCTCAGAACAGTCCATTAAAACATAAACTCATAACTTTAATATAACTTTCCTGAAGAGGAAAGTATAAATAATAAGCAAAACTATTAAATGGAAGGTTCTTTTTCCCCCAAAGGGAACTTATCGGCCAGCAAAGAATGACCACAAATTGACAGTCAATCCTTGAAAGCCTCAAGGGAGCATACTCCAGCTACAGCAAAGCTTTGAAGGGCTTGGCACCCCAACTTAACGTTAGTCAGCTCTGACTGAGTTGTCTGACAGTTTGGGTGTTTAGAATGTGCCCTGAAGATTTGGAAGCTGTCCAGCTGTTATATCTTAAGTAGAACATAGCCCCTTACAGCACTGCGCCAGTGATCAATATGAAGATCCTAGTACAGATGTGTAATTAAACCTACCATAACAATAGATGTTCAAATGATCACTACTGCATTAGTCACTCATTACCTCCTCCCCCCTGGTTTCTTGGTATGTTGTTTATGTTAAGAGTGTCATCATTTATTTTTTTGCTCTTCCTAACATTGTCCTTTCAGGGCTCAGTCTCCCTCTCTTGTTGGTAGGAAAGTCCTGAAGGGCTTGATACCCAGAATTGTCTTGTATTCAGCTCAGCTCGAGCTACCAGACAGTTTGAGTGCATGGAAGATGTTCCGAAGCTTTGCAAGATGTCTATCTGTCATATCCTTGGCAGGATATAGCCCATACAACTAAGGCTAAGGCAGCAATGGTCAATATGATGAACATCCAGTGTAACAATAATCCTAGCTTCATTTCTCATACTCCAAACACAGCACTTGTTTGTCAACCTTACAGCTTCATCTTCAAGAAAGCTTTGCATTTTTAATAGTTAAACATATATACTTTTTGATTGCATACATAAAATCTAGGCTCGGCCCTATGAGTTCACCAAACAGTTTACTGTACCAGCTTTTAAAGTAACAAGATCGGTCTATGTTTCTAGCTGCACTGTGTTATTTCCCATTCAAAAGGCCAACAGCATATTGCGGCTAGAAGCTTACTGTGAATCTGTCGACTTCATTTTGACTTTGATAAGATCCTGTCTTGTGGTCTGTACAATTAAGTCAAGGTAAGAGCATAAATTTGAGCTGTTAAGAGGACAATTTGGAGTAGTAGAATACAAGTCAAAACTACCTGAAGTGGTATCCTTTCCAGTCTCCAGAAATCATGGCTCCTTAATCTAAACTCAGTGATCAAAAAAAAAAATCTTCCACTCCTCTAAACTGTAGCATAAAGCATTAACTAGCATTTCACTACACAGACACTTACAGCTATTCATTTATACAGGTGAACAGCCATAGCTGTTTGAAAGAACAAATGCTACTACTGCAATTCTACACAATCAGTATTGCTGATCATTTCATAAAATAATTTGATCACAGGGCTGTTGTTGTTCTGTGATGTAACATTACTGTGGTATATGACATAATCTGTGATCTAACAGTATTATGGTGCATGACATAACCTGTGACATAACATTACTGTGGTATGTGACATTCTGTGATGCAGCATTACTATGATATATGCATTACCCTTATTCAACTCAAAATGAGTAAATAGCAGTCTTATAGTAGTGACACTCTTGCATAAGGATCTCATAAAGAAGGTTATTATAACAAGGTTCATGCATACAAACCTCACATTTTATAGGTGCAACAGTGATTGCATGTCCAAAGAAATTGATAACAAAACTGAAGTAAATGAGTAGAATGCTACCAAAATAAGAAAGTTATTATAAGAACAATTTGTCTTTCTTTCTCAAATACTATTATCTTTAAAATAATTTACTATAAGAACTTTTACAATCATTGCAAAATGAAATAAACTAGAAAATAAAACTTTCCACTGCTGGGTACAATTACCTTATAAGGTTACATTGCCTATAAGATATTAACATTTCAGTATTCCTTATTTCTTTGCTTTGCTAGCATCAGTTATTTCCTGCTCTTAGTTTTTATCCACATCTGTATGATATAAGTAACCCCAATATATAAAAAAGGTAATAAGTTAGATGTAAAGAATTGTCATCCAATAAGTTTAACATCTGTAACTGTGAAATGTTTTGAAAAGATGTCTTTTGTTAATGCTTGACGAAGATATTTTTAGGAATTAAACATTTTTCACCATGGTTTTATGAAAAGATGTTCTACACTAACTAGCTTAGTGAGCTTTTATAATGAAATTGCTAATGAAAATTTAAGATTCTGGTTTAAGTGTTGAGTATTTTTTGGACTTGACGAAGCCATTCAATTCATTGTCTCATGAGAAAGTTATTGGTGTACTAACAGATTTAGGGATAAATTCCTTTATGATTAAATGAATATCTAACTGGATAATTGATCGATCTTGGGTGGGTGTGATGCAAGGTACTAAATCAGATTCATTTAAAGTTTTATCTGGTGTTCCACAGGGATCTGTTTTAGGACCATTTTTATTCAACCTAGTTTTCATTACCATCCCAGTTAGTAGTCATAGTTGAATTAGCAAATATGCTGATGATTGTATAGTTGGATTTTTTGCCAATAGTGGCAAAGACTTTGAAGTTCATAGGTAGGTACTAGGCTATTGGCCCTAGGGCCTATATAAGCCTAGCCAAAAAGGTACCCTGGCTTTTGCCACCCAAGAAAATTATTTTCCTGTGGCCCAGTTGAGAAGAGCCACAGAAGTGATCCCCAGGGTGAATTTCCTATTTCCCATCCAATCATCCAGAGTTTTATTGAAGAGTGCTAATGAGGAGCTTTGTTTGATATAGATAGTTTGCTCCAGAGTATGGTAAGTCTCTGGGACAGGAATCTATCCCTCCATCATGTTCTGTTTATTGTGGTGACAAGATTTAGGTCCCTAGAGCATGTAGTTCAGAGGAATTGGGATTTCTTTAAGTGGAGCATGTCCAACAGCTCTGGGTTTTACATAGCTTTGTATGTTAGGCAGAGATTGCCTCTGAGTAGGCGATATACAATGGAGTAAAGCTGGAGTTTTTTGAGACGGTCTGCGTAGGGCATCTGTTTGAGGCCGGTAATCCTCTTTGTGAGGTATTTCTGTGGCCTTTCCAGTTGTTGCAGATGTCTTGCAAGGTACATGCCAAAAGGGGCATTGTACTCTATAATGGGTCTAATGAGTGATGAGTAGTGGGGAACAATGACCTCTTTTTTCCTGGATGAGAAACCTTTTGTGATGAGGTGTGCCACATAGAAGGATTTCCTGACTACTGTGGCAATGTGATTATCAAAGGAGAGACTACTGTCCACCTGTGTCCCAAGGTCTCTTATCACACTTTTGGTGTTAAGTAGACTACCGCCTATGTGGTAGTTCATGGGTACAGAATTTTTACCAAAGGGGATGACAATGCACTTTTTGGCAATGAGCTTGAGGCCATGGCTTTGACACCAGGCATCTGTCTTAGTAAGGCCCCTTTGTAGGATGTCCACCTCGTTAGGAGTTTCGATTATGGCTCCTAGTTTGCAGTCATCTGTGAACTTCATTAGCCAAAGACCTTCTGTGTTAGCCTGTACTTTGGACCCAGGACTGAACCCTGTGGTACTCCACTTGTCACTGGTCTGAAGTCGGATTTGCAGTCTGCTACTTTCACAGTGTGGGTTCTGTCAGTGAGCCAGTTGGCAACCCATCTTGTGACATAGGGATTATACCTAGTTTAGTGAATTTATATATAATTCCAGAGTGGGGGGTGGTGTCGAAAGCCTTGGCAAGATCTAGATAGGCTCTGTGAACCACCTTACCCTCGTCTACAGCTTTGGTGACTGCTTCAAAGAAGTCTATCAGGTTTAGGAGACATGATCTGCCTTTTACAAATCCGAACTGGGTGGAGTCCAGAGTTTGGAGATTACCAATGTCTTTGTTTATAAGTTCCATGATGATACGTTTCATGGCCTTGCAGACCAGACTCGTCAGGCTAATGGGGACGTAGTTCCTGGGGTCTGTGGTGGCTCCCCCTTTGTGGAGTGGGATAACTGTTGCAGTGTGCCTTTCAGTGGGCACAAAGCCTGAGGTGAGACTATGACTGAACATGGTACTTAGGTGGGGTGCCAGTTCATTCTGTAGTTCATGTAGAATGCAGCCTGGGATGTTGTCAGGTCCCATGGATGCTGTGTTCCTGGTTTTGGAGAGTGCGGTTTTTACCTGTGCAGCTGTGATTATAGGAACTGTGCATTCTTCCGGTATAGAGATGGGCCCTTTAGGGGGTGAGAGGGGGGTAAAGTTAGCACTGAACCTATCTGCTGGGATGTTGGCAATATCAATTGGTTCTGTATATTTAGTGCCATTGTGCTGTAACTCAGAGAAGATCTGAGTGTTGCCATTGAGATTCTTGACATAGCTATAGAATGCTTTGTGGTTGTCTTTAGAATCAGTGGTGATTTTGTTTTCATAACTAGCTTTGGAGGATTTTATCAGGGATCTCAGCTTCTTACTGAGGCTGATCAGGGAGTTCCTCCAATCATGGGATTTTACTCTTTTTTTGTAAGTTTATTTCTTCTGTTGTAGAGTTTGTTTATGGCATGAGGTCACCAGATTGGCTTCCTTTTTTTTGGAGGATAGCATCTTGGTTCTGTTAGGGATAGCATGATCCATGCACTTGTGTAATTGCTTATAAAGTGCATTTGGGTAGGATTCAGCAGTCGCCCCTCTATTGTCCATCTGCATGGGTGTCGTGAAGTTTTCCACTTCTGTCTTAAGAAGCGTGAAGTTGGCTTTGGAGAAAGTTTTTACGGTGGTTTCCCTAATGGGAGGTTGGGATTGGATATGGATGTCTAGGGTAATTAGCTTGTGGTCGGATCTGACCAACGAGGAATTGACTTCTGGTGTGGAACACTGGTCGCCCATGTTGGTTATGACCAGGTCTAGGATATTGCTGCCCCTGGTGAGGGTGTGGATAAGTTGATCTAAGGCATTGGAATTTATGAATTCCAGAAAACGTTGAGCAAAAGAGTTAGTACATGAGTAGTTTTCCCCAGTTAATGGTGGGGTAATTGAAATTGCCCATTATTAGGGTGTTGGGTTGTACCCTAATATTTTCCAGTGTATCAAGAAATGAGGAGTGGGAATCCTGGGGCATGGTGGGGGGGGATCTATAGCAAGCTACAATTTGGATTGCGGTCATGCCCAGAGTTAGTTGCACTTGGATAATCTCGGATGCATTATGCTGAGCAACTAGCCTGAGGTGTGGATATCCTTAACGAATATGGACATGCCTCCGCCTTTAGTGTTTCCGTTCAGGTTAGGTGGCCGAAAAGTGTGGTATGAATTATAGCCTGGTAATGCAGGGGTGTTCTCTGGAGCCTTGAACCAGGTCTCTGTCACAGCACAGAGGTCGATGTTCTCTATTTTAAGGAGTGCCTCAAGTGAGTGCATTTTGAGGTTTAGACGTCTAGCATTGAGTAGCATTACCCTCTGGTTTTGCTTGCTTGTACCTGTTATGGTGGTGAATTTGTCATTTGAACCTTGAAAAGTGATTAACTCCTACTTGTCTCATACTGATAGATGGGTATCTAGGCTGGATTTTCAGTTTAGTAAATCTAAATGCAGTGTTATGTTTTTCGGTAAACCAAAAATTAGAAAAAAAAATTATTTAATCTTTTATATTATAAGAGGTTACCAGTTAAAAGTATTTAGGTATTATTATATCATCCAAATTTCCATTTGTGAGACATATTGATGGCCACTGTAAAACTGTTTTAAGAATTTAAGTTTTATTTTTAAAAATATTGCTATTAGAGATGAAGTTTGTTTAATTGCTTTACATAAAGCACACACAAGACATATTATACAATATTATAGCATTTCTTGTTCTTATACTACAGACCAGCTTAAATAATTGCTTGAAAACAATACAAAGAAGATTTACCAAGCAAATTTTTAAGGTTAAGAATATGAAATAAAATGATAGGTGTCATTCTTTGAAATAGCATATTATTCATTATAGATATATAAGTGGGAGATTACTTTTCTCATACAGGGTTGTTTATGACCATTTTATCAGACCTTATTTAGGTTCATAGGTAGGTACTAGGCAATCTCCCCGAGGGCATTTATAAGCCTAGCCAGAGTGTATCAGCTTTCGCCACCCCATTGATTAATTAACTGAGCCTCTGTCAAGCAGAGCCAATGAAGTGATCCCAGGGGTGTACTTTCTGTTACCCATCCACTCGTCAAGGCTTCTCTTGAAGAGTGTTAGTGAGGGGCTCTGCCTAGTGTAGTTAGGAATTTTTTTCCAAAGCATGGGGAGTCTCTGTGACAGGAATCTATCCCTCCAGCATGTTCTATTTATTGTTGTGGCGAGGTTTAGCTCACTAGAGTGCATGGCTCACAGTGACTTGGATTTCTTTAGGTGGAGCATGTCCATCAATTCTGAATTGGACATGGCTTTGTAAGTCAGGCAGAGATCACCTCTGAGTAAGTGATATGCCACTGAGTACAGCCGGAGTTTTTTCAGTCAGGCTGCATAGGACATATGTTTGAGGCCAGTAATCCTCTTGGTGAGGTGCTTTTGTGGTCTTTCAAGCTGTTGAAAGTATCTTGTGAGGTACATCCCAAATGGGGCATTGTACTCTATGATGGGTCTGATGAGTGACGAGTAGAGGGGCACTATAACCTCTTTATTTCTAGATGTGAACCCCTTAGTAATTAGATGGGCCACATAGAAGGATTTCCTAACTACTTTGGCAATATGATTGTCAAAGGAGAGATTATTATCTACCTGGGTCCCCAGATCTCTTATTACCTCTTCTGTATTAAGGGGGCTGCCGCCTATGTAGTAATTCATGGGTGTTTTGTTTTTCCCAAATGGGATTACTATGCATTTTTTGGCATTTAGCTTGAGGCCATGACTTTGACACCAGGTGTCTGTCTCAGTAAGGCCTTTTTGGAGGATGTTCGTGTCAGCCGGAGAGTCAATTATGGCTCCCAGTTTGCAGTCATCGGTGAACTTGGTTAGCCATAGTCCTCCTGTGTTTGCCTGTATTTCTGAAAAATATATGCTGAACAGTAGGGGTCCCAGAACTGAGCCTTGCGGGACACCACTTGTGACTGGTTTAGAGTCAGACCTGGAGCCCGCTATTCTTACCGTTTGAGTTCTGTCTGTAAGCAGTTGGCAACCCATCTTATGATGTAGGGGTTTATGTTCAGGCTGGTAAGTTTTTCTATAATATCCGAGTGAGGAATGGTGTTGGATGCCTTGGCGAGATCAAGGTAGGCTGTGTGAACCACCTTTCCCTTGTCTATGGCCTTGGTAACTATCTCAAAGAAGTCAACCATGTTTAGGAGGCATGATCTACCTTTAACAAAGCTGAACTGGGTCGGGTCAAGTGTTTGGAGGTTCCCAGTGTCTTTGTTAATGAGTTTCATGTTGATGCGCTCCATAGCCTTGCAGACCAGGCTAGTCAGGCTTATGGGGTGATAGTTACCAGGGTCAGTTGTGGCTCCTCCTTTGTGGAGCGGAATAACCATTGCTATGCACCATTCTATGGGCATGTAGCCTGTGGAGAGGCTGAGGTTAAACAGCGTGTTTTGGTGGGGGGTTAGTTTGTTCTGTAGTTCATGCAAGACGCAGCCTGGGACACCATCTGGCCTCATTGATGCTGTGTTTTTGGCTTTTGAAAGGGCTGTTTTCACCTGTGCTTCTGTGATTTCTGGGACACTACACTTTTCCGATATTGTTGTGGACCCTTTTGAAGGTGAGAGGGAGGTGAAGTTTGCACTGAATCTATCTGCCAGTATGTTGGCAATATCAGTAGGTTCAGTATATTTTGTGCTATTTTGCACTATCTCAGAGCATATCTGCAAGTTGCCACTTAGATTT
The DNA here is from genome assembly GCF_019279795.1 of Protopterus annectens. Lineage (NCBI taxonomy): Eukaryota > Metazoa > Chordata > Ceratodontiformes > Protopteridae > Protopterus > Protopterus annectens. The sequence continues at coordinate 257,686,423 of NC_056727.1, read as the reverse complement.
TTGACATAGCTAAAGAAGGCTTTGTGGTTATCTTTCGAGTCCTTGGCTATTTTTCTTTCAAAGTTAGCCTTGGATGATTTTATGAGGGACCTTAGTTTCATACTGATACTGATCAGGGATGTCTTTCCTTCTTGGGATTTGCTTTTTTTCTGAACTAGTTTCCTCCTTTTGTTGTATAACCTATTTATGGCAGGGGTCCACCAGACTGGTTTCCTTCTCTTAGGAGAGTGAGTCTTGGTTTTGCTAGGGATGGCACGATCCATGCATCCTTGTAGGTGCTCAAAGAGTGCAATTGTAAAGGATTCTGCATCTTGGGTAGTGTTATCCTTTAGCGTGGGGGCTGTGAAACGTGATATGCATATTCGTTTTCCTGGTAAAACTTATAAACATAACAATCTAAAATGTAATGTTCCTATAAGCCGGACTAATGTTAGGAATACATATATCACTACTCGCAAAGTATATTTGTGGAATAGGATCCCTGACAGTGTAACATTTAGTTACAATATTGAACAGTTTAAATATTCATTAGATAAATGGTTTGGTGATAAAGTACACCATCCTGATATACGTGAAAAAGTGTTCCTAAATAACCATTAAGTCCAGAACACTTAAATAACTTATGAATGCACTTTGTGATCCTTTGATGCTGCAAAAATAATAGATGTAATTAAGGAAATACGTAACATAAGAATTTATAATATTCACTTTGTAATAATAGGTGATCCGTATTTTTAAATTTAGCTCTGCTATGTTTGGTAGTCACTAAATTTTCAATATTATTGCTTGTCTTCTGGATTTAGTATAGCATGTGACAATACAAAAAGCTTCAGGAAAGCTCTAATTTGACTGGCAGTTACATTTACCACAAAACATTATGATTGTTATGTCATTCACCATTATGGTTTGTGTGTCCTGGAAGTGAATTTCAAAAAAAAAAAAATCCACCTCTCAGGCTTTGATATTAAGGTCAGTTCCTTGAAATCCATGTTTTTGAATATATAACTGACTATAAACAGTAGTCCATCTGCTGAATTTTGGTTTGAAAATATCAGTGCTGAGCATACCTAGATATGCAACAGCATGTAGAATGAGCATTTTAAATGTTGCTCTGCCATGGCTGGCAGACATGGACTTTACTCCACCAACAAATTCCTCCCCCATCCATACCTCTCAAACTCTCAGCTCAAGAAATCTGTGCAAAGCCTAAAATAATGGGGGGACAAAGACATCTTGATAAAGACAAAAATAGTGGGGGGGGGGGTAACAAATGCCCAAAATCAGTGACAGATTTTACATATTGCTCTTATAAAATTAGACAGTTGCTAGAATAATGGGTTTTGTGTCAGCATGCATTTTTTGAAGGATACAAAGTCTTAAGCTGAACTGTACGTCATTATTTGTTGACTTCAATTCTCAATGATTTTCCAGAAAAATACAAATGTTATGAGGAACAGATCAAAACTCTAAGGCAAAAATCTGGACATTCTGCAAACATCTGAACAGCTGAGAGGTAATTGATAGAGTTAGATATATTTTTGCAGGGGTTACAGTGAAATAAATTTGTAAGTGCAATGGCCACCATTTGTTCAGCTCCCAGACCATTCATTATACTGTAAGCAATGATGAAATACTTAACCGTGAATCTCCTTTGCAGAAGCTGCATCCATACTTATGTACTCAACTATGCATATGAATATCGGATAATATGCAGCCACATGCAGAACACATATGCAAACAAGCCATTCAAATATGTATTCATGTGTAAAACATGCATAATAAATATTGTATTGCAAAGCAGCTATGACAGGATGTGCAGTGGCTATCTCACACTTCAATGACATTGGTATACTAAGACATGTAGCAACAAGAAAGCTTTAGTCACTGTGATAACATACAATATATCACAGTGTGCATAACTTTATCCACCTCCATAGAGAAACATCTGTGCTAGAGTTCAGTCATGGAACATACGTGCATCACATGGTGTAAAAAAATATGTGTGTATCACATGGTTTATATCTTCTTTTCTGATGTATATATCTAATGTGCCCATATGTGAGTAATACAACATGAATAGTGTGAATTCAATAATTAATAATTACTATATCAGTCATAGAACATGTGTGCATTACATGGGTTACATCTTAATTTTTGATGTATATAGCTATGTCCACATCTTCTTTTCTGATGTATATATCTAATGTGTCCATATGTGAGTAATACAGCACAAATAGTGTGAATTCAATAATTAATAATTACTATATCAGTCATAGAACATGTGTGCATTACATGGGTTACATCTTAATTTTTGATGTATATAGCTATGTCCACATCTTCTTTTCTGATGTATAGATCTAATGTGTCCATATGTGAGTAATACAGTACAAATAGTGTGAATTCAATAATTAATAATTACTATATCTGTCATAGAACATGTGTGCATTACATGGGTTACATCTTAATTTTTGATGTATATAGCTATGTCCACATCTTCTTTTCTGATGTACATAACTAATGTGTCCATATGTGAGTAATACAGTACAAATAGTGTGAATTCAATAATTAATAATTACTATATCAGTCATAGAACATGTGTGCATTACATGGGTTACATCTTAATTTTTGATGTATATAGCTATGTCCACATCTTCTTTTCTGATGTATATATCTAATGTGTCCATATGTGAGTAATACAGTACAAATAGTGTGAATTCAATAATTAATAATTACTATATCAGTCATAGAACATGTGTGCATTACATGGGTTACATCTTAATTTTTGATGTATATAGCTATGTCCACATCTTCTTTTCTGATGTATATATCTAATGTGTCCATATGTGAGTAATACAGTACAAATAGTGTGAATTCAATATTTAATAATTACTATATGCTAATACTCTGATGTGATAATCTGAAATAAATAGCAAAGTGAATATAGGCAATTGTTTAGTAAATATGTGGATATAAAACATGCACACACACACACACACACACACACACACACACACACACACACACACACACATGAGGGATAAGTGTGATAAACACTCGAGTCTTTATTCAACCAGTTTGATTATACTGAAATTAAAGGATAAGCATTTTGTCTCTAGGTCTGGTTTCCAATCAATCCATAAAAGCTTCATTACATATGGTGCTTTCACAATGTTTTATAAACAAATAACAGGATATTCTTGGACCACTGGAATGTGTTATTTGATCTGATTGTTTAAAAATGTTGAAAGAAAAAAAACTAGTTCTATTTCCCTAGAGGCTGACAGCACATGTCCTTAAATGGTCATGTTTTCCTCCCAACTTATTAAACCAGCTTCCATATAAGAACTGACCAATCACAATGGAACATTTGGCATTAGAAATTAGCCATGCCAGGAGCATGGTGTATGTGGAAGTGTGATGGAAAATAGTTTGTGAGTACCATAACCCAAGCCAACAATACTAGGCCATGAGAGTATATGTGTTAAAACTGGAAAGTCCAAAAGACCTGCTATCCAATCAGAGGTCTACCCCAGTCCCCAGCTATAGTTTGTTATGACCAAAGTAATTCTGGTGCATTAAATCTGTCGGTATTGTCAATGTATGAGATGTGGTGATTACAGGATTTTTGCAGAATACTATGTCACCTAGACATGTCACATTGCTGATGGCATCATCATCAAAAGTCGATGTATTAAAAAAATACATTGATGTCTGCTTCATCAATACTGCAGAAAAAAGTGTTTTTTGTGGGGGAGTAACTTTGTCAACACACAAGTGAGGTAAAGGGGAGCCTTGCACTATCCTGCAATCTTACTGTTACGACACTCTGTAGTCTCTAGTAATAATAATATGCCCCTACAACCCCCCCCGAAACTCCATGCTCCCCAACACCAAAAAAAAAAAATCTGATCCCACTAACAGTGCATTAGAGAACATTGCAAATATGTTATATCCACAATCTTAGGTATATACATTTAAAAATTATTAATATTTTGGAAAATCAACTAAGAAAATAGTCTGACAAAAATCTCTAAATAAACCTGGAATAATCATTTCTAAAAACACATTTTTGTGCAACCTAAATGTTTTAAATCATGTTTCTAATATATATTACTTAAAGTTTAATAGGGGTTCATAAATAAATGACTAGGCTAATGACCCCTGGGGGCTTTTTATAGCCTAATCATGCTTCTCAAAAGTGAGAATCAAACCCTGTAGCTTGTGTCTGCAAGGTAGACACCTTAACCATTATGCCAACTTCCAACTCCCTATGTCAGACCAGAAGCCCAGAGGCTAAAGAACTGCTCACTCATTTATACCTTTCAGTGATATGAATTACAAGGTCATATATTTTCATATCTAAGCAGATGTAAGAAATATGCAGAATGTGCACAGTAAAACACATTACACATCATTTGTGTAAGACCCTTTTGTAGGATGTTGACATCATTTGGAGAATCTATGACTTCTCCCAGTTTGCAGTTATCAGCCACAGACCTTTAGTTTTTGCTTGTACTTTGGAGAAATAGATTCCAAACAGTAGAGGTCCTAGGTACTGATTCCTGTGGAACACAATGGGCTACAGGTATGCTGTTGGAGGTGGTTTTCCATTGTTTGGGTTCTATCAGTGCATGAGGTTGATACATGCCTGGGTGAGTTTGTCAATGATGCCTGAGTGGGGAATAGTGTCAAATGCTTGGTTAAGTCTAGGTAGGCTGTATGCACAGATTTTCCCTCATCCTGGGCCTTGGTGACTGCTTCGAAGAAGTTCACCAGGTTTAACAAGCATGATCTCCCTTTGACAAATCCAAACTGAGTAGGGTCAAGTGTTTGGGGGTTACCTATATCTTTGTTGATAAGGTCCATGATGATTCGCTACATGGCCTTGCAGATAAGGCTGATCAGGCTAATAGGTTTATAGTCTCTGGGGTCAGTGGAAGCACTACCCTTGTGCAAGGGAATAATGGTGGCCATTTTCCATTTAGCTTGAATGAAGCCAGTGCTTAGACTATGACTGAAATGAGGACCCAATGGTGTTGCTAATTCTTGTTTGTGCCCATGTAAGATGCATCCTGGGATGTTATCAGGTCCCATAGATGTTGTGTTCCTGGCCTTAGAGTGGGTGTTAATGACCTGCTATTTACAGAAACAAGTTAGGAGACAGATGGCAGGGATGTCATGGGGTACATGTGGTTGGGACAGGGGACTTAAGTTTTCACAGAACCTGTTGGCTAACAGGTTAGTTATGTACACAGGCTCAGTATACATGGTGTCATTAACTACCAGTTTGGCACAAATCTGAGCCTTTCCTTTTAGGTCACAGATGTAACTAAAGAATGCCTTATGGTTGTCTTTAGTTGAGGAAGCTAATGTGGATTCATAGTTTGCTTCGGAGGACTTCACAAGAAGTCTTATTTGCTTGTTTAAGCTGATGAGTGAGTGTTTCCAGTTTAGGACTCGCTCCCTCTTACTCTTTCTTCCTCTTATTGTAAAGCCTGTTAATGGCAGGTGTCCACCAGGTAGGTTTACTCCTCCTTGAGGAGCTTATTTTGGTGCTATCAGGTACGGCTGTGTCAGTGCAGTTATACAGATATTTGCATAAATTATTGTGGTAGAACGTGGCATAGTTGCCAGTTCCATCTGTGGGTGGAGGTGCAGAGAAGCTATTTATACCATCCCATGAGAGGTTTTAATCTGCATTGGAGAAGTTTTTTAGTTTAGTTGCTGCTGGGGGGTGGGGGGAAGGTGTGATGGTTACTTCAAATGAGACTGATTTGTGGTGAGATCTCACCAGGGAAGACCTCACACAGTGGGTGCTACAGTGATACCCCATATTAGTAAGCAGTAGATCTAGGATGTTGGCACCCCTTGTGGGGGTGTCAACCGGCTAATCCAAGGCACTAGAGTTAACAAAGTCAAGGAACCTTTGGGCAAGTGACTTTGAGCATGAGTAATTTACCCAGTCAATGGATGGGTAGTTAAAGTCACCCAAAACCACGGTGTTCAGATGTATCTTGACAGACTCAAGTAGATTCATATAGGCAGAGTGGGTGTCCTAATTCATGGAGGGGGTCCTGCAGCTGGCAATGACTTGAATAGGTGTCCTACCAACAGTTAATTGCACCTGAAGTATTTCCAGGGAATCATGCTGTTTGACCAATCTGGAGGTGTATTTATCTTTACTGAATATTGATGCACTGCCTCCTTTAGTTTTCACACCTTCAGTTTGTGGTCTGAATGTGTGGATGGAGGTGTAACCTACTATGGCTGGGATGCTCTACACAGCCTTGAACCAAGTCTCCATGACTGCACAAATGTCTGTATCTCCCAAGGTAAGGACTGCTACTAGTGAGCGCAGTTTCATGTTAAGACTCCTAGCTTTTAGCAGCATAACCTTGAGGTTGTTTTTAGATGAGTTTTTATGTATGGAATTTGTCCTTGAGACATTGCCTAAAGAGGCACTATGAGGGTGATAAGAGCCTTAGCAAGTAGCCATAATCTCAGTGGTGACAGATGAAGACCATCTCTGGCAAAGCATTGAGGTCTGTTGATCATGTCATCCCAGGCTGACAGATACTGGATCCCCTTAGAGCAACACTAGAAATTAAGGCAATTATTGAATTCAGTTATTTTCTATTTGCATTGTGGCATCATACTAGGTGAAGGTAAAATGCCGCTTAAGGCTAGGGACATACCTGCCTGAGACACATGGTCTGAGAGCTCAGTCATGTTTTTCTTCATATAGTCCAGAGAGGTATGTGTCAAGTCATTCACACCAACGTGGACTATGATGGAGTCTTTTGTTGAGAGACTTGAGTGCATGTGTGATGTGGTGTATCCTGGCACCTGACAGACAGCTGACCGTGACCCTTTCCTTATCGAGCCTGATGAGAGGGACATCTGTGTGTCTCACGATGGATGGATACATTTAGTAACTGTTGGAGGGGGCAACATTTTAAAAGATGTGCCCATTATTTTAAATGCCAGGTGGGTTGGGAGGTGGTAAAAAGAGTTTGTGAGTACAAAATTAAGTTTTAGGTTCATAGGTTAGAACTAGGCTAACTGCCCTTGTGAGTCATTTCAAGCCTAGCCAATTACCCCATGTGAGAATCAAACCCTGCACCTTGTGTCTGTAAGGTAAACACCTTAACCATTATGCCATCCTCCCACGCCCATTTGTACATGGGCTACACACCTGGAATGAAGCCCATGTACAAAAAGGGTACTATTAGAAGGCATAATCCATCTCTTATACCTAACACTCAGTACATTGTTTGATCAAAGGTATACATGTTTGAAACTACAATGTCATTGTATTTGTCATTTCGCTTTTTGTGGGTCAGGACACAACTGCCGAGTAAGCAGCATTGCAACCTGTGCCTCCTGATGGCCAGTAGAAGTTGGGGTTTGCTGTTATCACAAGCAGTGACCACTTTCAGACATTACTGTTTGTCACCACTTCAAGCTGATGAAATCTTGAACAGGAAATGTTCAGATCCCACTGTCCAAATCAGTGTATGCATATGGAATAAGCTATTTTAATAGTGGGGTATGATCTCTTTCCATAGAACTGCATCAGCTAAACATTGCTAGTACACCCTCTCTACATCATGTGGTTTCACATCTTTTTCCAGCAGTCACCTTAGGCAGGCAGTGCTACTCAGAAAGGTGTGACAGTGTCTTTGATGAATCCTTGATGAAGACTGCTAACAGGTACATGCCCAGGCACCAAGAAGTTATAGTGGGCAATAAAGCATCAATTAGAATGAGCATTACATTATCAGCTGCCAAGTAATGGTCAGTGCCAATGGCATGATCACAGTCATGAGTGTCCACCACCCTGGCAATGCACATAATGCGTACATATGACAGATCACTGACTATATATATTTTACAAGTTCCTTCCTTTAGTTGTGGTTGGGGTGGGCATTTAGTTACCATGTGGATGGAGTTGTCCATGTTTTTGTCTTATATTTATTTTAGTTCCTGATTGAATATGTTATAGTAGGTCACTTTGTTTTCTCACAGGTGGAAATTAGCCAAGTATTCACTTTTTAGTACATATGTTACGGTTATGATCACAGACCTACATATAGTTCCCCAGTTTTATGATCAATCTTTCTTTCAGTTTTTTTGTGATCACATAATAAAAGTGATTGTCCGAAGTAGCTGTTTTTGCATGCTGTTTATTAAGTAGACCATGCCCACTTCGGAATATCAATTGTGTTGGCAAAGCTAAAACCTGCATAAACTTGAGCAGCGGTTACTACATTACAATGTAACCCACTTTTTGCCTAACAGCCTTGGTGAATTATTTTCAGCACAAATCTGAAGTTTTATCTTCTATATATGAACTTTCAACAGCTCGTTGTTACTGAGAAAAGAGACAATGTGATGTTTCTCAGATTTAGTTTATGTCAACATACTGGTTTTTAATGAAACCCAAACAATTAAACTTGCTTGATCCAGTATGAAACCAACAACCCTTTATTTATGTATCTACTTACATACTTAATTACTTGTTTATTTTGGCATACTGAATCCAGCCCCTACACCAATACTCACATCACATGAAGTGATCGTTGCACCCAGCAACCCCGAAAACAATATAAGCAACTCCAGGTTCACACTCTCATGTCACGTTAAAAAGTTGTTGTTGATAATCTATTTGACTGGATGGTTCACTGCTATAAATAACCATTGTTTTTCCTCACAAGTACAGAAGTCTGGCCATCTTTTATTAAATGTTGCGGGTTATAATTATCTTTTATCTAGGTTTATTCATTCTTTAATTCTGTCACTGTTTTTGTCCCTAGTGTTTCATCAGACAAATCTTGAAGTTTGTGAGTAGTCCAAGATCCAGAAATCCTAAATTCACCACTCTCTCAGTGAATTAATTCTTTCTTGAAACCCAACCCCCAAGAAGCAAGCCTGTCACATCTGATTGGGTTCTCCTATTCATATATCATTTTATATGCTGCATATTTCTATTATTTAGATATCCTTGAAGTACTGCACAATTTATCTCCCCCCTCAACTGCCATCATCAATGATATAAATATTACCTGCTTGTAATCTACTTTTATTTTGATTTCTGATGCAATCTTTGCACTATTTTCGATCCATATTAGAACTACCCATTATCAGCTTATGATACAAAGCTAATGTCTGCAAAGGTGAATAAATTATTTGAATTGGATGTAATGCGTTTGAAGGTGAGTGCTTGAAAGCAGTTTCTGTACAAGGGACACTAGAATGACTGTATACAGTCAAACAAATCTAGGTTGAGTTGTGAAACTAGTGATCAGATGGCTCCTATATCAACAATAAAGATTTTTTTGTCTTGGCTTACATTTTTTGAAGAGCTTTTCTCCCCAAGACTCTGCTGAAAATTGAGATTTTTTTCCCCAGTCAGACTATCCTGGAAAATAAATAAATAGATACATTTTCACTATAGCTTCATGCACCTAAGAATCTATGATACCTTCTTCCTGTTGTCAGGAGAAGTAAAGCAGTGGCACCAACCCCAAGCTGCCTTCCCAAGTGGAGATCTAAGGCTCACCTGATTGTCACTGGGGTTCATATACTTTTTATAGCCTTCTCTTGGTAGATGCCATGGATAGCATGTATAGCAGTGAAACACAACAGAAAGCAAAGTTGCACAATGTTCCGAAATGAAAACATAAGATGTTCTCACAAAAATGGCAACCAAACCAATCAACAGCACTCAGGAGTTAATGTACCCTGCTCTGTCACCAGAAGTAAAGCACTAATCCCAAACTGGATAAAAAAAAAAAAAAAAAACAGTTCTTAGGTTTTCCGGTGAATCTCTAGCCAGGCTAGGAAAAAGATGAAGACTGTAACAAAAATGTAACAAAGAGAAGGAAAGGGTTATGTGCATGTGGATGGAGGGTAAAACAAGGAGGAATGTGTGCATGGTGGCATAACCAGTGGCAAAGGGGGCATATGAAACCTTTCTCCCAGGGTGCCATTTCACCTAAGGCTGTCCCTTGTAATACTGTATGCATGAAAACTTTCCAGTCTTTGGAGTTTGGGCAGTAATATGTTGTACACTAACTAGCTGACTGCTTGACTTCTTCAGAATAAGCTATACATCCTATGATCCAAGGTCTGCTAATTTAGGTGTCTTTGTAATGTTGACCAATAGTGACCACTTAAATCAATATATATCCTTTTACTCAGGCTACTAAGTGATGATTACAATACTCAGAAATGCTGTTTCAGAATATGGCAGTTGCTAAGGACAAATTATACTTAATATTATTGGATATGTTTCAGAAGGACAATGAGCATGCAATTACCTGCATGGATCCTTGTTTTTAAATTGTTGAAGATGACAGTCAGCCTGGGCATCCAGTGATCTTTTCCAGAATTACTTAAAATGTTGTTCATAGTTTTCATCTCAAGCTTCACATTTTATAATTAATTGTATACCTAGTTAAATGTATAAAACTAATGATAGCATTTTTATAAAATGTTGCACTATATGAACAGAAAAGCCATAGTCATCTTTTAAAAGCTTGGCTTCATCATTCTTGTGTTTGTTAGAGCTTAATCACTTGAAGCTCCAGTTAAAACAATTCTCTTTAGAGGTAACAAGAATTGCTCAAAGATGTGAAATGAGAGGGGAAGGTCCCATTCAGCTTGACAAGGCGGTTAAAGAGGTGAAAATGTTTCTCATTTGCCTTGATAGGACAGTGGAGACAGAGGTACATTTTGCATACCTGAGAGGTTCCCATACTATCCATGTTTCACATTAAAGAGATTGTAATTTCAATGTACGAGAAGTGTTGCAGAAGCTACAGAAGCTGTTACTGGTGGGGTGGGGCTTTGTAGGAGGTGAGACATGTTTTAAAATTCCTAGAGGATCTTTGTCTCAGGTGAGAACCCACAACTAGAGTGAAAAGTCTGAAGAAACTTTACTGCAATTTTTATATTATTTCTCATTATTTAAAGACTGAGCTCAGTGGGTTTTGTGAAAAGCCAAATGATCCTGTTGTGCTGTATGCTATGGATAATTGCCGTGTTTTGTTCCATGGGTACTGCGTAAGCTTTTGAGATGATTATTTGAAAGGCAGACTCTTTGCAGAAGAAGACTGCGACCACAGCACATATATAATTAATGGCAGCTGTTATTACAGGTATGTGTAACTTTTTACTGTAGAGAGATTGTGAAACTGTAACAAATCACTGTTTTCAACTCCTATAGTGTGAGTACATGTTGAGGAACCATAAATGTGTGTGTGTGTGTGTGTGTATATGTATACTGTATTTCTGTTGCAGTATGTTATGTCTAAAGAATGTAGTTCTTTGTAGTATTAGATCTGTTTGTTTATCTTACAAGTTCACTATTTTAACTGCAGTGTGAGTGAGTTATCGACACAGTTTTTTTACCTTTTTGTCTTATTTTTAATTTGGTTCTGTTTCTTTTTTTTAATGATTAAATATGGTACAGTGTCACTGTTTGCTGAGAGATAGGAGTTAGATTTGTAGCATATATGCTGTAACTTAAAGATAGCTGGTTGTGTAATGTAAAAGTGCTGCTATATATCATCTTAATTATCTAGAAGTGTCACAGATGAACACTTGGGGGGGTTCAACATTTATCAATGCTTTCTTTTCATAACACCAAGTTAACCTGGAGTTAGACAGTCAGCCTAAACAGTGGAAGACTGAAAATGTGTTTTCATTTATTTGTGATATTATTAATGCATTACTGTGGACATAACTGCAGTCCTGAGTATGTCTGATGATGCAAGGGGTTTTAATTTTGTTATGCTTTTGTTTAGTATCTTGTCATCTCACATCCATTTCCAAATGCTGCTGCCTTGTTTTTTTTTTTTTTTCTATTACTGTACACTGCTGTGGGCTGGGGAGCATGCATTTGGAAGATGAGAGATCAGATCATGGATCAGGATGTGTTGTTTTTGCTCTGACTACATTCTAGGGATCAACATTTTTCTTGGAATCCTCTCTTTGTCATATACGTGTTTTGGTTACCTTCCAGCACAAGTATTTTCTGCTACTCTAAGGACCTATTATTGCTAATCAATGGCAGTGTAGCCCAAGTGATTTAGACAAAAACAGATGATTTTCAAGCAACATTTAGGCCTTTGCATTTCAGTTACTGTGTGTGTGTGTGTGTGTGTGTGTGTGTGTGTGTGTGTGTGTGTGTGTGTGTGTGTGTGTGTGTGTGTGTGTAGGTATACATAACATAGGTCTGTGCTGGTGACTGGGCAATGACTGATGTCCTTGTGTGTATTTGGAAGGCTGTAGTATAACAGATTATTTCAAATTTTCCCTAACAACCATGGTGAATTGCATTATTTTCAGCACATATCTGGGGTTTCATCTTTTGCATAAGAACCTTGAGCAGTTCATTGTTACTGAGAAAAGAGACAATGTGATGTTTTCAGATATAGTGCATGCTTTTTATACTCACCATAGGAATACAAAGCTAATTAACCAGAGGCTTTGTGGGCCTTGCCCATAACCACCCTCATGCTCTACAAAACATTTCAAGGAGGGAAGGGCCTGTAGGTCCCAGAGTGTGTTTTATGGTAGCCATCAGTTTGTCTAAGATATGTTTGAAGGTAGACAAGGGAATCATACTGCTTGACGGGCAAAGGGAGTCTATACCAGAGAAAGGGGGTGTGCTGAATAATGTCTCTATTTTGTTTGTTTGATAGCTGATGTAAATTAACATCTCTTGTTCTAGTATTGGATAGATTCTTTGATATATCAAGAAAGAGGATGTCTTGGATAATAGGGTCCCCAGCGGCATTGAAAGTAAGGCTAAGATCTCTCCTCATGACACTATATGACATTGAGTTCAGGAGCAATGATGCCACCCTTTCCTGGTTACTAAGAATTTTTGAGGCCCAAGATCCTTTTTGTTAGGAACCTCTGTTTTTTTTTTTTTTTTTCAAGTTTTTGGATGTGTCTAGTTAGACACATGACAAAGGGTGCTCTACTCTGCACAATGGGTCTAACCACATCAGAGTACAGAGGAACTGTAATATCCATGGTTTTATACGAGATGCCTTTGTGATTAATTGTGAGCTACAGAAGGATATTCTGACTGCAGTTGCTATATAGTAATTGAAGGAGATGGTGACATTGACTCAGGTGTCCAAGTCCCTAATCACAGACTCAATGGAGACTGCGTTATCACTGATGCAATAGATAGGATTTTGCTGTTTTCTGAAGGAGATGATCCTGCATTTCTTAGCATTTAGTTTTAGTCCTTTTTGGTGCACAAGGAATTAACACATTAGTTCTGCTTAAAGGGTATTAGTAGCATCAGTTGATTTAATAATGACACCCAGCTTACAATTATCCATGAACTTAGTCAGACAGAGATCATTGTTCTATGAGTGTAGATCAGAAATAAATTCCAAAAAAGGGGGGTCTAGTATTTAACTCTGGTGGACACCAATGATCAGATTTTCACTGGGGAGGCATCACCGACCCTGTCAGCATGCATTCTATTCTTCAGCCAGTTTGCAATCCTGTTTTCCATATAGGGATCAATATTTAAGGGCACTTTTCATAGTCACACAGATGGTAGCTGACAGTAACATCTGTATACACACAGACATGGGTGTACCTACCACATGTACATAAACTGTTTCAGATAACATTTCTGTGACATCATGAGATTTAATTAAGTTTTCATTTTACACACTTCTTTTCTGGAGAGTAAAGGGATCATTTCATGCATCACTATGCATTATGATCAGATGTCTAATCATAACCAGTTTGTTAGTTTTCATAATGGAGGTCAGGAATTCGCTGCCAAACCTTTGCTCTTGAGGAGTTTCTTTGTATTATTTTGAGTACATTATACATTAGTTATGATTGAAGACCTTTGCGTAATCCCATATATTATGACCACTGTTTTTTATTCACTTTTGTCTTCATCACACATCAGAGGTGATAACCAGTTTTGGCAATCTTTTAAGGGCAGTAGAGCTTTTGTGAAAGCAATTGGATTCATGCACCTAGGCAGTGAGACATTTCCCTGTGGTATATTTGGCTGGGGACACAAGGATTAAGTGACAGCCAGCTGCAGAGGAATATTAATTTTATTTATTTATTGACATTTGTTAACCAGGTTAGTCCACCTGAGCCAGGTGACCATTTTCAGTGGAGACCCAAGGACAAAAGGTCCAGAAAAATTAAAAATTATTACAATAGTAGAAGAAAATAAATGGATAACATAGTAGCCAATACTACACAGTCCAATAGTAAATAACAGGTCTAAAAATATCACACATAAGCAAGTTCAAAAAGTGTAAGCATTTAAACAAAGAACAATTGGTATATAAACATCAATATACAGCATCAATATGATATATCAATATACAGCATCATTGGGACCGGACGGTGTCCCAAGCTGCATTCTACACAAGCTCGAAGATGAACTAACCCCTCACCTAAACACACTGTTTAAACTCCGCCTCTCCACAGGCTATGTGCCCACAGAGTGGCGCACAGCAACAGTTATTCCGCTCCACAAAGTTGGAGCCACAACGGACCCTGAGAACTATTGCCCTATAAGCCTGACTAGCTTGATCTGCAAAGCTATGGAGTGCATCATCATCAATCTCATTAACAGAGACATTGGGAACCTCCAAACACTGGACCCTACCCAGTTCAGCTTTGTTAAGGGCAGATCATGCCTCCTAAACCTGGTGGACTTCTTTGAGACAGTTACCAAGGCTATAGATGAGGGAAAGGTGGTCCACACAGCCTACCTAGACCTTGCAAAGGCCTTCAACACCATTCCCCACTCAGGTATTATAGACAAGCTCACCAGCCTGAACATAAACCCCTACCTCACAAGATGGGTTGCCAACTGGCTCATGGACAGAACCCACATGGTAAGAGATGCAGGAGCTAGGTTTGACTCTAAACGGGTTACAAGTGGCATTCCCCAGGGCTCAGTCCTAGGACCCCTCCTGTTCAGCATATACTTCTCAGAGGTACAGGCAAGCACAGGAGGACTATGGCTGACCAAGTTCGCAGACGACTGCAAACTAGGGGCTATAATTGACTCTCCGGCTGACACAGACATCCTCCAAAAAGGTCTCACTGAGACAGATACCTGGTGTCAAAACCATGGCCTCAAGCTAAATGCCAAAAAGTGCATAGTCACCCCCTTTGGAAAAAACAAAGTACCCACAAACTATCACATACGTGGTAGCCCCCTAAATACGGAAGACATAATAAGGAATCTGGGGACCCAAGTAGTTAGTAACCTCTCCTTTGATAATTACATTGCCAAAGTGGTTAGAAAATCCTTCTATGTGGCCCACCTCATCACAAAAGGGTTTACATCCAGATCAAAAGTGGTCATTGGGCGCCTCTACGCATCACTCATCAGACCCATCATAGAGTACAATGCCCCATTTGGGATGTATCTTACAAGACACCTGCAACAACTGGAAGGGCCACAAAAGTACCTCACCAAGAGGATCACTGGCCTCAAGCAGATGCCCTATGCAGCTCGACTGAAGAAACTCCAGCTGTATTTGGATGCATACCGCCTCCTCAGAGGTGGTCTCTGCCTGTCATACAAGGCCATGTCCAACCCAGAATTGATGGACATGCTCCACCTAAAGAAAACCTTATCCCCTCAAGCCACACGCTCCAGGGATCTAAACCTCACCACAACAATAAATAGGATGTGCTGAAGGGATAGATTCCTGTCCCAGAGACTTCCCATGCTCAGGAACAAGATTCCAATCTACATAAGGCAGAGCTCCTCGCTAACACTCTTCAAGAGAAACCTTGACGAGTGGATGGGAAACAGAACGTTTACCCCAGGGATCACTTCAATGGCTCTGCTGGACAGAGGCACAGGGAACTAATCTAAGGGGGCGGTGAAAGCCAACACATTCCAGCTAGGCTTATAAATGCCTTCGGGCAGATAGCCGGGTATTATGAGATTCAGCTGCAATACAAATAGTGTATATTATATGGAGTAAAAATGAGAAAATGAGAAGGTTGTGAAGAAATAGTCTTGCAAAACAAGGAGAAGGGAGATGGATTAATGTGGAAAAAAGAAGTTAAGTTGAAATGAGGGTAGGAAAGGTCAGGTGGGGGGGTTGAAATGGGCAAGACCATGTCTTTTGTAGAAACAGTTTAAGTTCTATTTTAAACAGGTACTTTTGTTGAATGCTTCTTATGTTGTGGGGAGTGAGTTCCAAACTTGGTCTGCAGAGTATTTGCAAAGGGACTTACCAATGCTTTTATTAGGTTTGTAAATATCAAGTAGGTGTTTGCTGGTAGTATGGAGGTGACGCTGAGGTTTATAGTAGAAGACTAGATTAGAGATGGAGGGGCAGGAAGAGGGGTTACTCAAGACAGAGTGAGTAATATGTAGTTGGGGAAGAAGTAGTTTAGAGAATTCTGGCCATTGAAGTGTCTTAAGGGCAAGACAGTGGTGAGATTTGTATGGGAGATTAGAGACAAATATGGCTATTTTGTTATATATGTTTGCTCTAGTTTGGTGATAAGGGATATTTGAACATTAGTAAGGACAGGAGCAGCATAAAGAACACAGGGATGAAGGAGGGACTGAGCAAGGGAGGGTTTAGAGGAAGGTCACAGAAATAAATTTTTGGTTGCGATAGAGAAGGCCAAGTTTCTGGTGGTTCTTTTTTATACATCGTTGGATGTGAATATCAGATTTTAATTCATCATCAATAATTACACCAAGTAGTTTGGTGTGGGGTTCGGGTTTAATAACTGGGGTGTATATTACCTTATCAAATGATGAAATGAGCAAATGCTCTTTCATCGATCCGATAAGGTCGAAACCACTAAAAAGCAAAGACATGGAACAGTGATTTAAAAAAAAAAAGTTTAAACACAAAATGAAGTGGGGTGCTTCACCCCCACACCACCCAATGTGGGGGGGCTGTGCCCCCACACCCCCTACTTAAATATATCAGCTCCGAGATCAAACCATAGTGGAGGAAATAACAACGTCCTGAAGACAGCCCACCGACCCTGGGAAAAAAATCAATGATCTGTGACTTTGCTCTTTAGTGGTTTCGACCTTGTCAGTTCGATGAAAGAGCACTCGCTCTTTTCATCATTCGACAAGGTAATATAGGGCCTAATAACTGTGTTGTTGAGAGAGGTGATAGAGGGTTTGTGCTGTGTGAGTGTTTTGTGGAAAAAGAGTTTTTTTTTTTTTGGATTTAGTATTAGTTGGTTGTCAGAGAGCCAGGTTATTAGTTGGTTGTCAGAGAGCCAGGTTATGACAGAAGGGAAGATTTGTTGAGTGAAAGTTAGAAGGTTGGGTATGCTGTGGGCAGAGGAGATGAGAGTGGAGTCATTGGTATATTGTAGAAGTATTGAGAGGTTAGTAGCAGAGTCAAGTTTGTTATTGAATATGTTAAATAGGAGGGGACCCAGAATAGATCCTTGAGGAACACCATTACTTACAGGGAGGAATGGAGAGTGGACAGTTAACCAGTGGATGGATTGTTGCCTGGTAGAGATGGAAACTTGAGAACCAGTGAACATGTTTGTTTATTTATTTATTTATTTATATTTGTTTACAGGGAAATTCCGATTGGACACAGGTCCTTTTTCAGTGGAGGCCCTGGGAGAAAAGCTCCACAAGTACAAATAAGTAAATATTACAATAGCAAATGAGTTTACTGTAAACAACATGGCATGCAGAGTACATAGATCAATAGTACGGAAAAAAAAACATACAATAAATACTGAGTAATAGACTGTGGGTACAAATTGAGGAGACAAATAAAGAAACCTAAGAGTTATGATGATAAATCGTGTTTAGTGGCAGATAAAAAATATATAAAAATATATAAGCTGTACTGATTGGGTAGGAGTTTTGTTAGTCTGGGTTGGAGCAAGAACAGAGCCAATGCATTTTTAGGTGAGACTTGTGAGTGGTTTTGAATAGACTTACTGGATGGTAACTTGGTTATCGGGAGGGTCCATATATGGCACAGGAGAATAGTGCTTCTCCTGCTGAGTGTTTGGTGGTAAGAAGTAGAGTTTTGCTGTTTGATCATAGGGGTCTAGAGGAGCAGTAGGGTTGGAGAAGGTTTTGAAGAGATGGGATCTTATGAGGGTGGTTTACTAGTTTGTGGGCAAAAGAGAGATGATTCAGGTGAAGAAGTTGTGGGAGTTCAAGCCAGTCAAGTTCCCTGTGCTACAGTGGTGGCTGTGGTAGGATGTGCCCATTGCAAATTTTGCTATTTTATTGTAGCAGGTTTCAAGTTTGTTTAGGTCAGACTGTCTAAGGTTGGTGAATATAGGAGAGGTGTAGAGTAAAGTGGAGATTAGCTGCGGGTTGGCAGTAGAGGTTCTGACTGCCTTGGTTAGGTATTGTTTGTTTCTATATAGTGCCCCGAGTTTTCTGTGTACTTTTTTATGGTAAGAGATATATGGAGGTCAAATCTGAGATTTTTGTCAATCTCCACACCAGGAAGTTTGGTGTGCTCTAATGGGGAGATGATGGTGTTGTTTTTGGCATGAATATTGAAGTGGGTGGAAGTTTGGTTAGATTTGGAGGGTTGGAAAATAAGGAGTTTGGTCTTGCTGAGATTGAGTAGAAGTTGGACATTGGATAGCCAGCTTCCTACAGATGTGAAGGACTCTTGTGTGATCTTTCAATGTTCTGGTAAAGTGGGGGCAGAGCAGATGAGGGTGGAGTCATCTGTGTATTGTATGAGAGTAGCATGTTTGGTGGAGATATGAAGGTTGTTGGTGAATAGGGAAAATAGTAGGGGCCAAGGATGGAGCCTTGGGGGACACAGAGAGTTACGGGGAAATGAGGAGATAGCTGATCTTACCAGACAACTAATTGCTGCCGGCCAGACAGATAGCTATGGAACCAGTTGGTGGCAGAGTGGGAAAAGGAGAGATTAGTGAGGAAAGAGAGAAGTATATTATGTGATATTATATCAAAAGCCTTTGATAGGTCCAGAAATATAGTGGTGGAGAATAAGCCATTGTTTTTATGTTGTAGGATCGTGTTGGTGAAGGAGCACAAGGCAGTGGTAGTGCTGTGATATGGCCTGAAGCCATGTTGGGTTTTGGAGGGGAGATTATATAGCTAGGAGACAGTCTAATACCTGAGAGTTAATACATTTCTCAAGGATCTTGGAGAGTGGGGAAAGGATGGCAATGGGGAGGTAATTGGAAAGGTCAGTGTAGGGGAATGATGTGTGAAATTTATCACGGAGTAGGCACATAGTTTTCTGATATGGAGAGGTTAATTTAATATGGAAATTGGATAGGCTAGGGTACTGGCTGACATTTTTAGATATTCTGAGGGAAGGTTGTCAGGTGCGAGTTTTGTGGGCTTACGTTTTGTCAGAAGTCTTTTTATATAGAAGCTAGGTACTGCAGAGAAGGTGAAAAGGGTGGGTGGGAGACTGGAGTTGAGTGAGGGGATAGCTGATGACCAGTGTTGTTTTTTTGGCTAGGGATAGTATGGTTTCAGTGAAGTGTTTGTTAAGAGAGTCAGCTATACTGCTGGAGATGGAGGGGATGATAGGTGGGGGGTGCCTAGTTTACCTGGGTGGAGTATGGAGTTTATTGTGGACCAGAATTGCTTTGGATTGTGATGGGAGGAGTTTAGGGTGGACTGATAGTAAAGGGCTTTATCTGTTTTTATTTGCTTTTTAATCTTGTTGCACACTTCAAGGAAGGAATGACTAGCAGAGGGTGATTTTGATTGGCGCCAGTGTTCCCATGATTTATCTCTAATTTCTATCAGCCCTGGGTAGTTTTTTGAAGCCAGGGGGAGCTTTTAGTTTTGACTCTGGCATATCTTAGGTGAGCATGGGTGTTTAGGATGTTGAGGAAGGTGCTGTTGAAGAAGTAGATGGCTTCATGTAGCTTGAGATATTTTAACCATCACTAAAGTCCACAAAAAGCTAGGTTCCCTCTATTGCTGTAAAAGTTATATAACCACCGAATCTCGAATTGCAATAGCCAGGACCCACCTCCTATCTACACTACTTTATGCATCTCCAATTCTAACTAATCTTTACAAAACTGACCTTAATAAACTTTCCATCTGTTACAACAAAATCGCTAGATTCACTACCAATGCCAAATCACGATCCCACCACTGCCTTTCCCTACAAGCCTTGCACTGGCTTGAATTTCAAAACCTATTAAGGTACCATCAACTCAGCCTAGCTCATCTAATTCTGTATGATCCCAAGAAAACCTCTGACCTGACTGGCATGCTGAACTTCTACAATTCAAATAGACAACTTTGGTCCTCCAACAAAGCCTTAATCAAAACCTTCACATGCAAAAAATAACTCAAGGGAATCACTATTTGCCCATGAAATAGCAAAAAATATGGAACAACCTCCCCCCTGACCTCAGACTACAAAACTCCACACCCTCCTTCAAAAGCCTACTTAAAACATACCTATTCACCAACTATCTATGCAACTGTAATTGTCCCCCTGAAGCCTCTTCCACTCACTTTTTCTGCACCCCCATCTGTCCTGGACAACACAAACAACACCATCTAACTATACCTATCAATGTCTGAGCAATAACCTCTATATGAGTGTATGTATATGTGTGTGTGTAGGTGTGTGTGTGTGTGTGTGTGTGTGTGTGTGTGTGTGTGTGTGTGTGTGTGTGTGTGTGTGTGTGTATGGATTCTCTTCAGAAGCTCAAAATACTGAAATCTCGAATTTCAGTATTTCGAGCCCAGGAAGCAGAATCCACATAATACCAAAAGTTTAGAAGTGCGAGATTCAAAACCTCCAATACCGGAGGTTTTGAATTTCAATTTCGTGCTTCTAAAGTTCCGCTATGGTCATGTGTGTGTGTGTGTGTGTGTGTGTGTGTGTGTGTGTATGTGTGTCTGTGTGTGTGTGTGTGTGTGTGTATGGCTTCTCTTCAGAAGCTCAAAATACTGAAATCTCGAATTTCAGTATTTCGAGCCCAGGAAGCAGAATCCACATAATACCAAAAGTTTAGAAGTGCGAGATTCAAAACCTCGAATACCGGAGGTTTTGAATTTCGTGCTTCTAAAGTTCCGCTATGGTCATGTATTCAGGTAAGTGTGTGTGTGTTAAGGGGATTGGATAGGGGCTGTGGTGTGAGTCAGTGTGTGTTTTGTTGCTGTGATGTGTGTGTGTGTGAAAAGAAAGTAGCTTGTGTGGTGATGTTTTGTGTGTGTTTGTGTGTAGTGCGACCTCGAAGTGAGAATATTTTAGTAGGGGGTGTGTGGGGGGTGCAGGGGGGCTTGCCCCCTGCTTTCATGTAGTAGAGTGATTGTGTGTGTGTGTGTGTGTGTGTGTGTGTGTGTGTGTGTGTGTGTGTGTGTGTGTAGTAAAACCGCAAAATTCAAAACCTCTGGTATTCAAGGTTTTGAATTTCGCGGTTTTTAGCTTTCGTTGTTTTGTGGATTCCACTTCTTGGGCTCAAGATACTGAAATTCAAGAGTTCAGTATTTCAAGCTTCTGAAGTGAATCCGTGTATGTGTGTATGTATGTATGTATGTATGTATGTGTATATATATATATATATATATATATATATATATATATATATATATATATATATATAGGGCTTGCCCCCCTGCATGTAATAAGGGTAGGTGTGTGTGTTTATTTAGTTGTGTGTGTTGTAATGGTGTCTGAAAGTGCTGGGAGTTTGAATTTTGCAGTTTTGCGGTTTCGAGATTTGGAGTTTCATGATTGTGTGGTGTCGGGTATTTGGATTTTCTACTTTATGGGCTCGAGATTCTGTAAATCAAGATTTCAGAATTTCAAGCTTATAAAGTGAATCCGTGTGTGTGTGTGTGTGTATATATATATATATATATATATATATATATATATATATATATATATATATATATATATATATATATGTGTGTGTGTGTGTGTGTGTGTGTGTGCATATATGGGTATGTGCTCTTACATGTATATTTGCTTGAATGTATATATGGAAACTTAAACATTTATGTACTCTTATTCAATGTGAAATATCTTGCAATGCTCTGCCAGGTTCTTATCTTCTCTCATTGTATATTTTGTACACTTGTATGTTCAACCAAAAGGGGGAATATCCTCTTATTGTATACTAGCAGCTGTAAAGTCTACAATCTGTATGCTACTACTCTGTAATGTCTCTTTTGTAAATTTTTCTTCTCTCTGTAAACTTATGGAGTTTTTCTCCCCAGGAATCCACTGAAAACAGAGACTTGTTGTCCAGTCGGACTATCCTGGCAAACAAATGTTAACTAAATAAATAAAGTTGTTGTCACGGGCTTTAGCTATTGTTTGGGTGAAAGATAGTAATGCAGTGGCACTGTTATGGTGGGGTCTGAAGCCATGCTGGGTAGGGTTAAGGAGGTTGTTGTCAAGAAGGTGTTTGATTAGTTGCATGATTTTGGATAGAGAGGCAGGATAGCAATAGGTCTAAAGTTAGAGGGATCATTAGAGTTTCCGCCTTTATGGAGAGGGATTGTATAAAAGGATTTCCATATGTCTGGGACAAGGTTCATAGGCGTGTACTAGGCTAATGGCCCTGGAGCCTTTACAAGCCTAGCCCATAGGATTACCCTGGAATCGTGTCACCCAACTTTAGTTCCCAGTGTCTCTGTCGAGTAAAGCCACTGGAGTGATCCCTAGGTTGAATTTTCTATTTCCCATCCACTCGTCAAGATTTCTCTTGAAGAGGAGAAGTGAGGTTCATAGGTTGGTAGTAGGCTATCGGCCCTGGGGCCTATACAAGCCTAGCCATAACAATTTCTTGGCTATTTCTTCCCACACTATTTACTTCCCTGAACCCCTGTCTAGCAGGGCGACTGATGTGATCCCCGGGGTGAATTTCCTTTCTCCCATCCAATCACCAAGGTTCCTTTTGAAGAGGGCCAAAGAGGCACTCTGCTTGACATGTATGGGCAGTCTATTCCAGAGTATGGGTGCTCTGCTTGACATGTATTGGGAAGTCTATTCCATAGTATGGTCTGTCTCTGGGTTATGAACCTGTCCCTCCAGCATGGTCTGTTGATTGTGGTAATGAGGTTGAGGCTCTGGAGCATGTGGTGTGGAGGGATTGGGATTTCTTTAGATGTAGCATTTCTAACAGAGCTGGGTCAGACATGGCTTTGTAAGTCAAACAGAGATTGCCTCTAAGTAGGTGATATGAGACAGAGAATAGTTGGAGTTTTTTTGAGTCTGTCCATATAGGACAAATGTTTAAGGCCCAGGAGCCTCTTTGTGAGGTACTTTGCGGCCTCTCCAGTTGTTGCAGGTATTTAGTGAGGTACATGTCAAATGGGGCACTGTACTCAATGACTGGCCTAATGAGGGAAGAGTAAAGGGGGACAATTACCTCCTTCTTCCTGGATGCAAAACCCTTAGTAATGAGATGTGCCACATAGAAGGACTTTCTAACCACAGTGGCAATGTGGTGGTCAAAAGACAGGTTGCTGTCAACCTGTGTTCCTAGATCTCTTATAATGCCTTCTGTGTTCAGTGGACTACCATCGATGTGGTAATTCATGGGAACCAGGTTTTTCCTAAAGGGGAGAATGACACATTTTTTGGCATTGGTTCTGACACCAGTCATTGGTCTCATTGAGGCCTTTCTGTAGGATGTCAACATAATTTGGGGAGTTAATAATAGCTTCAGAAATGGAATAGTTGATAAGAATAGTGACAGGGGAGGCAATGGATTGTGCAGCTATTTTTAGGAAATGGGAGGTTAGTTGGTTGGCAGAGGTGGAGCATAGCTTAAGTTTACATTGGAGAGATTTAATAGTGGTGATGGGAATTGGTTGGAAGGGGAATGTATTGAGAAGAGTTTTGTTTTGGGATGATAAAGGGGTTGAGTCAGAAATATTATTTTGTGTAAGTTTTTGGATCATTTCTATGAAATAATTTTTAAGGAGGGTGGCAGTCTCAGTAGCAGTGTTGTGTGGAAAAGGGTTGGAAGTAGTAGGGTTACCAGGGTGGAGCAGATTGTTGTTGGTAGTTCAGAATTGTTTTGGATTTTTGTATGGGCTACATTGGGTAGAGGAGAAGAAAGCTTTCTTCTCTTTAATGACTAGTCTTCTGGTCATGTTTCTGAGCTCTTTGTATCACTGCAATAAGAGGGGATTTGTTTTGAAACAGGCTTTCCAAGTAGGATTTCTATTGTGCATGATTGAGTGGGTTTGCATAGTAAGCCAGGGGACATATTTGGATTTAATTCAGATTTTTCTCGAGGGAGCAATAGAATCAAGTGTGTCAAGGAAAATCTTATTGAGGGATTCTACAGCCTCATTGACAGGGAGCCGGTATAGGAAGGACCAATTAATGCTCGACAGCTTGGAGTTAAATTTATCTGGGTCAAAGTGGGTAAGGCTATGACATACTTTGTAAATGTGATGTTTGGGAAAATGTTGAGTGAATCTGTGAATAAAGGTTAGGGAGTGGTCACATAAAGAGTTAGGAAGTATGCCAGGGTTGAGATAGTGGTTAGTCGCTGAGGTGAGGATCCAGTCAAGGATAGGTCCAGATGAGGAGTTTGTCAGTTCTAGTTGGGGTAGTTATGTGCTGGTGAAATCCATGAAGGTCGAGACTGTGGGTAGGGGATGAGGGGGACAGTTTAGACCAGTCTATGTTGACATCTCCAAGTATGATGGTTTCATAAGGGACATATTGAGTGAGCCAGGAAAGAAAGTTCTCTAGGATGGGAATGTTATTGCCAGGGGGAATGTATATAGAAGCTATGGCAAAACCTTTGTGAGGATTAAGGTGACAGTTTACGACAAGAATTTCTGCAGGCGAGAAGCAGGGGACAGATATAGAGAGTGGAGAAGGTTGATTTGTTCGGAGTAGAGGATAGCAACCCCCCCCCCGCTTGTCACTTCTATCTGAGTAAAAGATATTGTAACCAGGAGGTAAGATTTCAGAGTTGAGGATGTGGGGTTTAAGCCAGGTTTCTGATAGGCTTAGAATGTGGGGAGATGTATTAGCAATCCAAGAGTGAAGTTCTGTTATTTTATGTACAATGCTTTGGACATTTAGAGAGTAAATTGTTAGAGATTTGGGTGAGGGAGTGTTAGTATGATGGGATAGGTGAGGGATAGAGGTTAGAATTGTGCTATTGTGTGGGGATGAGACAGGAGATCCTGGGTTGGGGTGGATGTCCCAGTCCAGGAGAAGTGTGTCAATGAATGTATGAAGATAAATAAGTAGGTTCAGAGTAGTAGGCTGAGGTTGTCTTGGTTTCAGACTTGTGGAGAGAGAACTAGAATGTATAGTAATTTTGAAGAGGTGAGATGGGAAAGAGAGAAGGTAAGATTGACTGACACACACACACACACACACACACACACACACACACACACACTTACTTATAAAGGCACTGCCCAATTGTGCACAGCATTTTTACTACCACTGATAAGCCTACTGGGCAGCCTGCTGATGATGCCTGCCATACTGCCTGCTGTCTCATGCTACCTTAGGGGCTGTGGGATATTACTTTCCAGCTGTGCATTTGGTTATTGAACTTGTGGCATGACACCACAATTTTCTGTTTGCACAAGGGTATTTGTCAACTGCAGTCATATTTTTCTGCAGCTGAATGTTACTTCAGCCATATGTCCCCAACCAAATGTATGACACAGAAATGTCTTGCTGCCTAGGTACCTGAACCAAAAGGTAATGGGTAGGTAAATGTTCCTATTGAAATGTCTACTTGATGTGACTTGTTGAGAGTGGGTGCACTTCATATGCATCTGACTGCAACAAGCTATTGCCATTCCTTTCATTTTCATCCAAAAATATCCTTACAGCTGTGCACAAGAGTTCATTATCCTTTACAGTGGGCCTAGGGATGCAGGCTGTGTGTGAAAGCATAGGATGGTTACATGATCACTTTGATCAAGGACTTGCTTCTGTGGATGCAAGGATTAGATTGGTGGATTTGTTTCTTGTTTTTGCTTCTGGTGTCCCTTTGTCAGACAGGTATGCTTGCCTATTGCAGCTTTCTTCATATCCTCATGACTGTGACTTTTATTTTTTTATATTCATGTAAATTCTGGTATGTATGTTTATTATGAGTACTTTGAGAGACTGATGAATGAAGAGAATGAGAGAGACTGAGAGAAAGTTGAATGATGTGGGAATGATGTGGGCATAGTGAATCAGGAAGTGTAGCAGATCAGCAAGGAGGAAGTAAGGACCGCTGTAAAGAGGATGAAGAATGGAAAGGCTGTTGGTCCAGATGACATACCTGTAGAAGCATGGAGTTGTTTAGAAGAGATGGCAATGGAGTTTTTAATCAGATTTTTTAATGAAATATTGGAAAGTGAGAGGATGCCTGAGGAGTGGAGAAGAAGTGTTTTGGTGCAGATTTTTAAGAATAAGGGTGATGTGCAGAGCTGTATTAACTACAGAAAGATAAAATTGATTGGACATAGCAAGAAGTTATAGGAGAGAGTGGAAGCTAGGTTAAGAAGGGAGGAGATGATTAGTGAGCAACAGTATGGCTTCATGTCAGGAAAGAGCACTACAGATGCGATGTTTACCCTGAGGGTGTTGATGGAGAAATATAGAGAAGGTCAGAAGGAGTTGCATTGCGTCTTTGTGGACTTAGAGAAAGCATATGACAGGGTGCCTAGAGAGGAGTTGTGGTATTATATGAGGAAGTCAGGAGTGGCAGAGAAGTATGTAAGAGTGGTACATGATATGTACGAGGGTAGTGTGACAGTGAGGCCTGCAGTAGGAGTGACAGATGCATTTATGTTGGAGGTGGGATTGCATCAAGTATCAGCTCTGAGGCCTTTCTTATTTGCAATGGTGATGGACAGGTTGACAGGCAAGATCAGACAGGAGACCCCATAGACTATGATGTTTGCCAAATGGCATTGTGATCTGTAGTAAGAGTAGGGAACAGGTTGAGGAGTTCCTGGAGAGGTGAAGATATGCTCTAGAGAGAAGAGGAATGAAAGTCAACAGGACTAAGGCAGAATTAATGTGTGTGAATGAGAGGGAGACTAGAGGAATGGTGAGGATGTAGGGAGTAGAGGTGGTGAAGGTGGATGAATTTAAATACTTGGGATCAACAGTTCAGAGTAGTGGTGAGTGTGGAAGGGAGGTGACGAAGAGAGTACAGGCAGGGTGGAGTGGGTGGAGAAGAGTGTCAGGAGTGATTTGTGACAGACGGGTACCAGTAAGAGTGAAATGGAAAGCCTCCAAGAGGGTAGTGAGACAGTTGTGTTATATGGGTTGGAGACGGTGGCATTGACAAAAAGACAGGAGTCAGAGATGCAGGTAGCAGAGTTAAAGATGTTAAGATTTGCATTGGGTGTCACGAGGATGGACAGGATTAAGAATCAGTATATTAGAGGGTTAGCTCACGTTGGATGGTTTGGAGACAAAGCCAGAGAGATGAGATTGTGTTGGTTTGGACATGTGCTGAGGAGGGATACTGGGTATTTTGGAAAAAGGATGCTAAGGATGGAGCTGCCAGGTAACAGGAAAAGAGGAAGGCCTAAGATAAGGTTTATGGATGTGGTGAAAGAGGACATGCACATGGTTGGTGTGACAGAGCAAGATGCAGAGGACAGGAAGAAATGGAAACAGATGATCCGCTGTGGTGACCCCTAATGGGAATAGCCAAAAGAAGAAGATGTTTATTATGAGTAACATGTTTCCCTGCCATCTCATTTATTCACTCTGTTATTATCCTTTTTTCCTACACTAGATGAGCTTCCTTGCTAAATTATCTGTAATTATTCTACTTTGCCTCCAACGTGTGCTGTACTTTTCTGTCTGATATTTTCTGTGTTAGTTTGGTCCATTTGAAGATGGCAGATGCTTTCTGGTGGGTAACATTTCTCAGAGATTACTTTTTTCACTATTAGAAGTTTAGTCCAACTTATTTATGTATGTATGTATGTATGTATGTATTTTTTTCTGCAACCGTGAGGCCAATGAAAAGACCTGGGGATCAGGGAAAACCATTTGCTGTTGAAGGTGGTAGACCTGTATTTTTGTAAGGGTAGCAGAAATTCATGAGGCAGTTGTACACACCAGGGAAAAGTACAGAACTAACTCAAACAGAAAGCCAGCCTGGTTGAATCACAAAATCAATAGACTGTAATAGACATCAGAGGTTGGGAGGTTGGCCTAATGATTAAGGTGTTTGCCTTACAAACACAAGGTGCAGGGTTTGAGTCTCACAAGGGATAATTGGCTAGGCTTAAAATGGCTCACAAGGGCAATTAGCCTAGTACTAATCTATGAACCTATGAACCTGTGACTGTCTAAAAGAAGGAAGAACATCATGGCAAAAATTAGGAGGTGCAGCACCCCGCAAGATAAAAGCACTCTCATCCAACTAAACAAACAACTCAGAGGACAAATAAATTCTACTGAAGGCAAATTTTGAGGTAAGTTTGGCCTCCCATGCCAAAGACAACCACAAAGCTATCTTTAGCTATGTCTGCAACCTAAAAGGCAATACACAATTGTGTGCAGAGCTCATTATAAATGGAGCCACCTATACTGAGACAGAAGATGTAG